>NC_087162.1:15647947-15710447 GCF_035594125.1 Scylla paramamosain | reverse complement strand
GAAGTGACTGCTCAAATTCTTCAAACTATAGATCCATAGCTTTGTTTTTTTGTCTTTTAAGGCCTTTGTATCTATACTCAGCAGGATTATTCTTTTGGGTATCTATTTGCTCAGAATCTTTTATGTAAATTTGTCTAATCGTCAATATATATTCAATATATGACATTTTACTTGTGACCCTCAAGCCTATCTTAGAGATTTGAGTGAAACCTTCGCTATCGCAGTACAATTCCTGGTCGTGATGTTCCCGTTGATCGGCATTTTAGAAATTGAATGATTTACCTCCGATTTCTCTATTATTTCTAAATGGGGCATAGTTAGGCTTGCCAACTCCATCTAAAAAAAAAAAAAAAAAAAAAGATAATAAAAAAAAATACAGAATGTAGTAAAGTTGGAACAGTGATGGTGAGTAGAGAGAGCCCATCTCTCAGCGGGGTTTGAAGATAAGTTCTTCTATAAGTACCCTGTATTAGAAGTAATTTAAGGTTATCTAGGCTAAATGCGAGGATATATTTCAGAACACATTTATCAGTTGCGTTGTCAGTAATAAATTACTAAAGCCATGAATAATCAGTTTCCCATTCATGTCGATATTTCTGAAGGCGCCTCTGCTTCTGCGCCTTTGGGGAAGGAGGGGTGGCGGTGGAGAGAACCTGAATAGGTAGGCATTGCTCAGTACTACCTAGCCGAGTTGAGAACCAGCACAACAGCTACATTCTCCACTCCTACCCTGTCTAGACTGACAGCTGTTGGTGGTGGAGGTGGAAGGAGAGATGATACGACGCGCACCAATTAAAAAAACTCATTGACGCATACTGATCACGTATCACACGACGATCCCTAACAAACTTTTTTTTTTGTGAGCTAGTTATATATTTGACTCATTGTTTGGTCACTATGATTTTGAATTAATTTTTTAATTTGCTTGACTATTCATACAACCATTGAACAAATGGGGTTCCGTATTGGTTCAAAACGGAACGAAACATTTCCCTTTTTAACATGGAATGATTCCGTATTTTAAAAGACGGTTTTATTATAGTTTAAGCCATTACACACTACGTGGTAATAACCTACCTCATTTTGTTCTCACTATTCACATCATTTCTAATGATTACACTACTTGTCGGAAATTAATAATAACGCCGTGGGCCATGGGTAGAGATTGGGGACATTGGCTTAAACTATAAATTTACCTAAATGACTAGTGGTCACCCCAGGTATGGTAACCTCAATGTTCAAAAGTTCTATTGTTTCAGCTATATACTTGACATAACCTTCCATTCAACTACCCTGTCTACTTCACTGGCACTCAAATGCTTCCTTTATTTTCACTGGGCTGTCCATATCTAAAAACCTCAACAAATAATTTCACATCTCATCTCTTGCTAAAGTAGCTTCCATTAAGTTAGATTTCTTCTCTCTCTCTCTCTCTCTCTCTCTCTCTCAGATGCAAATTTTTTGTAAGGGCCTTATCTATCCTTGTCTGGAGTAAGACTCCAATATGTGAAGGGGCTCCACTCATACAATTTTATCAAACAAACTAAAATTAAGAAAACATGCCTCATTAACTCAATTATTCTAACCAACTGTCTTCAGTCTCTCACACTATACTAAAATGTAGCAGCTCTTGTCTCCATCTACTGTTATTTGCATGTTCTTTCAAATTTGTTAACTGTGTACTTCTCCTGAAGATCCATGCCACAAAACTGTATTTTCTCTCGCTTTTATTTTGTTCATCTCATTAATGGCATTTAATATGTGCATTTTACAGTGCCTTCTTCCCCCTATCCTTCTTCTTCTTTTTCTTTTTCTTTTTCTTTTTTTTTATCAGTCAATCAATCTGCACTCCATCCATTTTACTTATAGGCTCTGAAAGTACATTTACTTTTCCTCTGATGTAAGATATTTCATGATGTGTATCGACATCTTTAGAGCTAAATTGAGCAACACATGAAATAGTCTTCCAATTTACTTTCTGGGTGTGGTAACAATTTTTTTTTTTTTTTTTCATTTCATAGCATTTTCAAAGCTCTTTCTTTAAATGAAGGTCTGTAGAGGATAAACATACATTTTTTTTTTCAAAATACTCTTTAACTGATATATAAATAAAATATCTTCATACATAACACAACATTAAACATAACAAGCATGTGTGCATATGACATTTCGTGTATGAGGAGCCTTTGCCCCTAGTTTTAAGTTTTAAGTGGGACTAACACACACACACACACACACACACAGAGTCATAATCAATTTTCAGATGTAAAACCCACTCATTCTGTTTCACAAAGGCATACTCCATTTCGACAAGATGACAGTCAGTAAATATAAAACTAACTTACTTATATTTTCAAGAAGCCTTCAAGTAGTGATATCATATATATTTTTTACTTATCAGCAGGATAGCAACATAAGGGCTGTTCGTAACCCATTATTTTAAAAAGTCCAACACTGCTTTTCTCCATACTACATCCAGTACCAGCCATAATCATAAATAAATAAATAAATACAGATAAGAGTTTGCAGCACAAGGATACCCTAATACATGCCAATTTGTTACATCAGCCTGTAATAGTATTCTGATGCAAGACAACAATACTACTACTAATCATAATACTGTAGAATCCAGTTTATGTACAAAATATACAAACAGAATTGTAGCAAACTACTTTACATACAGCACCATGTATGAAGCAAGCCAAATGTAATCAAAAGGAAAAGACGAGTGAAGTTACATGGTGTATTATTCAGCGTGTGTTTGAGGATCCACAAGCTGAATTTATAACTACACATCAGTAAAACCCTCCTGGAGAACTTGACCCCATGACAGCATGACCTATGGATACAGCTCTGGCCTCTCACACACCATACCTAATGTTCAAGGAGGGCAGTAACTGCTCACTTATTAGTGGAAAATCTTGCCATGTGACAACCCACTAAACTAGCAAGCAATGATCTGTGTGTGTGTGTGTGTGTGTGTGTGTGTGTGTGTGTGTGTGTGTGTGTGTGTGTGTGTGTGTGTGTGTGTGTGTGTGTGTGTATTTACCTACCTAGTTGTATTTACCTAGTTGTGCTTTATGGGAAAAGAGCTATGCTCGTGCTGTCCCATCTCCATATCTTTTAATATCCAACTTAGCCTTGAATCCATGTATACTTTCTGCATTTACTATCTCCTCATCCAGACTGTTCCATACATCAATACTTTTGTATGGGAAACTATACTTTTTGACATCTCTTCTACAAGCACTCCTCTTCAGCCTCTTTCCATGTCCTCTAGTGTCCCATGTATCCCAGACCATTAAGTCGCTCCGGTCCACCTCCTCTACTCTCTCATATGCTTTATATATCACAATCAAGTCTCCCCTTTCTCTCCTCTTTTCCAACGTTGCTAGATGTATCCTTGCCAGTCTCTCTTCATATGACAAGTCCCTGATACTTGGTACCATCTTCGTAGCTGCTCTCTGAACTCTCTCCAACTTCCTTATATCCTTTTTCTTGTATGGCGACCACACTACTGCTGCATATTCTAGTCTAGGTCTTACCAGCAACACGATCATCTTCCTGATCATCTCTTCATCCATATAAGCAAAGGCCTGCCTTATTCTTCTCAACAAGTTATAGGTTTCTCCTGTAATTTTGCTAATGTGTCTCTCCAAGTTCAGGTTCCCAGTCACTGTAACACCAAGATCCTTTTCCTCTTCTGCTCCACTCAACCTTACACCATTCAACGCATAATTTCCTTTTACTCTTCTTGTACTTTTCCAAATTCTATTACTTTACACTTCTTTAAATTAAATTCCATTTCCCATCTATACCTCCATTCTGATATCTTGTTCAGGTCTTCTTGTAACATTCCACAGTCCTCTGCACTCTCAATTTTCTTCAGCAACTTTGCATCATCCGCAAAAAGGCTCATGTAATTGTTTACACTCTCCGTCATATCATTTATATAAACTGCAAACATGATTGGTGCAAGTACTGAGCCTTGGGGTACTCCACTTATGACTTCCCTCCATGATGATTTTTTATCTTTTACCACTGTTCTCATATCTCTATTTGTCAAGAAATTTTCCATCCATCTCAGCAGGCCCCCCTCCTTGGCCCACCATTATGCTTCAACTTCCACAACAATTTCCTGAGTGGCACTTTATCAAATGCCTTCTTCAGGTCTAAATAAACACACTTCAGGTCTAAATAAACACAATCAGCCCATCCATCTCTTTCTTGCATAATATCCACCATCCTAGAATAAAAACTCAGTAAGTTTGTAACACACAATCTCCCTCTCCTAAATCCAAATTGTTGTTTTATTATCACTTCATTTCCTTCTAGGTACTGCATCCATTTATCCTTCACCAATCTTTCACACATTTTGCACACCATACTTGTTAGAGACACAGGTCTATAGTTTAAGGGCTCCTCTTTACTATCACCTTTGTAGATTGACACTATGTTGGCTCTCTTCCATTCAATTGGGACTCTGCTTTCAATTAGGGAGCTCTAAATAATATTATGTGTTACCCATGTCAACTGCTGATTGCACTCTTTTAGTATCCATCCTGACACTCCATCAGGTCCAGGGACTTTCCTAACGTCTAGTCCCTCCATCTGTTTCTGGATCTCCTCTTCAGTCACTTGGATTTCCCCCAGACCCATTTCCTCACTCATCTCACTCTGCCACACAAATGTTCTCTCTTTTGTGAATACTGATTGAAAACTCCTGTTCATTATCTCTGCCAATTCAGCCGGATCCTCACACATTTGACCATTCACCTTCAATCTGCTTATTCCTTCTCTATTTTTCATTTTGTTGTTCACATATCTGAAGAATAGTTTTGGTTCCTCTTTGCATTTGTCCATAATATCTTCCTCATAATTTTTCCTTTCTTCTCTAATAACCCTTACATATTCATTTATTGTAGTTGTGTAGTTTTGCCATAGCTCCTGCGTATTTTTCCTCCACCATCTATTCCATGCCATTTCCCTCTCCTCCCTAGCTATTTCACATCTTCTATTATACCAGTCATTGTTATATGTTCTCTTTGTCTCTACTTTTGGTACATATCTTTTCACTCCCTCTTCATAAATATTGATGAAAGCTTCCCACTTCTTTTGCACATTACTTGCTGTGATAAGTGTACTCCAGTCCGCTTTACCAAAGTATCTCATTTGTTCAAAATTTGACTTACCATAATTAAATCTTTCACTTTTATAATCTTCACATCTACTTTCCTCTCTTTTTCTTTAATACAAAACCTTATCATGACATGGTTGCTTTTTCCTAGTGGACAACTATAGTTCATGTCTTCTATAATATCTGTTTCTTTTGATAATACCAAATCAAGTCTTGATGGCTCCTCTCCTTCTCTATATCTAGTGTTTTCCTCAACCCACTGTGGCATAATATTGTTCATTGCCAGTTTCAGAACCTTATCTCCCCATGACTCTTCTCCTCCTCTTGTGTTCCACTCCTCCCAATTTATCTCTTTACAATTAAAATCTCCCATTATAACATTTTTTTTTTTTTTTTACAAGCCATTCTTTTGTCTCACTCAGCAACTGTTCATGCTCTTGTCTATTCCAGGTCTTTGTTTTTGGTGGGACATACACCACTGTGACATATCGTATTCCTCTTCTTCCATTTATTAGTTGTAAGTTTAGGCCTTCCACCAAGCCTTCTGCATTTTCCACACTCTCCACCCTGATACCCTTTTTAACAAGCATCATCACTCCACCTCCTCCTTTTCCACATCTGTTTCTTATCCACATATTGTACTTTCCCCCTCCTAAATTTGGTGTCTCTGAATCTCTTAGTTCAATTTCTACCATTGCCATGATGTCTGGTTCATTTGCTTTTATAAATTCATTCACTTCATCCATCACTGAAACTAAACCATCCACATTAGTGTATGCCACTGTCCATGTCCCTCCCTCTCTTACAGCTGTGCCTCTGCACCCTTCACTCTTCACATGTACCACTTCCTTAACCTTAGGTCCATTACTCTCCTCCTTCACTGCTTCTGTATAACTCACTTTTTTCTCCAACTCCTCGCACTTATTTACTGATCTTTCTGCCATTTCCTTAACTTGTTCTTGGCTTTCCTTAATTTGCTTATCCCTGTTTTTGTCTTGGACTTGAATCTTTTTCATCCTTTCCTCCAGCATATTAATTTGTATTTCTCTAGCCTTCATCATTTTATCCACTGAGTGATCCACCTCTTCCTTCAAATCATTCCAGATTTCAGTAGTTCTATATGAGAAGTTGCATTGCTTCTGTATTTTCTTCCCATACCCCATCATCTGCCCACCTCCATCTGTGGTACCATCAGGGAAAACCTATTCATCACTCAAAAAAAAATCATTATGTACCATGTCCTTCAAAAAACACTTTGATCACACACATCATATTTTCAATGACTTCAAAATTCTAAAACTTCAAGATATTATTTTCTTACAAACCAATATATTTGTACATAAATCTACATATTCATCATCAGTTAGTCTCCAGCTTTACACCAATACCACAAACCTGTAACGCACACCCAAACAATACCCTATGCATACCACTGTGTTGGATAGCACATGCACAGCAGTGTCTTGTTTAGAGAAAGCAAGTACTGGAACAGTTTGCCTCAAAATATCACCTCCATTACTAACTTAAAACTGTTTTAGAAATCGGCTAAAAACACACTGCTCCTTAATTATGATGAATAAGTATTTATGACCACCCTCTTTATATTCTATACATTTTGTTATATATATTTATGTCGTTTATGTGCCTTTTGTACTGGTGTACTCGTGTGTGTGATTGCATGTAAACTTGTGTGCAAGTATGCATATATTTAATGTGTGCATATGTATATATGTTTGTATTTACCTAATTGTGTTTTACAGGAAAAGAGCTATGCTCGTGCTGTCCTGTCTCCATATCTATAAACATCCAGCTTAACTTTAAATTCATGAATATTTGTTGCTTGTACCACTGTTTCATCTAAGTTGTTCCATATTTCTATGCTTCTATTTGGGAAACCATATCTCTTGATATCTCTTCTACTTGCTGTTTTCCTCAATTTCACTCCATGTCCTTTTGTATCTCTTGAGTCCCACATAAATAAGTCTTCTTTGCCAACTTTATCTTTACCCTTTAAAGCTCTGTATATAGCAATCAGGTCCCCTCTTTCTCTTCTCTCTCTTGTAATGATGGAAGCTTCAATCTCCTTGATCTTTCTTCATAGGTTAAATCTCTCAAACTTGGTACCAATTTGGTTGCAGCTCTTTGGATCCTTTCTATTTTCCTTATTTTCTTTTTATTATGGGGTGACCAAATAATTAGGACATATTCCAGTTTTGGTCGAATCACATATTCCATCAACTTTTTCATCATCCATGTAAGCAAATGCCCCTTTTATCTTTCTTAGTAACTCATAGGTTTCCCCAACTATTTTGTTTACATGCTTTTCGGGTGATAAATAATTACTTGATCGTAATTTCCAAATCTTTTTCTTCTTTGGTTTTCTTAATTTCTACTTCTCCCATGGTGTAGGAACTTGTCAGTCTTCTTTTGCTTTTTCCTAATTCCATCACCTTGCATTTCTTTTCATTGAATTCTATTTCCCATTTCTTACTCCATTCATATATCTTATTTAGATCTTTCAGTAATATTTAACAATCCATATTGTCTTCCACTCTTTTCAATAATTTTGCATCATCTGCAAACAGACTTATATAACTGTCAACCTCATCACCACTATATCGTTGACATACACCAGAAATATTATGGGGGCTAAGACTGTCCCCTGTGGTACTCCTCTTGTAACCCTACACCATTCTGATTTTTATCCCTTTATTACTGTTCTCATTTCTCTGTCCCTCAAGAAGTTTGTAACCCAATTCAGTGTGTTGCCTTGCAGATACCCTATATTTTGAATTTTCAATAGCAGTCTCTGGTGTGGTACCTTATCAAATGCATTTTTTAGGTCTAAATAAACATAGTTTACCCAACCCTCTCTCTCTTGAATTATATCAATTTCCCTTCTATAAAAGCTCACTAAATTCATGACACAAGATCATCCACTTCTGAAACCAAATTGTCTGTCAGTCAATGTATGTATTTCTTCTAAATATTCCATCCATGTTTTTAACTATTCTTTCCAATATTTTTGCCACCACACTAGTTAGGGACACTGGTCTGTAATTCAGTGGATCTTCTTTATTACCTCCTTTAAAAATGGGTACAATATTGGCTCTCTTCTGGTCTAGAGTGATTTTTCCTTCCTTAAAAGAACATGCTATGGTATTGTGTACACTTCCTGCCAGTTGTTCACAAAATTCCTTAAGTATCCAGTTGAACACTCCATCTGGTCCTTGAGCCTTACTTACATCTAATTCTTTCATAATCTTCTTAATTTCACTTATGTCCATTTGTATCTCTCTCATCACACTGTCTCTGTGCCATGCTCTTTCTCCTTCAAATTTGCTTTCTTTGGTGAATACTGACTGGAAGCACTTGTTCATTAATTCCGTTTGTGACCACGTATCATCATATGTAATGTCATCTTTCGTTAATTTATCTATTGTTTGCTTGTTTTCATCTTCTCATTCACATATCTGAAGAATAACTTTGCATTTATTAACTATATCTTTCTCATAATTCCTTTCTTCTTCTCTCAAGATTCTGATATATTTGTTTCTTGCCTTCTTGAATTCTTCCCATTTCTCACTTCCTCCTTTTTTCTCCATCTATTCCATGCTGCTTCTTTTTCTTTTCTTGCTGTTATACATCTTTTATTAGACCAGTCTTTTTTTCTTTTTCACTTTCTTTATTTTGATCTTCAGTACATATCTACTGACCCCTTCATTATAAATTTCCATGAATATATCCCACTTTTCCTGCATATTACTTGCCATGAACAGTTGTTTCCATTTAGCCTCTGCAAAACCTGATAAAATCTGCTTTCCTGTAATTATATCTCCCATTCTTGTAAATTTCATTCCTATTTTCTATTGGACCACTGCCTATACTGAATTCAGTTAACAGATGGTCACTTTTACCTAGTGGGCACTGATAATTTATTCTTTCACTGATGTCCATTTCCTTTGTAAACAACAAGTCTAGCCTTGATGCCTCTTCATTACCCCCAAATCTTGTATTTTCTCCAATCTATTGGGTATTTGTCATTATTAAATTTAGAAGCATATATCCCCATGACTCTTCTCCGTCCATGGTCCACTCTTCCCAGCATACTTCCTTGCAATTAAAGTCACCTGTAAGTGTTACGTATATTATTACTCTCTTCCAGTATTCTCTCCAAACAGTCACTAGTATCTCTTAACAATAATTTATAATCCTTTTGTGCCCATGCATTTGTCTTTGGGGGTACATAAGCCACTACAAAATCTCTTCTTCCTTCTCCCTTCCTTTTCGTTTTAATTCTAATTACTTCCACCATTGCTTCTCCCATTTTGACATCTTCCACTGTTATACTCTTCTTTGTAAGTAACATGACTCCTCCCCTTTTCTTATTATTTCTGTTTTATCCACACATTATAATTACTATTACCAATTCTTATATTTTCTGTTGTCTCATTTAGTTTAACTTCAGTAATACCCATGATGTCGGGCTGCTTTATCTTGATATAACTATTCAATTCTCGCAATGTTGATATTAAGCCACAGATATATTTGTATATGCCACTGTCCACTTTATATGTTTCCATACGTTATTTACATTTTCTATCCTTTTTTGTCAGGTACCACTTCCTGAGCCTCTCGTCTCTTACCTTCCAATAGAACTTTTTTTCTCTTCCTCCATTCTGTTCTCGTTTTTTGCCTTTGCTTCTTTTATTAGATCATTTACCTAGGGTCTCTCCTCCTCATTCATGTCCCTCTTTATCCAAACTTTCCTATATTGCTCTATCTTGTCCAGTTTCCATGCATATGATATCACTTCCATGGCTGTTGTTTGTGCCCTAAATTTTACTTTCAGTGGTCGCTCTCCTCCTTCTGTATACTTCCCCAGTCTATGTATTTCCTCAATTTCACTTATCCAGTCCTCACCTTCTCTCTGTATATTTCTTACAATGTCCTCTGCTACCTTTTTTTTGTTCTTTTCCCTCTTGTATCTTACTGGCTCTGTTTCCTCTTTTAATCCATATATAAAAATACATTTCCTTTTGTCCACTGTGTCCCTTACCATCGATTCCTTCTGTTTGATCACTTTCACAATTTCCTTACTTAAATCTCTTTTCCTTCTTTTGTGCTTCTATGATTTCTGTAAAGTTAACTTTTCTTCCTCTTTTTCCTTCCTTGTGTGCGAATGTGCATGTATTTATTATATGTATGTATATATTTGGAGGAGGCAGTAGACACCTGCAGAAACGATAATTACTCCAAGTGAGATCTAAAGCACTGTTCAGGGGGTGCTGTGAACTTATCATTAAACCCAGCTGTGACCTCACTGAACATTTCCCTTTGTGTCTCACAACACAAGGGGGCAGTCACAGCCTACCCTCTAAAGACAACTCTCTTCCTCCACACAAAACTACAAACACCTAATAACACACACACCCTTCACTCAAAAATTTTAAAATCATCATGGCGACTCCTACACCAGCCTCGGAGTCCCCATCTGGGGAGGGGACCATAAATGTCCCCAGGTTGGACTGCCTTTCTGTCGACGACCCTAAGTGTCTTGACACCCCCTCAACTTTTTCTTCATTAACTTCTGCAACATTCGCGGTCTAAGATCTAATTTTCAATCTGTAGAACACCACGTCTCCTCTTCTAAACCTCATCTTCTTTTCCTCACTGAAACTCAGGTGTCTGAGGCAACTGACAGTAGCTCCTTTTCTGTTCTCTCCTACTTTCTCTATCCTCATTTTCGATCCAAAGCTGGATGCTGCATTTATGTGCGCAATGACTTAACCTGCTCTCGTGTCCACGCTCTTGAATGTTCTGAGTTTTCCACCATCTGGCTACGACTACAGTCACTCTCAAACTAGATTTATCTGTGCTGTATACCTCTCACCTAATTCCTCTGACTATAAGAAATTCTTTGACTACTTAACTTCCAAAGCAGAGCACATTCTAACCCTCTTCCCTTTTGCAGAAATCTCCATTCTTGGAGACTTCAATGTTCACCACCAGCTTTGGCTTTCCTCTCCCTTCACTGACCATCCTGATGAACTAGCCTTCAACTTTGCTATCCTCCACGACCTAGAGCAATTGGTGCAACACCCTACTCGTATTCCTGACCGTCTTGGAGATACGCTCAACATTCTTGACTTTTTCCTGACCTCTAATCCTTCTGCTTATGCTGTCACCCTTTCTTCTTTCTTTCTTTATAGATGTATTTTGATGTATTTTATCGTTGGAGGTATAAACTTGGTTTTGTTTTTGTTAACTGAGATTTTCAAATTTTGGGTTTAACTAAGCTTGAATTATATCCATCAGCTTTGTGTATACTATTAAATGAGAATAATAGACTTTCAGATAATGCACATATGTTCATTTATTATTATTAATTTTTGAAAAGTATGCTAATGTATTTCGTTATTAGAGGTATAAATTTGGTTTTATTTATTATACTGTACTATTAACCGTGTTGTTTATTAATCTTAATAATTTCGCATGTCATTATCCGTTTTCTTTTACATTTTAAGTTTATCAATATTTTGTTAATTGTGACACTTTAAAGTTTTTATGCCTTAATATTTCTAGTTTTGTCACATACAATCACATTTCTACAGTCTTTTGTGATGGACCAATAGCACGTTTCTTGTATCTCTTTTAGAAGGTCACTTATTGTTCATTATGTTCATTGTGTTGTATGGGCTGTTGTGGTCAATAAAATAATAATATTAATAATAATTTATTAAATCCCCTCTCTCTCTCCTACTTTCAAGGTTAGGAATTTCCAACATTCTTAATCTTTCTTCATAGGTCGATTTACTCAACGCTCTTAGTGACTGCTCTTTGTACTCTTTCCAATTTTATAATATTCCTCCTTGTATGAGGAGACCACACCACTGCTGCATATTCCAATCTTGGTCTTATCATGGAAATCAACAACTTTTTTTATCATTCCTTCATCCAAATATGAGAATGTCATTCTTACTCTCTTCAACAAATTCATTCATCTCTCCAGTAATTTTATCAGTGTCTATCTGGAATCAAATTTTCAGTAACTGTTACTCCCAAATCCACTTCTTCTTTTGATTTCTTTAACTTCACACCATCCATCTCATAACGATATTGTATTCTTTTCTTACTCTTACCAAACTCCATTACTTTACGAGTACATTCACTTAAACTGAATTCCATTTGCCAAGATTTACTCCATCTATTTATCTTATTTAAATCATCTTGCAGTACCATACAGTCATTTACATTTTCTGCTCTTCTCATCAGCTTAGCATCATCCACAAATAAGTTCATATAACTATCTATTTCTTCATTTATGTCATTCACATATATTGCAAACATTATTGGTCCCAACACTGACCCCTGTGGGACACCACTAGCTACTTTCAGCCAAGATGAATTTTGGTCTTGTATTACAGTTCTCATCTCTCTATCATCCAAATAATCCTCCATCCACTCCAGCAGTCTTCCTCCAATTTTTCCATCATTTTTTATCTTCCATAGCAATCTTCGGTGTGGTACTTTGTCAAAGGCTTTCTTTAAGTCTAAGTAGGCACCATCCACCCATCCGTCTCTCTCTCCTGCACAATATCAATTACCCTTGAATAAAAGGACAATAAATTTATGGAGCATGATCTTCCCCTCCTAAATCCAAATTGACAATTTACCAAAACTTTATCTCTTTCTGAGTGTTCCATCCATCTTTCCTTTTATTGTTCTTTCACATAGTTTTCCTACAACACTAGTCAAGGACACTGGTCTATAATTTAGTGGGTTTTCCTTATTTCCTCCTTTGAATATTGGTGTAATATTTGCTCTCTTCCACTCTTTTGGTACTCTTCCCTGCGATAGTGATGTCACCACTAGACTTTGAATTTTACCAGCCAGTTGTTCTCTACATTCCTTCAATATCCAGTTTGATACTCCATCTGGACCTGATGATTTACTTACATCATGTTCTTCCATCATCTTAGGTATTTCCTCATAACTGACTGGGACTGTACTTAGTATATTCCTCACCAACTTATCCCTTCCAGCATCAAACTTCCCTTCCATAGTAAATACCAATTGTTAAATTGGTAAATTTACTAAATTTAAATGTATTAAACTAAATGTAAATACTATTGTTCATAACCTCAGCCATGTCCTGTGCACATCATAGATTTTTCCTTCAACTTTCAATCTTGATACACCTTCCTTCTTCATCTTCCCATTAATATGTCTAAAGAACAGTTTGGGTTCATTTATACACTTATCTATTATATCTCTTTCATAGTTTCTTCTCTCCATTCTTATTATCTCAACGTACTTGTTTCCAGCATCAATATATTCCTCCCATCCGCTCCCAGTTTTGCTCTTCTTCCATCTATTTCAAGCATTTAACTTACAATTTCTAGCCTCTGCATTTTATATTGAATTATTCTTTACCCTTTCTACATCTTGCTCCTCCTCTAGGTACAAATTTCTCCACAGCAGAACTATATATCCTTATAAATTCATCCCATTTTTCCTGAACATCTTCTGAATCTTCAAAGTCTTTCCAGTCCATGGCAACAAAGTACTTCCTTAATTTTTCAGTCAACTTTACTATATTTAAATCTCTTCACCTTATAATTTTCATCAATGATTACATTTTCATTTTTCAAATTAAATTCCATCAACACATGATCACTTTTACCTAGAGGGCTATCATAGTGTACTCTTTTTCAATAATTTCCATGTCCTTGGTAAACACTACATCAAGTCTTGATGATTTATCTAAATCTGGTATCACTATCAACCCAATGAGTCATCAGGTTTTCTACCGCCCAGTTTTAATAGTCTATTACTCCATGAGTTCTCACTTCCAGTTGTCAATGTCTCCCAATTTATCTCCTTACAATTAAAATTTCCAACAATAACTATATCACTACTTTTCATCACTATCTTTTCAAGACGTGTGTGTGTGTGTGTGTGTGTGTGTGTGTGTGTGTGTGTGTGTGTGTGTGTGTGTGTGTGTGTTAGTGTGTGTGTGTGTGTGTTGTGCATGTGTGTATTTACCTATTTGTATTTACCTAGTTGTGACATACAGGAAGGGAGCTATGCTCATGATGTCCTGTCTCTATTATCCCAAAATTTATCCAACTTTGTCTTGAAATTATGTATCATTGTTGCTTCAACCACTTCTTTGTCCAATGCATTCTAAACTTCAACAGTTCTACATGGAAAACTATGCTTCTTGATGTGCCTCTTGTGTATGCTTTTCTTCAATTTCTTCCTGTGCCCCCTTGTGGTTCACTCATCCTGCACTATTGGGTCCTCTCTATCAACTTTCTCCAATCCTTCCATCAATTGAAACATTGCAATCAAATCCCCTCTTGTTTTCCTCTGCACCTGGGACATTAGGTTCAGTCTTAACAATCTTTCCTCATAAGGGGGGTATGTCAAACTTGGAACCATTTTGCTTGCAGCTCTTTGTATCCTCTCCAGCTTTTAAATGTCCTTCTTCAGACTTGGTGACCAAACCACTGCTGTGTATTCTAACTTTGGATGTATCAGTTACAATAATCTTCTGTGCACGTGCATATATATATATGTGTGTGTGTGTGTGTGTGTGTGTGTGTGTGTGTGTGTGTGTGTACTCTAGAAGGCAAGTACTAGGTGTGACTTTGTGCATGCATGTTTGCTTGTTTTTTTTTTTTTTCATGGCTTTGTCATCATGCTTGAGAAATGTTGGAGTGAATAAGAATTTTATAAACACAAATAGTCATGCAAAACATGAAGACCCAGACTCAATAATGGTGGTACTTTATTCACATGGTGATACTTAGCAGCTGTGCACTGTTTTCTTTTGTGCAGTAGTTGGACTTTTGATACAGAATGATGCTTTAAGTTTAGACTGACATACTTGTTCAAATATATGAATATTTATAACTCGAACATTCACAGGTAAGGGTGCTGCATATCAGTTCCCTTAACCACCATGAATATAGAAATGCAGGTACCATTATGATACATATTGTCTGCCCTATTTTCTGTTTCATATTATTTTTTTTATTTTCTCACTTGCAAAAGTTACATAAATGGCCTAAGTCATTGCATGGAAGAAATGAGCTTGATGCACCATTTAAGAGGAAATGTATGTACTACATACAATCTATGCAACCTTTGCCACATGATTAACAACTTAATTTTCTTCAGGGAGCACATATTATGAATAAAATTAATGTACTTCTGTGACTTTACAACATAAAAATGTATACTTTAAAAGGAAAATCAACCTCATTTTTCAGAGAAGCTTGTCACTAGACAAGAAATCTACATACCCAAAAAATACATTAGACACATATTTGGTGTCACCAACTCTGGTCCAATAATGTTTCCATATGAGGACACCTTAAGATGGTAACACTGTCACTAGGTGATGCTCTCACCTAATGATTGCTCTATGTATAATCTGGGAGCTTACAAGTGAATGTAGATTGTAAAAGGAGAGTAATAATTTTGCCACTTGTTTTAAGATATGAGGACACAGGACTGTCAACAAGTAAGAGCATCACACAGTGATAGTCTCAGCTGTTCACCTGTCCTCAGATGGCAAATTGCAGTCAGAGTAAGTGAAACTGTTTACAGTTTAAATGATATGCATGAAAAATTAAATTAGCTTATCTAACTTAAAATACTTATACCTTGGTCTTTCTCATATGTAATACTACATTATGAACTATAGTTAATTAAAAATCCATTACAGCACCACAGGATGAATCATCCTTTTATGCCCATACTGAAGCCACAGTACTTAAGATAGCTTATGAAACTAATTACTAAAAGTATTCACATATGTAATGATTTTTCCCACATGTGCCCATCACTCATCCAATATGGATTATTGTATGATAAACCAGAAAGGAGATACACATACAGAGAGAGAGAGAGAGAGAGAGAGAGAGAGAGAGAGAGAGAGAGAGAGAGAGAGAGAGAGAGAGAGAGAGAGAGAGAGAGAGAGAGAGAGAGAGAGAGAGAGAGAGAGAGAGAGAATATTTTAACCTCAAATTTGGTCTCATGTAATTATATATATATATATATATATATATATATATATATATATATATATATATATATATATATATATATATATATATATATATATATATATATACAATAAGTAAAGTAATTCTGATGGCCAATATGGCACAAAAGAACACAACATAAAAAATTTTATTATGTACAATAACATAAGAATTGTGTCTATGTTGAGTGAAGAATGGATAGTGAAAGTAACAATTGTGTATAACAGATATGACATGTTGTGGTGAAAAAATTATGTGGTGTGTTTGAGGGTGTCAAGTGCAGCACCATAAAGTAGTATGGCACATGGAAAAATGGCAGAGTTAGATAACAAAGATTGTAAATATGAGAATGGCAGATGCAGTGGGTGTAAGAGGATGATCTCAAGTGAAATGAGAAGGCAGATAGCTGGAGTGAGTGAAAGTGTGAGAGAAGAACAGAGTACACAAAGAGAGAATGCAATGACAAGAATAAATGGAGACTTCTACATCATGGTCATCCCCTTGGAAGAATATTTAAGAACAAGTAGCAGATATATGTAGATAGCTAAGTAAACATAAATAAATCACTTAAGCATATACATATGAAGCCCTACCAAAATACTGAAGATGTGGTAACTAAAGTTCTCATTCCAACACACTACAAAACTACCTTTGTGCCATTTACATAAACTCAGTGATTGCTACAAAATCATTCACACATAGATATAAAATCACTCAAATCACACACACATCAAATCTTAAATCACTCTGAAAATTCCAACACTTAAAAATAATCAACCATTATGGAACTATAGTCAGTGTACAAGAAATTCTTGTACTTTCACACCTACACTACATAGCACCTCTAGACAGTAGTCTGTGTCACACATTAAACAATGAGGCATCACCCTCCCTTATAGTGCTCACCTTGGGCCCCAGGCTTCTCTGTACTGCCATGTATAACTGTTGCAGTGACACTAGAAAAGTTGTGCCCTTGTTTTTCTTTCCATATATATTGAGATATATTCCTGCAATGACAAGTAAACCACCCCAGACGTACCTGAAATAAAATGTTTAATGTTTACTCATATCTATGAAATTTGAAATGAAAACCATGAATATTCACATGTAAAGCATATACAGTAGGGTATGCGACAATGCACAGTCGTTATAACATACAACTGCAATAACGCACTGAAATTTTAATAAATATTTAATCAGAATAATGAACCAAAACTGGAATAATTAATTTGCCACTTGTGCAAGCACTGGAATTTTAACAAAAATTGAATTGGAATAAGAAACCAAAACTGGCAAGAAAACTTGCCATTCGTGTTAGCACTAAAATTTCAATAAAAAATTAATCAGAATAACAAAGTGAGACTCACAAGACTAACTTGCCAGCTGTACGAGCCACTGTTCACCTATCTGCTGCCTATCCCTTCCTCCCTTTTTTTCTTTCCTCTCCCTTCTTTCCTCTTGTCTCAAACCTCCCTCCCTGTCACCTCCCCTCCCCCTTATATGTTAGAAATAAGGGACAAGGAAGTGATACTGCACTCTCTCTCTCTCTCTCTCTCTCTCTCTCTCTGTCTCCCACTCATTCATTTTATGTCATTTTTTGCTTCATCCTTTCTCACTTTCTCATTCATATAAGTAATTCCAGTTTCTTTCTCAGTCATATTTTATTTAGCAATCCTTGAGATTGTTCTTACTTTCAGAGAGAGAGAGAGAGAGAGAGAGAGAGAGAGAGAGAGAGAGAGAGAGAGAGAGAGAGAGAGAGAGAGAGAGAGAGAGAGAGAGAGAGAGAGAGAGAGAGAGAGAGAGAGAGAGAGAGAGAGAGAGAATGCTGACAATAGGTAAACGTGACTGATACTTGTCAAAGTAGCATGAAACTTGGGGTGATAATATGCAAAACATGGGATGGTATGAATTTAGGACTACGTGCAACACTCGGGAGGGTGCTGTATGTACTTGTTGTGTTATCTTAAATGTGCTCATTTTATGTTTGTTTTTTTTTCAATTGTGGATTTTTTAATATAATTTTCTGGTTCCCTGGAACTAATTAATTTTTTCCCATAGGTTCTTCAGTCGCCATAACACACATTTGCCATAATGAACGCTACATTGGAGCGAATTATGTTCATTGTTGCATACCCTACTGTATACAAGTTGAAGAGTCTCACATAAATCATTAACCTTCTACTTACTGTATGGTGAATGGTTTGCTGAAGAAGATGAAAGAGAGACATATAGTGATTGCCTTGCGACAGGTGGTGACAGTGACGGCAAGGAGGGCACCATGTAGTGTGACCAGAGTGAGGACCACCTGCACACCACAGAATCCTGCAGCAGACAACAGTATCCCACGCCCATACACCTCCCAGGGAAACTGTCAGCAAACGATGTTAACTTACTTCATTGATAGAATCTGGCAAGATTAACAGCAAAACATTTGTTTTTTTTGATGAGTAACACTATAAAACAAGTCTATCATAAACAACACAGTCTCTGAGCGCCACTATTACTAATCACTTATTTCCTGAAGTTATTCATCTAAAATAGGACTTTGAAAAGTTTCCTTTCCACTAAATACATACACAGTGGAGAGACCTGAGAGGAAACCATAGCCATAACAAATACAAGTTGTTTGCATCAATAAAAGTAAGAATGACACATAGATCAACTGCAGTGTCAAAAATATGCATATCTCTCTCTCTCTCTCTCTCTCTCTCTCTCTCTCTCTCTCTCTCTCTCTCTCTCTCTCTCTCTCTCTCTCTCTCTCTCTCTCCACTTATTCCTCACAGTTATCAAACTCATCCAGAATTCATCTAAATACTACACCATCACTCATTACCCACAAAGTGTCACTCTGCCTACATCAGTGACCTCCCTCATCAAATCATCTTTGGCCTGCTCCTGTTAGGGGTCTCCACAGCAGATCACTCATCTCAAGCTTACCCCATCTCATGCATCTCCTGCTACACTCATTACCCATGTCTTCCTTCAGTGCATCCATACACCTTCCTCCTGCCTGGTGTGTCCATCCCAAGTATTTTCTTCCCCGTGCACTCCTCATTTCTTCTCTGCATATGATGGCCAGTCCACTTCAGTCATGCCTCTCTACCTTCGTTCCCAAACTGATATATATGTACTGTTCCTCTAGTATCCTTACTCATAATTTTTCCTTCATCAACCTTGATGAAGTTATTTCTGTATAAACATGCACAAATAAGATATTCAATATGTGTTATTAATATATTTCTGTATAAACATGCACAAATAAGATATTCAATATGTGTGTTATTAATAAAGTAATGATGAATTATAATATGCATACTTTTGCTCATTTTAGTTAGCTAATAAGACACAAAAGAGATGCCTAAAAAAGAACTCCATCTTTAGTGAGAGGCAAAGTGATCTTTGTATTATGAGCCGGTTATAACTCAGGCCTAGGACGACTGAATGCTCCTGCTCCTAGCTACTCTCTGAGTACATCATGGCCTCTGCCAAGACTGTGAGAGCCATGGCTATCCACTCCAGCACAATTCAGTAGGTCACTTTCTTACTTCTACTCTACAACCTCATAATGAATAAAACTTTGAAGATTTTGGCTCAAGTTACTCATGTAGTGATAAAACTCTACCTATAATTATTTGTGTTAATTTGTTTTTCTGAAACAAATTTCAACTTCTTATCACATGCTTGACAACCAAGCCATTTCAAGATGTACAATGAGTCATCTAAAGGAGTAGACAAAACCATGTTTTGTTTTAATAAGCTAGCTTCACTGAATACCAGCATACAATAAAATGTGTATCTTCATCTTCAACAATGTAAGAGGATTTTCCAAGAGAATTTTGAGGAAGGTGTTTCTTTTGAGTCATCAAGTACAGCATTCTAATCCAGATTCCTATGACAGCCATGAGTTACACTTCACCTGGGCTGCAAATGATGCTGCAGACAACAACTGGTTTGTCATCACAAGGCCAGCAAGGATGATGAAGAAACCAATGCTGTAGGAGTAGAGGACTACATGAGTTGCTCCTTCACTGTACTTCTTGATGGCTCCCTCCTGAACATTACCGATAACCGCATCACAAAGAAGAGCCAAACTGACAAGCACTACACCTGTAGATAAAAAGAACAAACAATGATTTTCACATAATGTTTTGATAGACTAGATAAGCTAATGGCAAAAAAAAATACATTCAGTATTCTTTACATAATTTCATTTCACTTTCTCCTGATGTTTGTTTGTTTTTCTTAATGGACAATGCCATAGCGGAGAAAATGTTTAAAGTGTTTCAGTGTTCAATGAAACACCATATGAGTACATTTCAACCTAAATTTTGTTATTTCACAGTGTAAGTTAAAACCAGGCACTGCAGTATTTTAACACATGGTTTTATTGATGAAAGGCATAATTTACCTGTGATAGAAAATGTTGGCTGTACTGTGGAGTCTGCCAAAGTGAACCAAATCAGTCCCACACTCATACAGATGCAAGCTAAAACTTCAGCAAATGAGTAACGCTTCCCAAGTATGAGAACTGACCCAATCATCACTGGTATCAACTTGCAGGACTTGAATATTACCTGAAACATACAAAATGGAGTTTAGATAAAGTACATAATATCTTGAGAGAGAGAGAGAGAGAGAGAGAGAGAGAGAGAGAGAGAGAGAGAGAGAGAGAGAGAGAGAGAGAGAGAGAGAGAGAGAGAGAGAGAGAGAGATTATCCACTGTAAATGTAAGGTAAAGGTAATGCCATTGTCAAAGAGGTAATCATACTTTGAACTAGCTGTTCTGGGTCAGTATAGAGCTACATTTGGTTCCTTCTCCTGCATCAATCATTAATACCCCATAGACAAAGTGCAGGGGTTCATTCCTAATTTTGATGATTTCATAGTGCCATATGTTCTCAGTGCACATACAGTAAAACCTCTGAACACAAATTTAATTAATGCAGGCAATTCTCATCCTGAAAATTTGTATCCAGAAAAAAAATTCCCATTAAAAATAAAGGAAAATAGGATCATTTGTTTCAGTCTCACCTGTAATGTACACAACACTCACAATCAGTATAAAAGAGGGATTATTCCTGTAACTAACATCGTTAAAAGCATTACATGACAAAATGTTTATGAAATAGTAAATAATAAAGAATACAGATAAAAAAGAAGGAAGAGTGACTGGCCAAAAATATTCTTTAATGCAATAGAGATAGAGTCCTTCGTCCTCTTTTGAGGGATCAATGGCTTCTTTCCTGACATTGTAGTAGGCACAGGAAACAAACACATAAGCAGTAATATAAGTCACAACATCATGGGAGATACAATGCATGTGTAGCATCAACAAATGAGGTGGATGGACTGCTGGCTCACAATGTTGCTAGGCTACTCTCAAAATGCCCAAATAGTATTCTGGAAAATAAATTCCCAAAAACATTGGCATTTTGTATATTTCCATACATGTCAAAAACAGACCAAGGCTGAAGATTCATGTTCTGAGGAAAATGTGTATTCAGGATTGAAAAATACAATTGTGTCATTTGTATTCAGAAATATTAATGTTCAGTCTTATTCATGTTCATAGGTTCTACTATACTATATCATTCTGATATAGAAATGAAAACATTTTTTTTTAGAAAGTTTCATCTACAGTAAAATCCACAAAAATAAATTTGCATTATGATACACAGTAGGGTACACGAGAATGAATATGATTCATTCCAATGTAGCATTTGTTATGGCAAATGTGCCTTATGGGGACTGAAGAATCTATGGAAAAAAAATCAAGTGGTTCGAGGGAACCAGAAAATAATATAAATAATTCCACAGTAAAAAAATACATCAAAATAAGAACATTTGAACTACTGCATTTCAGATAGCACATCAAACATATACAGCAGCCTCCCGAGCTTCATGCCTAGTCCTAAATTCTTACCATCCCAAGTTTTGCACATTATCACCCTGAGTTTTGTGCTGCTTTGACAAGTATAGGTAATATTTACCTTTTGCCAGCGTCATGTGTATACATATGGTAAACCCCCATAAGTCGGAGCTATCTCTCTCTCTCTATATTCCTTCTCCTTTTAGCCTTTTCCAGAGAACTATTTCACCTCTCTCTCTCTCTCTCTCTCTCTCTCTCTCTCTCTCTCTCTCTCTCTCTCTCTCTCTCTCTCTCTCTCTCTCTGAAACTAGGAAGAATTCTAAGGACTTCTAAATAGAATGAGACTGACTGAGAATGAAAATAGAATTACATACACGAGAGTGAGAAATGATGAAGCAAAAATGACAAAATGAATGAGGAAAGAGAGAGAGAGAGAGAGAGAGAGAGAGAGAGAGAGAGAGAGAGAGAGAGAGAGAGATCACTCCATAATCCCTTATCTTTGACAGATAACAGGGAGGGGAGATGACAGGGAGGGAGATTTGAGACAAGATGAAAGAGGGGAGAGAAAAGGAAAAAAAAAGGGGAGGAAGGGGCAGGTGCTGGATAGGTGAGCAGCGGCTTGCACAGTTGGTGAGTTTGTCTCGTAAGTTTTAGTTTGTTATTCTGATTAAGTCTTTATTAAACTTTCAGTGCTCGCAAGAAGTTCGTGTTGCCAGTTTTAGTTTGTCATTCCAGTTAAATATTTATTAAAATTCTAGTGCTTGCACGAGTGGCAAGTTCGTTATGCCAGTATTGGTTCCTTATTCCAATTAAATATTTATTAAAATTTCACTACATTGTTGCAGTTGTATGTTATAACAACTGTGCAGTGTCGCATACCCTACTGTATGCTTATTCTAGCAGCTATACATACCTGAGTTGGATAGTTCAGGTATCCTACAGATGAGTTGGAGAATCCCATCGTGCCCACAGTGAGGAAGGCAATGACAGCATATGTCCTCAAAGGTATTCTGATAAAGAGCGGAACAATGTCATCCAAACACTGTTGAGTTGTTGTTCCTTCATAAATATAAGTGTGGTAAAAAATACTATTCTAGTGCACAAATAAAATAATTAATTGATGAATTCATTAATCTCTTAGAGTTTACAATCCAGTCATACACATACATCTGCATAATGGCATTTATCCAATAATGAAACATGGTATTTGCATCTTCTTTCCAAATAAATATTATTGCAATTGCATTCTGATATATGTAGCTTATAAAAATTTAATATCATAGCCACTATTTACTTACTAAAAGCATACACTACAAACCAATATAAATACAAAACAGACACTAACTTTCTGGAGATACCCTCACCAGACAACAGTAACTGGATGAGAGCAAACAGAGTGTAGTAAGCAAACTGCACCAGTGTCAGGTACCACCCATATGGCTGCATCCCATCCAGGGTGAAGATCAGTTCCTGGAGGGCAGCAAAATTTATTCCATACCCCCATCTCAATAAAGGGCCCCATACATGCTCAGATGGCCTCTCCAGCTGCCTGAACAGCTAGCCAGACAGGCCAGCCTGTGTCACCCACACACTATTCAGTCCTACCTCAAGGCAATGCTCACTTCTAGCAAGACACTGCGGAATGAAGATCATGGCCTCTCCCATGGGTATGGGAGAGTTAGACCTACTTGTGACTGCAGCTGTTGCAGTGACCTACAAGTTATTACTGAAGACCAAGAAGAGGAGAAAGTGTAGCTTCTTTTTATAACAATAATAAAAAAAAAATAACTTCCTTCCATGTTTGATGAAGACATGAACTGCTTCTGAGCATGGAAGGCTGACATTCTGCCTCATACTACCTAATTTAAATGTAATGATATTTCAAGCATATTATCCTTCAAAAAACTGCAGCTAAATATTCTGATCTGTCGCCATAACTCCCGTTTTTTTGTGCCACCAGATATATAAATAAAATAGATACATTTTTTTTTTCCATATTCAATAAAAAAATAAAAATAAATTCCTTTTTATATCAAACCTCAAAAGCTGGAAGTTTTGTTTACAGGAGACATGTTCGTGGTAAGTTGCCAAGTGCTGTACTGAGAGATGTGGCCTCAAGACCACCTCATGTACCCATACAAGCTCAAACAGGCCTGACCAGACACTGGCTGGACAGAGCCAACCTGTCAGTTACAGGTTCATGAGGCAGCCTCTCCAGTGGCCTGCACAGGTTGTCTCAATGTCCCATACATGTTCAGTTTTGCCTGAACAGTCCTGATTTGTGCAGGTGGCCGGACAGGCTGTGTGAGCATGTATGGAGCCCTTAACTGTATCACAATAATTTTGTTGCCAAAGGACATACACAAAGTAACAATATCATGAACTGATGCTCTCACTTGCTGACTGATCTAAATATTCTGGCCTTCTTTGAAATGTGTGGCAAACTGATGTATTTCTATTGACACCCTTATTTAATCATAACTTATGAGACTATCAAATGAAATTAATCTGGTATCTTACTATTAAATAATGGTTTTGTAAAGCAAGAAAACTTGCTTTACATTTCAAAATAAGATGAGAATACAAAGAGCAATCATCAAGAGTTAGTGGAAGTATTACCTTGTTTGTGCATCCTCAAATACCAAAATTACTATGACAACATTGGTGAAACAAAATATAGTATGTACTAATAGGCCAATATTTATACTCATAAATTTAGTTTTTAATGACAGTTTTTATCATCAATAACAAAAATGGCAGTCAAGAACTGTAAACTGGTTAACCATATTGAAGTTCTCCAAAATGTTCATACAGTTACTAAATACATACAAAACTGATCACACTTACCAGAACATATCCATACATGAGATAGAAGACGAACACAAAAGACGTCAACAAAGTTAGCTGCAGGGGGATAGGAAATTCAGAAACTGGCAAGCCAAAGAACCTAACCACTTTCTTGGAAGGCTGAGGTCCTGGTTCACCCTCCCCCAGGTTCACACTCACACTCTCCCTGAGACTCATTCTTCTCCCTGAAATGTTGGACAAGGTGATACTTTAGATTAAGCACACAAAAATGCTCTTAAAATTCTAAACTAACATACATACATAATATCATAGACAAAAACCTCTGATATGTCTTTTAAGGATACAACACTTCACATTGTATGGTTTGCCTCTTGGTAGCATTACACAAATACTGAAAACTTAGGAGGTGGGATGAATTAGCCAAGGACTGAACCCCTGGCAGGACATTCAAGGTAATGCAAGTCTGACAAATCACATTTCAGACCAAGATGATCACCAAGACCTAACTGGATTTTGGTTGCCCTTGACTATCTTAACACTAACATAATATAAAGGAGTGCCATACTGAATCATGAATGTTGATGCAGGGCTGGTAGTAATGCAATATTACCAGTCTTTTTATGGACAATATTTACTTATGTTACACCAAATGTCCCTGGCAAATAGGAACAGTAATGACCTATGTGTGCCACACCTATGAATTATGAATGTTCTGAAAGTGAAAGAAATATAACAAATTAATTAATTAAAAATAGTAAATAGTATATAAAAAAAAGATTACTACTACTATTATAGTTTGTTGTACATTGGGAAGGAGACAAGGAAAAACTGAAATAGTACATAAAAAGTGCAGTTTAAACCAAAATAATATTACATGACATGACACTGACAACCTTGAGCAGGTCTCTTGGAGTATATGTCATGCGACATACATATCATAAGCATTCATAATCTACACAGCACGAGGCATCCTAGTGCACACCCTATCTTGCAAATCATTCACAGCACAACGGTAACACCGCGACCTGAGCTGTCCTGGAGTGCTCTGTCCGGCCACGTCACAAGGGACACCTCGCCACTCTTCCTCATGCAACACTTGTCTGAGCACCCAGTTATCATTCCTCCCCTTGTCATCCTACTACCAACTCATACCACTCTCTTTTATTTCTCATTCATTCTTTACCATCCAGTTTCGTTTTCCTGTACAGTACCTCATCCCATCAGTAACAATCATTCTCGCTGTTCGTTCCTCATTCATTCTTTACCACCCAACATTCTTCTCCTTGTTC
Source organism: Scylla paramamosain (assembly GCF_035594125.1). Taxonomy (NCBI): domain Eukaryota; kingdom Metazoa; phylum Arthropoda; class Malacostraca; order Decapoda; family Portunidae; genus Scylla; species Scylla paramamosain. The sequence continues at coordinate 15,684,287 of NC_087162.1, read as the reverse complement.
GTCCATCCACCCATTAACCCGTCTCCTGTACATCATCCCACCACTAATCCATACAATTCTCCCTCTTCTTTCCTCGTTCTTTACCGTTCACTCCTCTCCGTAGCTCGTTTCCAACGCCTGTCTCTGTCGGCTGTCACCGCCGCGCCTCTGGGCCGCTCAGCTGATTGTGACGTCACCACCATAGGAAAAAAGGTGCTGTCCTACTACCTTAAACATATCAGAAAATCATCTGCTGAATTTACTTAGCTGAAATATCACATAAAAACACGAGGCCCCAGATGCTGGAGGGTGGAGGTGGGGGTATGGGGGGGAGCAATACTGTTGTGGTGAAGGTCTTCCCTCGCCAGGCTCAGAACGTCAGTGTCTTGAACCTCCACTTCCCTTCGCTCCCCTCCCTACTCACCATGGAGAGACACTTGTAAGGAGAGAGTGCTTCACTTGTAACGTCCTTTTGTGCATTCAGAATTGTGGAATTGTGTGGTGCTATCCGTAAAACTTATTGTGTGTGTGTGTGAATGATGACAGGATATGATGGTCGTACAAGATGTGTGTCTCTTCTGTTTCTGTATGTGTGCTCGTGTGTACCATCAATTAACTACTTTTTCTTATGCCAGGGCCTCAAAGGGAACGCATTGCCGTCTTTTGAAAGGCTTGGCTAGGTGTTCTGTCACTGCTAACAATTGAAGTGATAATGGTTAGTTGGTGGTTTGCTCATTCTGATAAGCCACTTAAGCAATTTTTCATGCCGGGGTGATAAAATGACAGTATAGAAAAGTGAATCCTATCAACTAATTCTACTTATTCCTTGAGAATTCCTTACCTATCTCGTTACCCTCCAATACCATTCCTCTTAACCTTGTATGGACCACTGGCCATAAAAAGAATCATGCTTTGGTTTTTAGATTTATATGGACCCGAAAAGTAACACTGTAGGTTTTGGTGGCAATTACTACATTACATACAATTATACAACAACATGACTAATTCATCATATTGGTCAATAGGGAAAGGATCTTGACATTGAATGCAGTATAGTTTTATTACATAGCTTAGGTATTGGAGACCTTTTTGTCTGACTTCTGACTTTTTTGTTTGACAAACTAAACACAAAATCATTATTTTCTGACAATATTGGATCCTTCTATAAAAGATATATCCTCAATAAACACAAAATATTATCTGCTTTTATAATGTAGGCAAGAAAAAAAACAGATTTTTCCCATCAGCAAAAGTGTTACGGTCTTAGGTGTGGAACTGCAGGAAACAGTAATTTTTGGCATTCAGGCACAAGTTGACATTGCATTTGATACACCTGATGTTTGTGCGGTCCTTACATCCAGTTTGCTTGCAGTACAAGCGAGGATTTTTTACCTCTGGAAAGTGACCTACTTTGTCAAGTCTCAAATCATTCTTTGGTCTGATTTGACCCATCTGTTTAGTTATTTTGTGTGGTGGATCATCCATCTTCAAATTTAATGACAGTCGATCTCTTTTAGGGGCACAGTTCCCAGCCCTGATGATTTTTGCCTTGTAGTCACTTTGGTACAGCAGTCAAGCTTGATTGATAGTCATGTCAATCATGTGAAAAACAAGCTTATGATAGTACTTCTTCAATTGCGCTGGGATTCTATACAATGATAGAAGGCAATCAGCCAGATCAACACCACCCATATTCTTGTTGTACAACTTCACTGTTTTGGTGGTGGGGCCTCTATAACTTTCTTTATAGTTTTGTCATAGAGTTGTGTGGTATGAGTTGGGTGGCTGTTAGCAAGGGTAGATATCGAAGTCACGCCTTTATTATCCAATCATTTGAGAACTGTCAGTTCACTGTTAACAGATAACTTCCATTCCTCATGAACACCTCTGCCTTTCTTCTTCATCTCAGCATCTGATGATAAATTTAGCCCTGGAAGCTGACATGGCCTAACTGTCCCTCAACACCAGAAGCCTCTTTCAGCAAGATGTTTTACAAGTGGAACTGAAGTTAACTAATTGTCAAAATAAAGATGGTTCCTGTTGTTTTGTATTGTCTCAGCCAAATGCAACACTATGTTTGAAGATGCACCAAGATCTGGAATACCGTCTTTATTCACAGGTTGAATAGAACCTGTGTAAGGAAAGAAATAATGAATGAGACCATTTCTTGGGCTTCATAAGAAGATATTGCTTCAGCTTATGCCTTCCATTGAAGGGAATCATTTGCTCATCAATGCAGATATTTTGCTGCATTGGAAGATTTTGAAACTCCTCAAGTGATCCAACATTGGTCTGATCCTGGAAAGCTTGTCATTGTTCGCCTCATCATTATTATCCCAAAAATGTAAATTTGATTTTATAGTCTCCCATCTGTTTCCGTTCATGACCCTAGCAGTGTGGTTTCTGTACCTTCCAAGAAGTTCTCCAGACCAGTGCAAGTGTGTTTGGGGAGTTCTGATAATGGTGAAATGGATGAGTAATCCTAACCATTGCTCAAGCTCATTTTTAGTAAGTTGAGTGCTTTGTTTACTTTTTTTTTTGTGAATTATAGAGATTTGATTAATAGACTATACTATCTAAGAAATCATGACTGAAAACTTCTTGAAGTAATATACCAGTAACTATATGACTAATATGATGAATTCATCACCAATATATAACTGCACAGAAAATTCTAATTCAACAAAATAGAATGAATAAAATCTTTTGCAATTATCTAGTAACATTTGTGATTCAGAAAAAAAATATATGGGACCATTCACCTACCTGATAATTCATCCATGATAAAAAACGTGAGAACAAATCTTCCAGCATCACGTGTTGTGTTTTGACCAACATCTGACTGAAAATTGGTGGGCAAATGCTCAACCAATCAGCATCCATGTATTCTTTTCTGAGAGAGGGAAACTAGACGAATTCATCAGACCTGCCAGAGGGATAACTACATCTGCCTTGTCTAATTCTAGGCCAATGAAAAGTTGCATGATGAATTCATCATGCTGGGCAATATAGGGTTAAGAACCACTGACACTGACCACTCCCTTTAATAATCATTTGAATACTCGCTTCTTCATTCTGTGCTAGGGAAAGGAAAACTAAACAAGTAGCATGGTAAAGCTGCGTTAAGAAAATTGAGAAGTGTAACATATACAAGGTTAGAGGAAAATTATTCAGTTACTATTCAAGAAATTCATAGTGTCACTTGTTTGTAGATTGCATTCAACAGACTTTCTATTGAATTTATTGCCCTCTTCACTTTGGACATTTTATAGAGCACTGGGAATTCATGTGATGGCAGGATGAACTTCCCATGAGAGGCCCTTTATGAGGATCAAACCCCTGACAGGGAGAACAAAATACAGTGTTGTGTGTCAGGACTATAATGATCAGTTACCAAGTTAGTTTTAGGGTCTTTGTAACTCTGGTCACTGGATAAAGACAGCTGCACTATGGAGAATAGGAAATATTGCAATATGTATTGTACATATGACTTGTATATTTGTCTCATACATGCAAGATGAAGTGACATGAGTAGCAGCTGCTGACTGAGATGAATGGGGACCACAATGGAGGAAATAGCTGGAGACTCAGCTCAAGGTGCAAAATCTCCCAGCCCCTCATCAAATCCTGCAGATGGCATCCCTAGGAGACTCCTTGGTATGTGTTGTGAAAATGTCGTTATCAGTTTTATTTTATCAAATTAGGTTTTTTTTTTAATTTTTTTGTTATGATTTGTCTAGGTCACTCTATGTAGAATATATATATATATATATATATATATATATATATATATATATATATATATATATATATATATATATATATATATATATATATATATATATATATATATATATATATATATATATATATATATATATATATATATATATATATATATATATATATATATATATATATATATATATATATATATATATATATATATATATATATATATATATATATTTTTTTTTTTTTTTTTTTTTTATTTATTTGTTTATTTATAACTATATTGCAGAATTATAACATCTTTATTTGATACTCTTTTCTCCTGAAGTTAATAATAAGGATGGGATGATTGCCAGCAGCAGTTTCCTTACCTGGTTTCCTTATCTTTTCTTAACAATGTAGCTTCTCTTTACTTTTTGTACACAGGATGCATCTGATTCTTCTATCAGTCAAATTTTTATACCATGTAACTCTTGTTTTTACCAAGGAACTAGTATGCTTAGGGTTGTAGGTACAGTCTATTGTAAAAATAGTCAAATAAGACTAATGTGATTAATTTGATTTTCAAATGGCATAAACATAAAGTAAGATTTGTTTTGCTTTGCCAAAGTCAGGGGTTTTCAACCTTTTGCAAGCTGGGGCCCCCCAAAGCTGCTTCATTGCTGTTGGGGGCCCCCCTCCTCTCTGTGCCACCCACTCAATCTCCTCTCCAACTATGTCACCATAAATAGATAGATATCAGATAGATAGATAGATTGCCCTTGTTGCTTCTCCTGTATTAATAGCCAGTGAGTCCGTGATTTTCCATGATTTTTTTTCCCCTCCTATCCTGTGGTCGTGCCTCCCTGGTTGAGAACCTGGCCTAAGTGCTTGATAGTTGTCCTATACAGAAATTGGCAAAGATTCACTGTACAACAAATAGGGAAAATAACAGTGAATAACTGGTGATTCATAATTTGTATTCAACAAGTATAAAAGATCGTCATGTCTGCTTTGGGTTCTTTACTTATGATTATGAAGACTGATCTTTAGGTAATTTAGAAGTCACTTTCTAAATTTAGCGTAGAATATAGAAGTTGGTCCTTTCATACAATCTTACATAGCTGGCAAGCCTTAGATCTGAGATACCCCTCTCTTTTTTTTTTTTTCATATTTTTGTTTGCCAGGTCTACTGCTGGATGAGATACTTAAATACTTTGGAGTAGCTAAATGGGTAACCAGATGAGATTTCAATTTGGTCTGTGTGTGTGTACCTCATTAAATCCACATTCTGTAGTTTTTTTGCAGTTAAGGGTACTACATATAAAATAAGAAGTATAGTTCTTAGTGTTTTTATTCATACATTTTATTCTGTATGTTACCTAGTATTGGAAATCCTAATGATGTTGAATTCATAATCCACAGCACTCACAAATATGACAAGTGAGGATTACTGTAACACTTACTGGCCTCAGCTCCGAGCTGCTATTGACAAGCTACTCGAGGGCCCCCCTCCCCCACACCACTTGGGACCAGTCATTGAATTTGAGCCCATGTACTCGGCTGCATACAAGTGTGTCTGTCAGCAGCACTCAGAGGCACTCTATAATGATCTCATGTCCCACATTGAGAGACATTTTTTCAGAGTTGCTATACAGTTGCAGGTAAAAATTAGTGTAAGTTGAATTTTTGTATAATATGGAAATCAATGATTTTCTGTTAAAAAGTTATTCTTTCATTTTTCACATTAATTAGAATAAAATCTTCATTCTGAATTTAGTCTAAAGTTTATTTATAGTTTATCATTATGCATACTCAAGTCATGCCTCAGATGTATTGCAGTGTATGAATGAGCTAATATGCTTAGGAAATACTGTAGTAAGAAAAATATTAAAAAAGGTCAGCTGTCAATTTGCTTTCTTTCATATAATGTACTTTAAATAATTTATTTTCTTACATTGTTATTCATAGACATGAATCCTGCCTTCATGAGTGTGTTGTTGTAAACCTGTCATCTTTGTGAACTTAGGATTAATATAACATATCATTTTGCAGAATGAAAATGAAAGTCAGCTGATTGACCATTGTTTCTATGTTATTCATCGTGCCATGTACAGTCTAGATGGGATTATTCCAGTTTTTACATATTTGGTAAGTCATTGATAAGTAAACAACCATATGATTTTTATCTTGTTTCCAGTGTTCATAAATTTGTCTATTAGTCTTGATGGATATTTAATACCATATTTTATCTTTCAGAATAAGGTGTATGTTTCTACCAAACTGTCCTCAAATCTTCGAACAGAATTGCAGAGTCTATTTTGCAGAACTGTCATTGACCCTATTATTGATAAGCTAGTAGGTAAGGAATTGAAGCATTGTTTCTTTCTTCCCTTGTAATGTTGAATGCCTGGACATGCCTAATTCATTACACAGTGTGAAATAGGAATGGATACTACTTGAGGATTGTCTTCCTTTTAGGAATTAGAGAGTAGTAAAAAGATTTAAAGCTGAGTAAATTGTATTGTGTTGTTTGCAACCATTTTTAAATCTGCTTTCATGAAAGGATGCTGAATGGATTTATTTCTAGTGCATCAGCAGTGTAATGTTGTGAGTTCCATCATGTTTGAATACATCTAGAGAAACTGTCATAAATAATGCTTTATTTTCCAGCCATAGTGAAGCAAACAAATGAAACAAAGCCATTCTCTGTAGCACCACAAGTTATGGCTTCTGTCATAAAAAATCTCCACAAGCTTAATCCAAATTACTCCCAAAAGTATCCACAGGTATGTTGAATATTTCTTAGTGTGACTATCATTTGGCATTGAAAAGAAGATACAGGCTGATTTCACCCACACTGTCTGATATGTGTATGTTCAAGTTACAAAACATTTGAACAATTCAGACAGATAAAGTCACATTTTTAATACTTATTTGTAGGAATCTTTAAAGATGTCTTAATGTTTGCTTAAGTCCATTGATTACCTAGAACAGAATTATGTCCAGCTTATCTTCTCTTAACTTTATGTCTGTAGTTCTCAAAAACATGTAGCTCCTTAGATACACAATAAGCCTTATGAGTCTTGTATCCAGGACTTAACTAGTACTGTAAGGATTGTGTTAGACATTATTTGTTTTATAGGAATTTACTGGGGTGTAGTACTGTGGTCCATGAGACTATCGCTTTCCACAGGGAACCAGCAAGGCAAAGAGTGTGAACGTGTGTGTGTGTGTGTGTGTGTGTGTGTGTGTGTGTGTGTGTGTGGTTCTTTGTCTTGGCCACCAGTATGGGATTGGTGGTCTAGTATATAGATAAATGGATACTTTACTGATAATGTAAGTTTTCTTGGACTTGATTTGTTTAATAGGTATAACTGATATTGTAGCGATTGTGTTAAAATGGGTTGTTTTATGGGAATTATTAACACTGTAAGGATTGTGTTAGATATGATTTGTTTTCCATCTCTATACAGGTGTTTGCTGGCTACATTCCTGGTGTTCTTCCTGCAATGCGAGAACATGAACTTTCTAGTTATATAGACGAGACTCGGGAACTCCAGGCAACACTGCGGCAGTTCTGGATCACCTCAAATGCTCAAGGAAGAAAAAGATGTTTAGATGAAGAAACACCCAGTTAGCATCATCTCTGCTTAGGATTTCTAAATTGGTTAGTCATGTGAAACAATGGGATACTTAAAAATGTTCAAGTTGTTTAGGTCAATTTCTTCTTTTATATGAGGCATTTAATAGATGGTGATGCAGTTTTCATATATATATATTGACACTGCCTTATGGGAGATACATGACAATTAAACAATCATTTTAAATATTCTCTGATTTCATTGTATCATCATCATCATAATCATCATCATCATTATCATCATTGTCATCATCTTCACCATTATACATTATACTTATGATAAAGCTCTAGAAATTAAGCAATACCTGAAGTATGTTGTGTGCAGAAGTCACACATGTATAGAATATAATAAGGTGTGATCAGTTTACATGACAGAGATAGAGTGGAAATATCAAGAAGTAGAGGGGATAGCATGGCTGCTCACACCACTGGCATGTTTTGAGCCTCTGTATTTTCTACACATCATAAAAGGTGACTGAAATGGATGGAGTGAAGGGACCAAGAATCCCTCTATATTTTTACACCTACAGTGAGGCAAGGCATGTCTTGGTTACCTGGCTTTAATATAGATCTCAGACTGGTATATAGAACCTCCTTTATTGTGGCACCCAGCATATTGCTAGCAGTAACTATCCATCATGTAAATGTGCCTGCGGCATTGTCTATCTCTTTGTGCCAAGATGATATCCCATATGAAGCTGGGTAGCTAAGACAAGGCATAACAAGCACATTCATTAGCATTCCCTTGCATCTCAGCCTCTTTTTATTAGAGAAGAGAGGACTGATCTTTATTCCACAACACAACATGAAGATCATTAGTGCAGCATACTTAATGACTTGCATAGCAGAGCTAATTTACATCAGCTGTCCCTTCCCCATACTTTATTTGATCAGCTGATCATACCAGATGCAGTAGAATCTCCTGTTAAGACAGTCATTGCTACATCTCCCTTCATCCTTGTCATATGCAACCATTCTTTCTTGCTCCACAAACATTCTTGCTGTATTGAAATCTCTTCATGCTCTCCATCCATATTTTCATTATTTTCTCCATAGCTTTAACTCTCACATGTGATCTGGCCGTTTTTTTCCAAAACCGCCATAACATTCCCTATTCTGCTTCATCAGTCAACTCTCTTGTTACATTACTTTTTCTTCGCACATCCTCATTGGTCTCTTAATCCAAGTGTTACTTCTCACATGTTCCTGAGATTCATCATCTCAAATTGATTTACCTCGCTACTTGTGTTACATGTTTCAGCCCCTTACAGTAGTCATTGCCACTTCATCATATGACTATCTCTGCATTCATTCCAGGTGATATCCATCTTAACACTTTCCATTCCTCCTGACAACTTTCTTGTTTTATTCATTCAAAATTTCATCCTTGCATCTTTCTCCATCCACCAACATTCAGTCCTAAACAATTAAAACATTGTACTTCATTGAATCATTTACAACTGAAAACTACATTCTTCTTCCTGCTTTTCATCCATGTACACTTCATTAATCTTACTCTCATTCTTATGATAGAAGTTTCCTACATCCAGCATGTCAGAACTGCAATGCATGTTGGTTTGCAGGGTTGATTTGAAGGAACACATTATCAAAGCTCTGTCACTGGAATAATCCCAGAAAATGTTACATTAAAATCATGCTTGAGATTTTGAATTTAATACTAAGGATCAGTAGTGTTCATAGGCATGTGGCCTTTTGTACCAAATTTATGAAGTTGTTCTTTAAGAGCAGAAATGTGCCAGTCCAATAATTATACAAGCTGATATACCAAACTAAAAGTGTTTTGCTTTCATGATATTGTTTAGTCTGTGTTTTGTGTTTGGTGTTTTGCTACATTTGGAAGCTACTGCTAAGGAGGTGAATGTCTTTTTCTTGTTTTATGTGCTTCCACCATTCCTTTTTTCTATTTTGGACCTTTATTTTGCATGTTCTGTAACTCTGATTTTATGTGTATGGCAACAACAGTATATAGATAAAACTTTTATTGAGTCTAGAATACAACTTTTCAAATAATAATTTTTTATTGGATCAAACATCAAAAATCTTTCTGCTAGTGTCAGAGATCAACTTCTACATCCTCCAACATAAGAAATCTAACTACTCTTGTCGGCAGTGCTGAAGCTCCAAGGCTGACATGAAGGCGTTCACCAAACCATTGACGAATGTGAACTCTACACAGGTCAGCTAAAGTGAGAGGTTGTAGCCTGGAAAGAAAGAAATTACTTCACTAGTGACATAACATGCAGCATCACAGAAACGTATGAAACCTTTGACCTGCATGGCTTGCAACTTTAGTGACAAATTGTTAAACTATGGAAGAGATGGTATATAGAGATAGTGTCACTTTTTGTTTATATATATATATATATATATATATATATATATATATATATATATATATATATATATATATATATATATATATATATATTATTTTTATTTATTATTTTTTTTTTTTAAGCCATTATCATCTTTTATGTTGAAGGTTCAAGCTGAAGTAGCCCTGGGTTGAATCACTGTACTACTTCATGTTACTAAGATATTAATAATCAAAAACTCTAAGTCCACCAATTATAACTTAATCTTTGAGTTGCATCCACAGTAGGAAGCCATATGCTGCTATGTGATTTTTTAATTAGACCAAATAAATACCTGACTGTTGCTAATCTTGACATAAGAGTGCCTGGAGTGAAGATACCATTGAGCCAGTCTGCACTCCAAAGGTTAAAGCCCGCCAGCAGCAGGAGTGTGGCCAGGGATGAGTTGCCACGCAGAGCCACCATGTGCAGGTAGTCAGGCGTGGCAGTGGGAGTTCGATGATTGACGTTGCAACTGTAATTGTTGTAGACAAGTTTTTATTTTGGTTCTACTTCTGTGCATCTTTTTTACCCAACTACTTCTTGATATGTACTCTAGCCTCAAGTTCTTCACCATCCTCGCAATCACACTGAAGTAAGAAACAGTGAAACACAGTGAACATGGTTTTCAAAACCTGTTTAGTAAGAAGAAAGTAAGACACCAGCATGGTGTTTCATTTATACTTTAAAATTTCTGGTAACCACTCATGTGTACATGTTTCCTACTTCATACTGATGAAATGCTGTGAAGTTATGGAAAGTATGAATACTTGAGGTTGGAGAAAAAAATAAAGTGAATAATGGATGGAATGTTTATGAATACAAACAAAAGATATACTGAAAAAGGAAAGACTGTGGGAAAGTGCAAGAAACAAATGAAAACAGTGATTACCTTTTGGTGGTTTGTGCAGAGAAGTTTTTTCCTTGGAAACACCCTTTTTTAACACAGGATGTTCCATAGGTACACACGTGGTAGCTTCAATGCCCCTTTAAACTGATTAAAATATGGTGATAAGCAAACATTACCAAAATATGGTCAGTTTGACTGTCATACACAGGTCCCCCAAACACTGCTCTTTTGATTGTTGTTGTTTTTTGTATGTCGATGATAGTTGATCTTGGATGAATATCATACCGAAATGTATCTTTTTTTTATCATTATCATAATATCCCTCATTAAGATATGGTACGGGATCACAGAAATCATCAGTTGCAAGATAAAGAATTACTCATTCAAGTGCAAGTCAGTTAATCCTTTACCTAAAGCTTGTAAATAAGCTAAGTGTTTAAAGAACCGAAGACCAAACTGCCAAAGGGAAATTTTTTTTCAGAACAGGTTTTCACACCTCTATGGAACTCAAGTTTCAACACTACATCAAGACTGCCAAGGAATACAGTGCATCACTGGAAGATGAGAGAATTTCAATACCTGCTCATGCTGACTAATCATTATTCACTATGTTCACATCAAAGAAGGTTGGGTAAAGTGTGAATCACTGAGGTGATAATTATTAGTTGCTTTAATATGGTAAGAAAATTAACATGCGTGAGTTGCCAACATAAGATCATGCACACTACTCTAATACTCTACGTATACTCAATACAAACTTGCCTTTTCCTGCAAATGCAAGGTGATATATAAGAAGAAAGCAGAACAGATAATTACAAAGGAAAATAGCAAATAGAATAAGAAAAAAAAATTATTCCTTCTGCTTTCTTCTTGTTTTAAGAGAATATGAAGTGCCAGCCCCTTTGAGGAGACTTATGACATGCAGGAAATGTTTAGAGATATGATCCCATGTTTTACAGATGGGGAACAAATTAATGACAATCAGTCAAGTTATCATTAAGGAAAATTCAAACTAAGTTGATGAGCAGAACATAGATAGCTTTCAATTACCCTTGTCTTATCAGAAGAGCAGCTGCTTTATTTTTCTCAAGCAGCAGAGCTCTATACAGTGGGGTGTCTCCAGCTGTTACAGTTTCTAAATCAAGGTGAGCACCATGATTGTAGAGGAGAGAGAACACAGTGCTGAAATCGGCAAACTGAGCATCTCTTGTGCCCTCTACTGCCTCATGTAGGGGAGTAGTGCCAGTCAATCCATTGGGGTAATTAGTGTTGGCACCTGAAATAATGTGTGGTGAGGACATGTCTGTGTATAACTCTTGCTTAAAAGTATCAGTCTTCAACAATTATTCATACTTATTGTATTACTCAGTTCTAGAAGAAAACCAACTATTCTACATTTAAATGGGCACTTTTGTCTAAATTATCATAAAGGAGTTTCCTACTTTTAATACACACCTGTTAACTAATCAATGAACACTCTAATTCTAGTTTTAATGCTATAAAAGTATAAATCATAATGAAATTAAAATATGCCTCTATGGTACATTGTATCAGATTAGTGTAATTTTTTATGATTGAATGAAAGTCATATGTAGAGTATCAAAAGAAGTTATATGGACAATGAGGAGACTAGAAATTGAAGAATGGCTGGTTAGAACAATTATAGCAAATGCTTATTTGCTACTATAACAGAAAGGATGAGCACAATCAAATGACAGATTTTCTGTAAACATTGACATGCAACAGATTTTTTAATCCCTTATTACTGTGATTCTTAAATGTTCTGTCTGGTGACTTTAGAATAGAACCCCTGAATGAGATGTTGCATGCAGATGATTTAATGGAGTGAACAACATAGCATAATCTGGACTCAGAAGATGGAGGACATTCCCACACTGCCTTAGTCAAGATATAATTATATGAATAAATCTTCAAAGAAATACAGTAATTTGACATAATTTTTCATTTCTTCAGACAAGACAAAAAATATAACACCTTTACACTGTAGAAGCAGAGTTGGGATGCTTTTTGGAGCTTTGTATTAATGATGGTGCCAAGAGGACAGAAACCATCATGTATTTATTTGCTTATTTAAAAAGAAAAGGTGAATATATTCAATTTGATTATGGGAATATTTGTAAGTTGCAGGCCTACTCATTTGGATGCAAAAATAGACAAAAATTCATCAGATAGGTTTTCTGAAAATTCCTTCCTAAAGACTGAACACTTTTGAGTATTTGTGGAAATTGGATAAATTTCTAACAAATATTTAGTGAAGGAAAATCATGACATTAAAAAAAAAAAAAAAACATTTAAGAAAATACCATGCATTTTAACATTTAATCAGTACCCAAATTGTTAAATTTATAACTAGGCATTATTTCAAATTTAGATAAAAATATAAACTGTTCATTTGTTTGTGTCTTTGTGTACATGAGAATGTACATGAAGTCACTATCCCTACCATTCTTGAGCAACAACTTGATGATGGGAGGCTGGCAGGTGCGTGCAGCAATGATAAGAGGAGTATCTCCGTTATCATCCCGCAGGTTGACAATGCAGCGGGCGCTGAGTAACAGCTCAGCCAGCTGTCATGCAAGATGGTTGAGATGTAAGTACACAAGACTAGCATATCATCTTGGTGTGAGAAAAACAAATACCTTAGATATTCACTATTTATTTTAAAGCAATCTATTCAAATAAATGCTGGAGGAAGTGGTGATTAAAATAGTTTTAACGGAAAATTAGAACACAACTATAAGTCCTACTTCACTTTGCCAATTTAAAATTAATGTTTAATGCTATAATCAAATAAACTGGCATTAATTTAAGGTTTTAGCTTTGTGCACTAAGACTACTTTTATATTAAAACAACAGCCTTCATTCTCTGTTCAAAGTCACCTGAAAATGTCGGTGAAGGACTGCATAATGGAGAAGATAGTGTGACTGAGTGATCTTGGCACCAGCAGCCAGGAGCATCTGGACTAGTTTTACATCTTTGTGCCACACTGCCTCACACAAAGGAGTGTATCCTATAAAAAAAAATAAATAAAATAAATAAATAAATAAAACAATGCTTTCATCTTATCAAAGATATCTAAAATACAGAGCAATGACAGTAACCAGTTCAACAAAATAATCTAACTAATTACACTTTATCATCATGATCAATGTCAAAGTAACTCCCAAACTATATCCTTGGTTAGTTACCCACTAAAACAATCTGCAGACAATCTAAATATTTAATGAAAAATTTCTGGAATGAATATGGCATCATTGATATATGACCAACAAAAATATTACTACAGATTTCCTTACCATGTATTTCCTCAATGTTAACCTTTGCCCCACGCTCAAGCAGCAGCTGCACCACCTTGACATTGGATCGCGAGACAGCCACAATGAGAGCAGTGCGATCAGAGCTGTCCAGGGAGTCAATCTTTGCTCCATGACACAGTAACAATTCCACAATGTCAGTGTAGCCTCTTGATGCTGCTATATGCAGTGGAGTACTCTGACAGGGAAGGAAATTACCATTCCATTTTTCTAACAACAATTTAAGATGTCAGGTGTTGTGATATACTGACAGCTACACTACCATCTCTCATAACAGTCAACTCAGACAAAATAAAATGTTTTTGGGCACATTTTGGTTCAACACTTCACTGCATAAGCAATAAAACATGAAATGTACTGAAATCATGATTGAAAAAAATGACCATCATTTACTAAATTCCAAAGATGTGATGTTGCTTGATACCTTATGTTATCATATTAGTTTCCCTTTAAGAAATTAGCTTTACTTCATAAAACAATATAACCAGTTTTATGCTCTTTGTTCTGGTTCATAAATGAAAAATTCAAATTTATGAATAAGAACAGAAAAATATAAAATTCCAGAAAATGCATTTAACTGAAATGATCAAAATCTACATGTGATGCTGACTATTAAAACCACAGATGATTTTTGACTTAAGTAATTCTGATGAAACGAGATTCACCTATTGCTAAAAGCTTAATCATCTGGACAAGCAGCATCATATTTTGTTATACAGCCACACAAAGAGCTGGAAGTCTACCTTATCATTCATCTTGTTGTTAACCCTGGCTCCTCCCTCCAGCAGCAGAGTGATGACCTCCACCAAACCTCGCTGCACTGCAAGATGGAGCGCTGTCATGTGCTCAGCATCTGGGGTGTCTACACGGACTCCTGAAATAACACATATTCTGCACCTGCCCATCTTAGAGTTAACTTTCATTAACAATGTTTAAAATGTTTTTTCAATGTTCATTTATCTATTTCATCACAAACTTGATCCAATATTTTTCTGTATACAGTATTATCATAAATTACTTGGATCTACAAAATTTACCTAAATTAATGGTTTTCAGTGATGTTACTATATACCAATGATTTTCTTGTACATGTCAATGCAAATTTCAGCATTTCAAAAATAAATCATGATATTCTTTTATTTACAAAATGTATTACTCTGGGCTTAGTTCTCTAAATTACTATTCAGTATTCTCATATAACAACATTTTTAATAACCAAATCTTTCCAAATGATTTCCAGTACAGTGTATAACATTTTGCTAACTTATTAAGATTTTAAATATGTTGATTGATACAACTGTACTTTGTATCATGAAACAAAATCATTACATTAAAAATTAAAAATAAAGCAGCTAATAGTTATATGTAAATATATAAAGCTGGACAGGAACAGGAAAAGATTCAAAAACATATTTTTTCTCTCTCACATTCCTTTCTGACTACTTTAATTTTCTGTTTCATCCATTCTCTACTTGCTCACAAACATCCATCAAAAAAGACCTTATGTATGCTTCCTTGTCTTAAATAACTTTTATCTCTGAAACTTTTGAAATTTCCTATCCTATTTTATTTACCAATAACAAGGGATTGTATTGTATTGATTTCCTAAGTCACTTAATTGTTCTATGCCTATTCTAGCATTTCTATGAAAGACATCATAAATCCACATCATAAGGGTGTTATAAAATTTAGTAATTAGTAATTGTAAGAAGGCAGGGCTGTTAATATCACAAAGTGAGGAGGACTTGCAGAACACAGAATATCCCAAGTTCCTTTCACTTCATATCACTGAAGCATGGCATTATATTACATGAAGAGCAATTTACAACATACATGTACCACAATACTCTCAATATCATGCCTTATTTTTTTATTAATTATATATAAATACTTTTGATAACATAAGAGGTTTGACAATTTGGAAGAAAATTTTACTGATAAGGATCAACATTTTTTTAACAAAGTGCACAGATTATAATGCAGAGGAACTCACCTGCCTTGATGAGCATATGAACAATATATGTGTGGCCTTGTTCTGTAGCATAATGCAATGCTGACCTTCCATATGCATCCTGCTGGTTAATATCACAGCTGCGGCTTGGAGACCAGGGAGATGGAAGGCCTAAAGCCATGTATTCTGAATGAAGCTGAGCCAACCAAGGGCTTGAACGATGAGAGTTAACTAGTTTGTGACGACCTGTAAAAAAATTATTCGTATGTAGGTAAAAGGATCTCATTCACTATGTAACACAATTTTTGTCTTTGACAAGCAGGTGTTATTTTCAACTCTTTTCATTACAAAACAATAGATAATGTCCATTATTCTTGTCAAACTTTGCTTTTGTGGCTTTTAGAATGATTTTTGCCCCTAAATAGCTAAATTTCACCATTTTTCCAGTTCCTGTCACAGAGAACTTCTTTGCTCTTGTCTTGATAAATTGACCATATACATAGCAGAATGCATCCGGAGAATGACTGCAGCCTCTTGATGCCATTTCACTTCTTCTGATGTGTCTTCTCAGGCAGCCAAAGCAGAACTAATTGGTGGTCTGCAACCTACTTTTATATTGTCAAGCAGTACTCTAGAATATTCTTAGTCTTTCAAGAATGTTCCAGAATGTTCTCAATCTTTCTAGAATATTATTGAACCTACTTCAGAATATCCTGAATCATAATAGGTAATTCTTGTAGATTCTAGAAAATTCTTGATACTTCTAATTATTTCTACTATATTCTAGAAAGTTATAGAATATTCTGGAAATGTTTACAATGAATAGAATGTTTTAAAATGTTCTAGAAACTTCTAAAAGTGTCTGGTAGAACATTCTGGAAGATTTGAGATTTCTGAAATGTAAGCAAATTCTTCTAAATATGAGAAATTTCTTGCTAGATCTGGTCAGTTCGAGAATGATCTTATTAAAATTAAAAATCTTTAGAACACTTTATATTCTTTCTTTCATTGTTTTAACTTATTTGCAACATCTCAAAAGCAATTTGATAAGCAATTTTGATTTTGCAAATGTCTTTACCTGACATGAAAACCAATAGTAACCCATACTATAAAGAAATAAGGCAAAAATGTAAATTCATTCTTCTAAACACAAAAGCAAAGTTTTAGGATCAAAATAACTTTTTCTATTTTGTTTAGATGGAAATAACTGGAAAAATTATGGTTTGGAGCCAAGGACAAGACAAAAGTGAAATTTTGTTACATCATGTTATCTGATCAAGTTTTGGAGGATTTACCTGAACAGCATTTTTATGATGGGAGGGTGGAATGATGACAATACTTGAGAGAGAGAGAGAGAGAGAGAGAGAGAGAGAGAGAGAGAGAGAGAGAGAGAGAGAGAGAGAGAGAGAGAGAGAGAGAGAGAGAGAGAGAGAGAGAGAGAGAGAGAGAGAGAGAGAGAGAGAGAGAGAGAGAGAGAGAGAGAGAGAGAGAGAGAGAGAGAGAGAGGTGGGACATGAAAAAGGACTGAGTGCAGGGATAATATGCACAAACAAAAGTAAGAGGAGACTGCCATGTCCACCACCTTGATGGAATTCCCAGAAACAAGCACCAAAACACACCAAAAATACAAATAAAAGCATAATTTTAAAAGAAGAAAAATCCACTCTAACCATTCTCTCTTTCATGGCGATGAGAACGATGGTTGTGGCGGGCATGACGTCTGCGTCTTCTGTTTTCTGTTTCAAATTCTGAATCAGATGACACAATATTTGCCCTTCCCCGTCCCAGAGTGCGTTGGAGCAGGACTGAGGAGGACTGGCGGTGGGGGTGGTAGTGGTGCCGTCTCTCGCCTATCATAGCAGAGTCTGAGTCTTCCGTAGATGAGACAACTGGCCCTGATGACTCACCTGGAAATAACATAATCTTTTAGTGCACTTATACCCAATACCTGCATCTCAGACAGGTTTTTCTTACTATTCAGTTTTGATGAGACCAACTTTTAACTTTAGTATTAAAGTGTTTGTACAAATTTGAAAGCAAACACCGAGCTAAAGCAAAAGACTAAGACTGAAGCCATCTTTTGTGTTATCTGATACTATGTGTAAATAAAGAACGTACCAGTATCCTCCTCCTCTTCTCTGTATTCAAAAACGTAATAACCAATGTTGCTTGAGGTGTACTGACTAGTTGTATGACCACAAATGGGCAAAGTATATGGGTCTTGAATATCAATTTCTGAGGTTTCTTCATTATTGTTACTTGGGAGCTCTCGCTTACAACGTCCAGCCTCCCAATCACTTTGCTGGTTCGAGTCACTAAGGTCTAGACCCCACAACTGAAAAGCAAGCACAATCATCAATGTCAACATGAAAATAGCATCTTGGTTGAAGGTTCGCTAGAATGCAGTCCTCCCTACTTTTTTTTTTATTTTCCAGAGCAAAATCATTCATTACAGTGAAATGTAAGTATTTTGATTTCCATCCAAATACTGAAGTAAACATAACTTTTACAGCTATTAAAGTTCCTAATTATATCATAGAACACAAAAAAAATTGTGCATTTCAATGAATCTTTCTTGATAAAGCTGTGAAAGACTTCAAACAAACCTCATCACTGCATGTGCATGTCTCAGAATCGATACTTGGAGAGCAACATTTGTGTCCCTGTGGACTCAAAAGAGCTGCCCCAAGTGCTGGACGGAGATTGCCTACAGAAGAAGATGAAGCTGCAGCTCCAGTGGTTGGTGATGTCTTCTGGTCCTGAGGTAAGTTTCCTCTAGAGGCACATGAGGTCACACTGGGAGCTGCACCGACATGAGAGCTAGAACTTGATGAGATGCATGAAAACAGTGATTCTGTGTCCACATCCTCCTCCTCTGGTGTTGTGTAAAACTTTTCAGCATCAAGGAGGAGACACACAATTGCTAGATGTCCCAGCTGTGCTGCGCGGCCCAGGGCAGTCCGTCCACATGATGGAAGGACATTGACATTGGCACCTTTAGGGGAAGACAAATATTTTCATTAGCATTTCAGGATAAATATCAATATTAAACAATCTGAGAACATCAGAACATTTTTGCATCTAATAAACATAAACACAAAAAATATATAAAACAGAGTAGATTTTGCAGGCTCACATAAACTGATAAACAATTATCACTGGTACAGTACCTCCACTTAAAGCCCTTGGCATTTTTCATATTTCTAATTAACTGAAACTAACCTTTTTTCAGCAAGTCCATCACTGCATCAACATCCCCAGTATTGACAGCCTCATACAACATATCCGCCATAGTTGCAAGAGTAGCCATTTTGAGTCACTGCACCTTTGCATCCTGGGTTCCTATCTTGCACCCACTTCCTGCTGCCTGAAAGATGAGGAGGGGAAATGAACTACTGCAACACAGAATCTGTCTATCTAACCTGGATTTATCACTGAGACTTCTTTCCTGGTTTTATTTTTTGTTTTTCAATTCCAAACTTTTACAGAAACATTTAGACACCTGAAAAAAAAAAATCCATATAAGATGGAGAAAAATGAAGTTAAAGAGAGCCTGTCAGTCTCATGCAGCAGAGTGGCAACTGTCACCAGTCAACAGTGTTTCTCTCTCAATTTTCTCTCAAATGTAATTGAAAGGGCATTTTTAAACTAAATTTCATACCAACTGAAGATCTCTAATGTCGAATACATGGCATCTAAAAGGAAATTATCTAGTGCTGTTAGATCTAATTTGGAAATGCCTTTTTATCATCTTACTTAACAATATCTGGTTACTGTCAACAAATATCATTCCATTACCTCATACAAGTTTCTTTATTCTTTATAAGTTGGGAAATTCATCTACACTCCCTTTTCTCTCACTGTATAATAAGCTTTTAAGGGTATTTAAATGTTTTCCTGTGTAAAAAGAACAGAATGGAGCAAAGGGTAAAAAAGTATGGCTGGAAAAGGAGTTTAGGTAGTTTTCAAGCAAGGAGAGTAACTAACATCACAGTTAACTGTGATGTTAGTTGCTCTCCTTACTCTAAAACTACACCTATGGCTAAATATAATTGCTACTTTCTCAAATCTTGGCTAGGGAACAAGGAAGGCAGTAATTCCCTACACTACTGTTCTATTTTCCAACGCAGAGCTCATACAAACAACTCCTTGATCATAAACATTGCATTACGCCCCCACGAGTAATCTGACACTCGCAGCAGGTGTCCTGCCCTTGCCATCCCCGTGTCACCCTGAAGGGCAGACTGAGGAGGTACTGTACTAACACACACATAATAAATGATGCACCAAGACATCCCCTGCATCACAGCTCGCTTGCATCTGTACGTATGACAACCCCCGGAAGCTGAAGGATGTAACACCTGACATTTAAGCAACCAGGTAACGCCCCCAGGCCACAGGTAAGCCAGGCGGGCACCACCACTAGCGGCCAGACACAACCCAGGTGCAGGGACTCTTCACTTGGAGCTTCGTGAGTAAAGTGAAGCCCTACCTCACTTGTGTCACTGGAAGACGGGGTTCTGTAAAGGGACAGTGGAGTAATCAATGCGACCTTTACTAAACAGTCTGGCGTGAAGCACTACATCTTGATTTCGGGAGCACTATATTTCGGCTCCTCGCGGCCTCGCCTCTCCTGTTTGGTTATGTCTCTCCTCTGCTGCTACTGCCTCATCACTCATCTTATTACGCGTACATTTGTATTTTTATATTTACTGTATACAGCTCTTATAGATTTTTTTTCAGGGTTCTGGGATGGTGGGCAGAGTTACAGCCAAGGACGAGAACCCGACACTTGCCCTCTGCTTAACGTCCTTATCCATTTTTATTTTTGTTTCCAAAACTGGAATCATCAGTGCCTAAATGTAGTTTCAAGAGCGTCATATATTGCATTATATATACTATGACTCTGGTCACATCATCTGAAGATTCATCTGACACAGTAAACTTGCAATAATGGATAGATAAGGTGACCCGTGAAATAACTTTTACTGAACGACGCACTTCTCAAATTTTCTGTTTTTGCTTCATCAGAATAGGTAATTATTGATAAAAGTTACTACAGTTTTGTTTTTGGGACTTTTTGAACTATTGTATCTGTCTGTCTGCTGTGCGTGGCTCCTGAGGAAAGGTTACCCAGGTAAGATCATCGTCATCAACAGGAACTTGGTGGTATCAGAGTCTATAGTTTCTTGAGTTATTATATTTATGCAGTCTTCTTAATTAATTATATCAAAGCTTATGAAAAGAAACGTAATTTTTGTCATACGATATTTTTTGACCAAAGGATCAGTATTTTTTTTTTTATTATTTCTTTATATTCTAACAAGTTTTCAATTGACTGAGTTTAATTTGTCCGCGAAAATGTATTTGTAGTCTTGTCAACACTGCGTAAACTCTCATGATGGAAGTTGTGTCGGGGAGAAGGTTAGTAGTTTACTGAATTTCAGTCATTCCGCAAAGAAACACTAAGGAAGGGCCAAGATTTCATAGCTGTCAGGTAAACTAAATAATTTTGTAGGGCGGTTGTGGTACACTGGCTCGAGTCACTTCACAGCTTGCCTGGGTGATGGTGAGGGTGCAGGACAAGAAAGACAGAAGGATGAAGGGGTGATAATGTTATACCCCGAAACATCATCGGGATCTGGTCTGATGGTGGGCGCTGGTGTACGTAATAATGGGACTGTTGTAAGTAATGGCGGGGACAAGTATCTCTGGGATTGTCAGTCACAGGCAGGCAGTGGAGGATGATATTGAGTTGCTCTGGGGACGTGTTGGGAAAGTGTTCGCGTCAGTGATAGTATTTTATTTTAAGACCCGTGGCTGCTCGGTTTTTATTACTTGTATTTCGTCATCTTCACTATCTTCGGTCAGAGGCCTAGTGACGTCCTGTGATAGACTCACAGACCACTTGGCTTTTATTAGGAGAGTACCTTACCTTGATGTATTTCGGTTGTTTAGTGTTACCAAGTGCCTCAAACTTTGCTCAAATATAATGGTATTTTGGGTAAAAATCATATTCATAATGTTGTAGAGTATGATAGTGTAAATCTAAAATAATACCCAATGTAATGTCATCCTCTTGGTATTTTTTTTAGATTTACATCATAATCACCCTATCCCTCTTCCTCTTGGTAAATTTTTAGATTTACACTATAATCCCCTATCCCTCTAACCTACAAAATCGGGTCTAGGGAATTTTTTGGGGAAGTGGCCGTGTCAGTTTTGAAAACTATGGATTTCCCACAGAAACTCAGAAAGATAAAGTTTCTTAGAATCCAGTAAGGTATGCAAAAATTACATTCCCAGTGTTGTAGAGTATGATGGTGTAAATCTAAAATAATACTGTATTTTATTTTCAAGTTTGTTGTGGTGATGCCATATTAGAGGGTTTGCTATTGTCTTATATTAAAAAAAAAAAAGCATCCTGTTTCCTCATGAACACTTCTCTATTGCATTTTGTTATGTTTCTGATGTGTGTTGGTAGACCATTTAATATTATCAGTCCTGTTCCGGCAAAGCTTATGTTTTGAATGGTCATGAGCTTGCTATGATATAGATAACATTTCTGTAAAGCTGGCATTGTAGTTATCAATTTATTCAAGTGCACTGTTTGTTCTCCTCAGTTCATGGCTTGCCTTTTCTAACTTTTGCCCAATTTTATGTTGCCTCACCTGTCGTGTACCGTATAATGAATTACTAGTTAACATTTTCAAGCCTATTAGGTGGACCAAGTATTTCATTATATCTTATGTATTCTGAGTTTTGATGGTCTGTCAAGTTTAAATTCCCTTAAATTCCTGTTGGTAAACGATAGACTACTATGGTCTGATCAGATTCTCTACTATGAGATGTTCCATGAGATTTTTCCTTCATAATTTACTGATATGCTCAACATGTCATCACACGTATGGTTACAAATTCAAGATTTCTCTGATACATATCCAGTCTGAGGCTTTCAATTTCTTCTTTTCTTGGGATGTGCTTGCTCTCTAATTGAAATTCCTTTCAAAACATATGGTTGAATTCCTCTAATTATCACTGCAAGATGCTTGATTGTCCTGCAATTTCCCAGTTTCACTTTCAAGTCCACTCACAAAATTGCAAAATGATGCGCCAAACTGTGTTAATGTTAGTGTGATACATCCTGCCACTCATTTAGAGCAGATCTTGCACGTTCTCCCTCACTAATCCGATTTATGTACCTATGAGACACATTGGGTCCCTTGTTCCCATATCTAGTGCAGCCAGTCTTATTAGATGACTAAAACTATTAGGTCAATTGGATTGAGGAAGTGTCATAGAGATTAGGAACACCATGAATTATAGAAAGGTTTATTGCTATAAAATATGTATGTGATGGCTAAATTTGGCATATATTAAGACAAGATCTTTTCATATTCTGATAAATTAATGCAACTTTTCACATTACAGAGCACGCAAACCTGTGAATTATGTTGAAATTGCAGATATCGCTGTTGATGGTAAGACTGCTAGATTGTTCATTATATTACAGTTAACTATATCCTTAATCTGTTTACTAATAAATAATCGTAAGCTTTGTATGTTAGAAGTTTTATGTGGTAGACATATTCTTTCCAGTTTCATCCCAGGGCCTAAAAAAATATACCTTATAACCTTGAATAAAGCAGGTGAGGTACTGAGTGAGCCTCCTTGGGCAATTGCCATGCCCTGTATCGGAACATCCTTGAAATCATGAGAAATTAATATGGGTGTGCTTAACAAATATGGGAAACCAGAGGACTGCTGAATGCATCTGGCTGTACAAAATTTTCCAGTTCAGGTGATCAGAGATGTCAGTTTGAAAGTAAATTTAATTGAAAAGCCCAAAAAATAGAGTAAATAAAACTGTAATACAGTGTAACCTCAGTTCTTGAACTTAATTAGTTCCTGAATGCCGTTCAGAATCCGAAATATAAAAAAAATAAAACTATTTTCCTCATAAGAATCAATGTAAAAAGGATTAACCCATTCCCAGACACCAACCTACTCTGTCTTAGCGGCTTATAACAGATGCTCCCACAGCCAAGATGGCTGCTTCACAACATCTCCAGCTCACAAGTTATTTATCCAGAAAGGATGTATTGAATGAACATAGTGATGCAGAACTCATCATAAGATACTGTTTTAGACAAATCTAGTGAGGGAAGCCTTACAGAGGGACACAGAAAGGAGCAACCCACTTAATACCAAAATGAAGGTGATCATAACACTTAGACATCTTGCTGCTGGGAAAAGGTACTGAAAAAATGCAGTTGTACAGTAGTGCTGGCATTGTCGGTCATCGAGAGAGCCACAGGTGACTTGGGATTACTCCTAAGCACCGAAAGCTGTTTGTTTACATCGAGGCTTTTCAATGGGATCACATTTACCTCAATTCAGAGGTAGAATTACTGCCTTACTTTCTGTCTCTCTGCCAAATATATAAAAATGAAGTAGATATTTAGAGAAACCATAAATTAGTAATAAACAGCAGCTTTTTGCTGTCATTTAATATTTGAAATCAAGTAACTTTGTTCTGGAACTGAATTATGGTACCACAACTGAAGCAATATTGAGTTCATAATTTTGTTCAAAAACTGATTTGTTTGAAACGGGAGGTATTCAGTAACTGAGGTTCCACTGTATTCATATATGTATTTGTATATGTATATTGTATTCTTATTTTTGTTTTGAAGGGAGGAAGGACATACTTAATTCTAATTTATTTGTATTCTGAATAATTTACAGAATATTACATACCTATGTTTGTTTCAGAGAATGATTTTGCTGACTTCAAGCCTTCACCCACAAGCAAAATAGAGAAGGTTAAAGAGAAAAAAGAAAAGGTGGATGGGGAGGAGCAGAAAGATGACAGGGAGAGAAAGCACAGCAGGGACAGGCACAGAGACCGCAAGAAACACAAAGACAAAGACAGACACCGGGAGGATAAAGATAGGCACAGAAGAGACAAAGACAAGCACCGAGAAGACAGAGACAGGCACAGGAAAAGGGATGACAAGGAGAGAGACGAGAGGAAGAGAAGGGAACGCAAGGACAGAGAGCACAGGTCAGAGAGAAGAGATGATAATTGCTCAGAACACTCAAGCAAAGGAGAGGGAAGCAGTGACTCTACGTATGACTCATCAGGTAGCCAAACATGTCACAACTTGCCAGCCATAAATGCACCCATCCCTGCCTCACCTTTGGTGTCTCCCAGCAGAAGGAACCCTAAACCAAGATTAAGCCTGGAGGAGAAAATTTTCCAGGTACTGTATCAGATTACTGTATATTGTATTGGAAATGGAATGCCCCTTATATATATATATATATATATATATATATATATATATATATATATATATATATATATATATATATATATATATATATATATATATATATATATATATATATATATATATATATATATATATATATATATATATATATATATATATATATATATATATATATATATATATATATATATTTGTGATTTTCAGTCTGAATAATTGCCATACTCGGGTGAGACAGGATGGTTTTAGGAGGTTTAGAGTTTTTAGTAATCAATTGTTTTTGTCTTGAATTATGAAAATGTGTTAGATGAACTTTTGTTGAGACGTCGAAAAATGGTTTATGAGGAAAATAAATCATGTATTAAAGAATGTCTAGAGAAGCATTAGTTTGGTGTTGTTTTAGTTTATTTATTTATTTATTTATTTATTTATTTATTTATTTACTTTTCTCATGGTGGTCCATGAAGTTATCCCTTTCCACATGAGGCCGATGGGTCTAAGAGTGTGAGTGATGTGTGTGTGTGTGTGTGTGTGTGTGTGTGTGTGTGTGTGTGTGTGTGTGTGTGTGTGTGTGTGTGATGCTTTGTGTGGGTCACCCTGTGTGGGATTGCTGGCTTGATATATATACTCGTAGATAGATTTACTTTTTAATCCTTTCATATGCTGCTAATGATATGGTGTTCCACATGTCAAGGCTTTGTAAGTGGGAGCAGTTAAATATGACAACCTCTTTTATAAGTGGGAGCAGTTAAATATGACAATCTCTTCTCCTATAGAATGTTAATTGCACATTATTGTTAATACATTGTGCACATGTAATGCCTTCCTTGAGTACTTTATAGAAACTGAAAAATACATCTGAAAGTGCAATAAATTCACCACAAGGGACCCTCACTGTTGAGGATTGAACCTTTGACTGGGAGAATAAAGTATACAGTGCCATAGATATTGGCACCATAAAGATCATCAGACCCTGAGACAATTTTTATGATCTTTGTACTTCCAGTCACTACATATGTAATGTATAGGTATTTAATATGTTGCTGAAAATAAACTGGAATTTTTATTTCTGAAGTTACAATGCTGTTTATTTTATTATTTTAAATTTTTCTGATAAGGCTAAGAGTGTGAATTATATGTATGTGTGTAAGTGGGTGGTGCTTTGTCTGGACCACCCCATGTAGGATTGCCAGTTTGATATATAGATAGAAAGATTTTTTTATTCAATTTACTGTTAATATTCTATTCTATTTTATTACTTTTATTTTCTTTCCCCAGAGAGAATTAGAGGTTGCACTTGAAATGTCCAAGGAAGAGTCCAGCCAAGCCCCACCCAGTGTGCCTGAACCTGAGGAACACAAGGTGGCAGAGGGTGGAACAGCACTGGAGGAAAGGCAAGAAACTCAACCACCCTTGAGTCCCAAATCTCTTCAGGAACAAAGTGCTGGAGGTGGCTGCTCCTCACCCATTGAGAGTACTGGAGCCCCTCCTGAAGCTTCTTCCTTAGCTCCTGAGAAACCAAGTATCCCTCTGTGTGAGGAGGAAGAGGTGGCAGAGCACACACCTGATCCAACACCACCACCAGCAGTAGCAGATTGCACAGAAACAATGGAGCCTTTGCCCTCTACCTCAGCTGGCAAAACTGCCAAGAGAATAAGGAAAACTGTAATGTTTAAGGAAGGTAAGATATTTTTTGTTCTTATATTGTTGCACTTTTTTTTGTGCATGCCACCAGTACACCCGGTACATTAAGTTTGAAAGGCCTGTCAGGCTCACAGTTAAATAATAGTCACAGGATTGGCTTATGAGAAACATAGCATTCAGTATAATTTATAGCATTAAATTGCATGAATTCTGAGGAAATTTGTGCTATTCATTATAGAAATGCCACCATTACATTAAGCCAAAATGTGTGTGCAGGGTTACTCAAGTTATGGGCCTTTGTACTGGCTTTCATTCAGCATGTAACCCATTTAAGAGAGAATTGAGAGAGATAAGAGAATGCAGGATGTAAAGATTAGAAGTTGAAAGTCACCATCACTTATTCTTGGAGAGCATTACCAGAGATGAACCTCAGAGGTACAGACTGGCAGCACCTAGAGATTAGATTCAATCCCTGAATTTAGAAAATAGTCTATTGATGATTTTTAGTTGATAACCAGACATACATAACTGGCATACATTACTTGAGGCATTATTGAAAGGCTTTACTTATGGATTGCTTTGGAGAGGAAATGCAGCTGAGTGGGTAATAATTGTTGGCCATTTGGAAGATGAAAAGGAGGTGTCAGGAGTTTGAGAGAGATTGAAGGCTGAAGATTGAAGCTAAAATTAAAACAAAGCAGACATTATGACTACTCATGTCTATATATGTAACTGGCAATGAACAATATGTAGCAAGGTTGTGGATGATGAATGTATGTAGGCATAGAGAAAGCACAGGGATGCACCTTACCTTACTTTACCACAGTGCCATATCCTCCAGGATGTCAGCAACCATGGATTTTCATCTTTGTCTCTTGCAGCTCTAATGAACTGCCCGCCTGTCATTCCTCCCTGTGCAAACTTCAGTAATCCCTCTATGTATTTTACTCTTGGTTTTCCTCTTCCTCTGCTTCCCTCCACTACTCCAGTCATAATCAGATCCTCCAGCCCTTCTCTTCTCATTACATGGCTGAAAAACCTTGGCTGTCTTCCTTTCATCACCCTCATCAACTCTCGTCTCTCCCCCACCATCTCCAGTATTGCTTCATTCATCATTCTTGCTGTCCATGGCATCTTCATCATTTTCCTCCACAACCACATCTCCATTGCTTCTAATCTCTTTACCAACTCCACTGACAATGTCCAACTCTCCACACTGTATAACAATGTTGACCACACATGGGTTTTGATTAAACTTTTCTTGTCTGTATTGATAGTTTTCTGTTTGTCAGCATGCTCCTAATATTACCAAATGCTTTCTTTGCCATTCCTATTCTTCTTTTAATTTCAGTACTGTATCTCACATCTTCTGTCACAATCCTTTTAAATAGCTGAAGCTCGCCACCCTCTCCACCGTCTGGTCATTATAACGCAACTCCACTCTTGGCCCTGGTGCCTTTTTTGACATTACTGTATACTTTGTTTTTTTTTATATAAATTGTCAAACCTTTATTTTCACTTTCCTCTTTTACTCAATTGAAGATCGTTTGCAATTTTTTATTAGTATCTGCAAATAACACCATATCATCTGTATATTTCAGGTTATTAATATTACTTCCTCCAATACTTATTCCCTCACATTTTCTAATGTTTCTCATTATCATCTCTCCATATAATGAAAACAGATCTGGTGACAGTACACAGCCCTACCTGACACCTCTTCTAATTGTCTGCCACTCTGTTCCTTCTCCATCAATTCTTAAACAAGTCTTCTGTGCCCAGTATAGATTCTTTATCCCTCTATATTCTTTTCAGGTATTCTGCATTTTACAGTACTTCCATAAAATCTGCATGTCTTACTCTGTCTTACAGGGATGCACACAATGGCCAATACAAGAGACATAGCCTATTTTACTTGGCATGTGTGGAATAAGAATCATGCATAGACTTAGAGGACTGGTGTTGAAAATGAGTTTATGCGACACAGAGACAGGTCTTATAGCCTGGGAGTATCCCTGATATAGTGACAAAAGCAGAAGCCAACTCTAAATTGGCTGAAAGACATTCACAGATACATGTAGTTATCTTTTTAAAGTAAGAGGAGTATCCTTGCTTATGAAGGATAGTCTATGGTTTATGCATGAAAAATATAGTGCTTCATGAAAGTGAAGATTGAGCTGGTGAAAACATAATGTGAGGTTGTTGGAATGTACAAAAAAAAAGTTTGATTAGCTGACATATACAATGATCCAGCAAGAAATATCCAACAAATGAGCAGTTGACAAGCAGATTTGGAAGTAAGCTTATCAGTAGAGTGATGAGAACAGACTAATTGTTTTAGTTTGACCATGTAAAAAAAAAGGAGGGTGGCTTCAGTATCATTACTGATACTGAAGAGGAAGTAAGAATGCTAAATAGGTAGACTGAAGAAAGCAGGATAAGATCTTGAGGAAGAATCCAGAAAGCACATAACACTGCTGATAAGGTAACTGTAATCAGGCAACAAAGGCTGATCCATGTAGGCATGGAACTTTCCTTTCAAGGCAGTGATGATGATCTCTTCTTTTTCACTCTTGTTGTCCTGCAGACAGTGACTCTGACGATTTTGATGGCTTTGGCTATGATGTGGGTGCTGAGTCTGACGCCTCTGAGGGGAGTGACTTTATGCCATCACCAAAGAAAAAGAAAAAGGTAAAGGAGTCAAAGAAAACCAAGAACACCAAGCCAACCAGAAATAGTACACAAAAGTCTTCCAGTAAATCCACAGGCCAAAATAAAGCAGGTGATGTGGCAGCCTCTCCAAGGAGCTGTCCAGTGATAGCCAAGGAGAACACTGCCCCGAAGGACATTGCCACACCACCACCACCTAAAAGCACACTTGCCTCTCCCAAGGTTACCACATCACCTGGACTGAAGGCATCATCAGGCTTACACACTCCACCACCAGCAAAAACTGCTACAAAGAAGGCGAGTGTCAAACCGGTGAAAAGACCCTTGATCAGCTCATCATCATCCCCATCATCTGGTGCCCCATCAATTTCTCTGGTCAAGACACCATTCAGAAGTCCTTTATCAACATCCCCAAACAGTGGTTACCCTGTGGGCTCCCCAGCCACCTCTG
Source organism: Scylla paramamosain (assembly GCF_035594125.1). Taxonomy (NCBI): domain Eukaryota; kingdom Metazoa; phylum Arthropoda; class Malacostraca; order Decapoda; family Portunidae; genus Scylla; species Scylla paramamosain. The sequence continues at coordinate 15,654,381 of NC_087162.1, read as the reverse complement.
TGGGAACAAAGAATTTAAACAGAGGCACTGGGCTCAGACTGGGGCTGTCCCGCAGGGCCACTGTCAAGCCCCTTCACCCCAGTGCAGCATCAAGGATCACCAGCTGATCCACTATGACAATGTTGGTTCCCAGTGCAGTGTAGAATTGTCTGTAAGTGAATAAACCATCATATATAAATCCAAAAGTTTCCAACTGGTATTTAATAATCTGTATTGATAACTGTAATATAATGAACACTAGCAGTCTTACCATCATCAGCGAGATCTGCAATTTCAGCATGATTCACAGATTTGCGTGCTCTGCAATGTGAAAAGTGTACGATGTACATGGGGATTGAGTGTATATGGTACAATTTTTATAAAGTACAATTTATTGTGCCTTAGTGTTAAGTTGTTGCAATTTTTCTTTAAAAAAAATTGTATCTGATGAATGGTTCATACTTTTTATTTAATTTCCTCAAAATTTTAAGGAAAAAAATAGGTCAAAGATAATGTAAACAGTAATAAGGTATTGGTGTTTGAAAGGACTAAATTAAAACTGGTTTATTTTGAGGGTCTGTATGGAGAAAAACGGAGGAGCAACATGACATTATACATATATTTTGGTTCAGTTATGTGCAAACATGGGAGGTGAGACCAAAGAGAGTGCTCCAAAAAGGAGAAAAGTTATTAGATTGCTGGAGGCTAGAGCACATGATAAGGGACTGTAAGCATGGAAGTAAAAAGGACTAGTGAAAATAAGTATAACAGTTGGTTTGGCCTCAATGGAAGGTTGAAGAGTGAAGAATTTGTATAGCTATAGATATGCGAGTGAAATTAAAGGTTCTTATTGGTCAGGAATATCAATTGGAAGTAGAAGGATTGAATAAAGGAGAACTTGTATCAAAGAGGCACATATAGGCAAAGATCTTGAACAGGCAGGTTGGAAATACTTGGAGAGGAAAAGATGCAGGCTTTTCCATTGTGGCCATCATCTTGTGTGATGCTTCCTAAAGAGGGAGATGGATCAACAGTATAACAGATTTAGTGTGGCAAGTAGAAGTAAAAAAATTAAACAGTAGTTGAGGGTATCACTGTAAAGTGGTTTGGCCATGTAGGAAGAATGGCATAAGGTGAGAAAACTAAGGGAACATGAGTGTGGTAGATATGGTGGGTGGAAGAGGTTGACCTCCAGTGATACAGGACAGAGAGATCTGGAGTATAAGAGCTAAAGGGGTAAGAGAAGAATGAGAAGATTAAGCCATGCAAAAATAGAAATTGATCGAGACTCTTGTGATTTAGTAATGAAGAAATGAAAACATGGAATTGGAAGAGTGAGCAAGGGTTTGAAAAGTGTAAAAAAAATGATGGAATGTGCATAGAGCAAAAATTTTGGGAAGTGTAGACCAAGGAGTTGGCATAAAAGTGAGGCAGGGAAGAGATTGTGGATGGGTGAACTTAGAGAAACAGTGAGACAGATTGACAAGGGGAGGATATATGACATATTGTGTGTGGGAGTGGCTGGATGGGTGGGTCTGTGTGTTCCTAAGCAAGTAAATGGCAGAGGAAAATAAATGCAGCAGATGATAAAAAGAAAGAAAGGAAGAGATAGGATATTATGAAACTGAATGGCAGGGTATTATGTAATGAATTTAACTGACAGGTAAAGGACAGAGACACAGCATGGAACAATGAAAAGGATGAAATATGTTAGCAAATTTGTAAATAGGTATACATGTAGGCTATAGGTAAATGAACAGGTATGGCAGTATGGTGTATGATATTTAGAAGAGGAATTTATGAGGATAATTGAATATCAAGCATCTACACCTTAAGTGCCTCAGAACTACTAGGTAATTTTCATAGTTTCACTTAGATTCAATTATGAGCTCATTAGTGCCTTCTTTGAATGTGGATCAAACTTTATGGTGACATCATATCTTGAGTTATGGATCTTCAGTTGCGATAGCCTCAATAGGGGCTTGATAAACTGACAGTCAAATAAGGTGTTGAAAGTCTGCAATATGTAGATTAAGTTATTTGGTTAGTAGAGTGATAATCTGTAGTAGACTAGGTTATTTGCTTGATAAAAATCAGGATTGGACATTTGGTTGTTGGTGGAGTGAACAAAATCTAGAATATACTGAATTATTTTGTTATGTGATGCAAATTTTGAATATGCAGAATTATTCCGTCATAAGTGGTCATAAAACGCTGGAATAGACTCTTATAGTTTGTTGCCAGTGCATGGGAACTGTTGGGGGAAGATGAAACAGATTTATGAAATGCCACAAGAATGATTGGTGGATTTATTAGGTCTTATAATAAAAAAAAAAAAAAAAAAAAAAAAAACCATGGACAAAAATACCGCACTGTTTATATTCTACCTTTAATGTCCTTCAAATTGCGTCCTTCGCTACAGTACGGAAACTGTCTCATATTGGTCTGCTGGCTTCTTGCATCTCCCCCCAAGTTCTTATGCACGCCAGCACCACGAATCTAGAACAGCAACATGATAAAGCTTAGGGCACGCAAAACTAATTAACTTCTGAACAAATGCATTGGCAGGGAAGAGAGAATTCACGTTTTATCAAGTAGAAATACCAGTAATACCCACATGAGCTGCTTCCTGTTACAGTGGAGGAAAAATTAGAGGGGGAGCGGGGAGAGGAGAAGAGTTACACAATCGCAGCTTTCTATCCAGCTCTTCTCGCGGGTGCTTGCATGCTTGCCGCGATCCGTCACCTTTAGTGTGGGTCTTCTGATGTCTTGCTTGCCTTCCTTTCAGCCGTGCAGCCAGCCAGCCATTCTTCCCTCCATTATATTCCCACCATCCTACTCGCCATTGTTCTCTGCTTCCATGATGTCAAAAGGTATTTTAGGTATCATCCTTTTAAGTTCGTTGACTGCTATTGGTTATGACACTTGTTACTCGTTATTTTGTTAGTAATGACACAAATTTCAGTTACATAAAGGATTCAACTACTACCTACATCACTTTTTTTGTTTAATGTCTTTGGATATTAATCTATAAACCTGCACCGTAATATTAATCTCGAGTATCAACCACGGTAGTCTGTAGATCAACACTATTTGAGTATGTGTTAGCTATACGATTGCCGCTACTACTACTACTACTACTACTACTGTCGCTGTTGTTGCTGCTGCCGCTGTTGTTGTTATCTGTCCGCGATCATCACAATCATCACCACCACCATCTCTTCCTCCTCCTCCTCCTCCTCCTACTTCTAGTACTACTACTACTACCACCATTACTGCTGCTGCCATTGCTACTACTACTACTACTACTACCACCACCACCACCACCACCACCACCACTACGCATGCGCTACTACAAATGCTACTACTAACGTATCTGTATTAATTTTTTCCCCTCCATTACTAAGCTCTACGTGTATTGTCTAGCCAGGAGATAAGGAAAGATAGATAAAAACATAGGTATCCTTGAGTATGGAGGCGCCTAAGCTACCCTTGATCTTTCTTGTCGGTTTAATCATGAATTGAAACCAAGACAGGGAAGTGAATTTTTTTTTTTTTTTTTTTTTTTTTAAGGTGGTAGAAAAAAAAGGAAGGTATTAAGACGAAGTAAGAACGAGAGGGGATTACTACGTCTGTTTGCCAGGGATGTGTAGGATTAGTAGTCGTACCTGTAGTACTAGTAGCATTTGTTGTTCTTGCTGTTGTTTGTTTGTTTGTTTGTTTGTTGCTGTTGTCGTCGTCGTTGTTGTTATTGTGATGATGGTGGCAGTAGTAATAATAATATAATGGGGTATGTTTTTTTTTATAGAAATCTACCTAACATTATTATTGTTATTATTTATTATTATTATTATTATTATTATTATTATTATTATTATTATTATTATTATTATTATTGCTGTTGTTGTTGTTGTGACTGTTGTTATTAATTATATTTTTATTATTATTATTATTATTATTATTATTATTATTATTATTATTATTATTATTATTATTATTATTATTATTACTGTTGTTGTTGTTGTTGCTGTTGTCATCAACATCATCATCATCAACATCATCATCATTATCATCATTATTATTATTATCAATACTGCTGATGTACACAATTAATGTTTCCACCTGTCCTGTCTTTTGAACTTAATTCTGCACCGAGAGTCTTAACGTATGAGAGAGAGAGAGAGAGAGAGAGAGAGAGAGAGAGAGAGAGAGAGAGAGAGTGTGTGGGTTGTTATGAAATAAAGAAAAATGTGGTTGCCATCTCCGTAGAATATATATATTTTTAATTTTTATCTTAAATAGTCAGTGGAGTTTCTAGAATATAATAAAATATAAACGCATGAAAATGTATAGTCGATAACATAATGCTTTAAATGGAAAGGAGTGACAAAAAAAAGGAAGAGAATGGATGAATAAGTAAAAAAAAAAAGGAAAGAAAAAAACAAAATATGGATAGATGAATAAGAAAAGAGATAAGAAAGAGAAATAATGCGTAAAAACAAAGAAATAAGAGAAAATAGAAAAACAATAAAGAGAAAAGAAAATTATGAATGAGAATTAACAGAAGGAGGAGGAAAGAGAAACGAGTATATGATAACGCAAACACGAGAAAGGAAAGGACAAAAGAATGAGCAGATGGAGGAGGATGAAAAAAAAAATGAGAGAGAGCGGAGGAGGAGGAGGAGGAGATAATAATAATAATAATACCTCAGCCTATGTAGAGGGGAGGAGGAGGAGAAACAGATTCCCTCTCCCACCCTCCCTTCCCTGCCTCCCGCCGTTGTCTCTTCCCTCCCTCCCCTTCCTCCCCTCCCTCCCTCCCTTCCCCTCTTACATACGGGTCACACGCCCTCTCTGATCTTATCCGGCGGAGTAGCAGGCGCCGCTAAGAGGGAGGGATTTACTGCCCATGAAGATGACGTGCGCTGCCTGTAAATGATCTTATTGAAAAACCAAGTATGTTTCTCTCTCTCTCTCTCTCTCTCTCTCTCTCTCTCTCTCTCTCTCTCTCTCTCTCTCTCTCTCTCTCTCTCTCTCTCTCTCTCAAGGACGTGGTGGTGATGGGAGTGTAAGGATGGGTGATGATTGTGGTGCTGTGAAAGTGATAGTGGTGATGGGTGGTGACTGTAGACATGTTTGTGGTGCATACAGTGAGAGGCGATGAGTGATAGTGGTGATAGAAGTGCGTAAAGATAATGATTGTGGTGCGTGGATAATAGTGGTGATGGTGATGGTGGGAGTACGTGAGGGTGATGACTATAGCGCTGCGAGCCCGTGGTGTAGTGAAAGAAAGGGGGTGCGATTGTGTTCATGGAGGTGTTTAAGGGAAGCGATTGTGACGATTGTGGATGCAGTGAAAAGAATTTGGGGGTGGGGGACAGGGGCTTTGATGCGGGGGGGGAGGGGAGGAGGGGGCACAGTAAGGCAGTAGTATGGGGGAGGAAGAAGGATGTATTTCTGGACCTCACAAGCAGCTAGTCTAAACATCCCATCTCTCTCTCCCACCACCACCAATATACCAGTCTCCCACACCCTCTCCCTCACCCTGTCCCCCTTCCTCTCCCTCTCTCCTCCCCCGTCACCCCACAAAACCTTCCCACCCGCGGAGGTTCTCACAACGACTCCATTGTCATTACACGGTGTTTGACCAGCGGGGCGATTGGCAGACACATTGTTAATTAAAATATCAATGAAAAGATTAACCAGTGGCCCGGCGGCGTGATCCCAGTAAGTCCCAGGGATTCATCAGCAGTCAGGTATTTGTCCACATGTGTGCCGTACTACTAGTAGCCCCGCGTGTGTGTATGCCAGGCTTGTGCAGCTTATGTAGCAAAGGGACGGGGGAAGAACGCACGGCACGGACAAATTCCCTCTTGTTTTATTGCCGGCATCAAAGGGTTTTGCAGATACGGTGGTTTAAAGGTGGAGAGAGGGAGAGAGGAAGAGTGAGAGAGGGCTAGAGAACCATTACTGAGGGTCGTGGCGGGACTTGCAGTGGTGGAGTCGCCCTAGCAGCGGCGCCGTGTGTAAGAGCGCGTCGCGTTGGTTGGCGGGGAGGCCGGCGGTGGGATTAGCCAACCAATCCCACGTTATCGGGCCGACCAATCAGCTTAAGGCGAAATTCTCCAGGAGACGCGACCACGGCACAAATTTTACACGCCGGCCCGTTTCCTGTGTCCCCGCCTCACTCCATCTGCGGCCATTTTTGCAAAGCGGCGATTGACAACAAGTGGATGTGCGCTTGGCAGAGGTGGCTACGTGTGGCGGAGCGGCGTGGCGGGGGTGAAAATGTAGCAATAATTGTGGGTGTGTCGTGGCTATATGGCAGTCTGGCGCCGCCCCACGCACGCCGCCGGATCATCCTCAGATTACCGCCTTTACTCCACGACCGCCATCGCTGCCAGCACAGAGGCGCATCCCTCCCGCAACGCTGCACCGCCTCCGCCCCTCGCACA
>NC_087162.1:15637947-15645447 GCF_035594125.1 Scylla paramamosain | reverse complement strand
TCATTTGAAGCACCACACCTCCAACAATATCTGCTGAAAAAAATGTTGATTTATTTTTTGTGCGTGTGTAAATTTGATCATTTTTAATTACCACACATGCCAACTTCCGACATGTCGCAACATATTTTTCCCACCTGTGATATGCTTCCAATGTGCTTTCATACATTTTGTTCATGGGTGTGCAGAATGTATATTATAGTTTTGAGAGAGAGAGAGAGAGAGAGAGAGAGAGAGAGAGAGAGAGAGAGAGAGAGAGAGAGAGAGAGAGAGAGAGAGAGAGAGAGAGAGAGAGAGAGAGAGAGAGAGAGAGAGAGAGAGAGAGCATTCACTCTGTACCGGAATCCTGGATAGACTATACACATATACAGATTACGTCAAAAAAAGAGGCTTTGATATATCGAAATGAAATGTTACATATACCAGTTAAATCTACACACACACACACACACACACACACACACACACACACACACACACACACACACACACTCACACACACACACACACACACACACACACACACACACACACACACACACACACACACACACACACACACACACACACACACACACACACACACACACACACACACACACACACACACACACGTAGACTAGATACAGGCGTGGCCACCAGTCTGGGTATCTTGCTGCTTCTCTCACTCCCACTGTGTTTGCCATCTTCCTTCAGTTAATTACTTCAAGTCCTGTAATCTCCTAACAATCAACAGTCTTAGATTATTTGTCGACTTTTTTATTTTTTAGTTCTTTCTCATTCTTAAATTCTCGGGTCTCATGATAGTCTGCTGTCTTAAATTCTTAGTTTCGCGTGTTGCTTCAGTCTCAATTACTTTGATCTCGTAACAGTCTACAGTCTTAGATTCTTTGTTTTGCATGCTCCTTGTCTGAAGTCCACTGATTTCATGACAGTCTACCCTGCAGTCCCCTTGCAAAACCTGGCAATTGATAGATCCTTTGTTTAACGCGTTCCTTCAGTCTAAGTTCACTGTTCTGTCAGTGTACAGTCTTCTTGCAAAACTTGACTATTGATAGATTCTTTGGTTTTGCCTTTTCAGTCTTAAGTTTATTGGCCTGACAGTCTACAGTATCCTTGCATAACCTGACAGTTGATGGATTTTTTGGTTCTGCCTTTTCAGTCAGTCTTAAGCTTATTAATCTGACAGTCTACAGGGTCCTTGCTTAATCTGACAACTGATAGATTCTTTGATGTGCGTGTTCCCTCAATCTTAAGTTCGCTTATCTCCCGACAGTCTACAGTCTTCTTGCAAAACCATAGAACCTGACAACTGATAGATTCTTTGTTTACTTTCAGTCTTAAGTCCTTTGACCCGCTGAGATTCTAAAGTCTCCGTGGAAAATTTGACAAGTGGTAGATTATCTGTTTTGCGTTTTCTGTCAGTCTGAAGTCCATTGACATACTGACTGTCTTCTTGCAAATCCTTCCTGATACATTCTTAGATCAGAAGACTCTTGATATTGAGGGGAAAAATATAAACAGTAGAGGAAGGGAGTGCGTTGTGTTATTTGATTTCTTCCTTTGAGTGTACATACTTACATTAACATACCAGCATCGTCAACAAAGAAGGAAAGAAGTTAGATTATTACTAGTTCGAGATTAAGCTGGAGGGAAGATAAACGTATAGATACATATATTAAGGTACATGATCAGATTATTAACTTTTTTATCATATCCATCAGCAGTATGTAAAGAGCAACCACTTCTATGAGTTTCTGATTAAGAACTGTATTCTGAAATATCGCATTGTCTGACCTGCTTTTAATAGGCTGTATTGGAGGTCATCGAGGCTTTCAAGAGTGTTTTCATGTATCATATTTAACGAGACAGTATTCTACACTACCAATAAAAAAAATAAAAAATAAAAAATGCTTCAGAACCCGACGATTAGTTATGTGGCCTTTTTAAACACTGCATTGTCTTATCTAATTTTAACAGGCTGCAGTGGAAGTTAACAAGCGTTTCAAGAGATTTTACATATGTCGGTATAATTAAACAAATATTCGGCACCACCAAATGGAAAAACACCCTTGAGAACCTGACTTATCAGTTCTGTGGCCTTTGAAAACAATGTGCATGAGAGAGCAAAGTGTTTGGGAATACGAGCATTAGTGCTTCAAGACAAAGTGCTTCAGGGAATCGGATTATTTAACAGGTTCCTTTCTTTTTTTACCTATGGGGGCTCTGGCCAAGGGATATGAAATACAGAAAAAAGGCTCATTGAGGTGCCAGTCTCAAAGGAGCAGAGGCAGAAGGATTATTCAAAATTAGAAGCATGTCTTGAAGCTCTTTTCTAATTCTGAATAATTCTTTCGGCTCTACTCTTTTGGGGTGTTCTTACTACCACTGAGATCGTCGCCAGTGTTGGTGTCCTTTTGATAATCCTTTTGGGTCTACTCTTTTTTTATAATCCTTTTGGTTCTACTGTTTTGGTAATCCATTTGGCTCTACTTTTTTGGGACTTTCCTACCGTCACTAAGGTTGCCACGTCACCAGTGTTGATGTTCATACAAGTCTCATCATTCTCATACAGTCGTGGTCTGAAGTTGAGTGACCTTTGCACTTGTAGGAACAAATAAGGGAAACTGCAAAAAGCCAAGAGGTCTGTACGTGGCGGTCCCTGTATAAGGAGTAAAACGTACCTATAATTGCTCTCCATAGATCAGCCTGACCTTGTGAAGTTTCTTATTGGCTCAGTGACATCAACCTGGCTATCGAGTTTGTTTCCGTTATTTACCACTTTATTTGAGAACCAATTTCTCCATATGTCTTTTCTAAATCTATCTTTTATCAAGCTTAAATCTGTTACTTCTATTGCTATTCTGATTACTAACCTCTGAGGATTTTTTTTTTTTCATTAATCTGAAAGGTCACTCACTTCCAATGTGTGTTATGTTTTCTCTTAATTATAAGTCCTCTCATCTTAGAATCTCTCACTTGTCAGGTTGTGTAAGGAGGATGTCAGGGACTAAGGTTGAGGAACGGCGATAAAATGTGTTTTCATATTGACATTGTACAATCTTTGCTGAACTGTTTCTGGATTTTATAGATTAAACAGTTGAGTGGATTGTGGCGGTGAGAAAACTCAGGATGAAGCAGATCTTTATTTTTTGTAACGTTTCAGCAGGGAGTCTTTATCTGAGGAAATAAAGATCTCCTGCTTCACCCTGTGCTTTTATCAACACCACTATGTCTATGAATTCATGAAAACACTTTAAAAGCCAACAATAACCTCCGCTGCAGACTGGTAAAGTATTCAAGAGAAGACTCCGAAACGTTAAAAATGTGAACCAATATGAACTAATTCCGCTGCACTTCCGAGGCCGCGCATGGCAGCTTTGTCCATTGCAGGTCCTGCATATTGCACCAATAGCCTTTGAAAGTAAAAAAAATAAATTGGGGAATTTCTTTTCTTTTACACATAGATTCTTGACCATTTCCCACTTTCGACCTTACTGGTGTCATATCATGAGAGAAATATAAGAAGCCATCAGTTCTCCACTTGAGAGTCCTTGCATGAAATTTGTATCTCTTTCCACCTATTATACTTTTTTTTTTTTTTTTTCATATCAAGAGCTCATGGTAATAAAGGTGTAATGGTGAACTAGGAAACTACAAATGATTGTTAATTCTGCTCCGTGTTGTTGCTGTTCTTGTATCACTGAAATAATTAGGGATCGGGACAACACGGCAGGAAAGATGAAACTACATACATTATAGCACCAGTACTCCAAGATTTAGCTGTAGAGATGAGATATTTCAGTATTCTTTTCTTTCATTATTTCATCATACCGTTTTAACATATCAACTTATTCTCCTCGTCTTCGTACCAGTTAATTTGCTATTACGATAGTAAAGGGCTTAACCACCTAATGCTATTAAATAAAGTCTTATTTTGCTGGGAATTCAAACACGTTGGTTAGTGAGATAAGTATGATATAAAAAAAATAAATAAATAAAAAAATAATAAAAATAGATAAATAAATAAGATAAATAAAAAAAAAAAACAAATAAATAAAATATTCCTCATCCATTATAAATCTTACTGCTATATTCAGTAAAAATTAGTTATTGTTTTCATCATCACCGTCGTCATCGTTTCGTTGTCGTTATTGTTGTTGTCATTATTATTGCTGTTATACTTCGTCGTCATCGTATCAGTCATGATTTATTGTCGTTACTATCAATACCGTCGTTTTGATAACTAAATGTCGTCGTTCTCGGCATAATTTTATCCGTCGCTGTCATTATTATTGTCGCAGTCGTAACATATCGTTGCCGTCGCCGTGTCTATCGTCATCCTTGCCATCATCATCACCGAATTATTGTCGTTGCCATCATTCTTATCAATCACATCAATAATGTTTTGATCATTCATGTTGTCATGTTGGTCATTCTCATTGTCATTATAACTGTCGTAATATAATCGTCATCATCACCGCTACAGATGTCAATGTTTTCGTCGTCGTTATTGTCATGACATTTCTCATCATTGTTGTAATTTTTAATCGATGCCATAGTCCTTGTCATCGTCGCTGTCACTGTTATTGTTGTCATAGTTCTCACCGTCGCCGCCATTCTTTAATATCCATCGTCCTGGTCACTGCCAACGATGTTATAATCTTTCTAATCGTCGCTGTCCTTGTCTGCGTCGTCATTATTACTGTCGTACTTTTCATCATCGTCGTTTTTATTTATGTCATAGTTTTTCCTCATCGTCGTCATTGTCATTGTCGTATTTCTCATCGTCGCTACTGTCCTCCATTGCCACAGGCTTCCACTATTAGTCGCCGTCGTATAGTCTCCGCGAGAATAGTGTACACAAGCTTGACTAGAGGCTTGTACACGACTCCCTGCTCCTTCCCTCACTCTGTCTCAGTCCTGGCGTGTGAAAAAGAGGATCAGAGAGGGATTGACACTCCGGGAGAAGGGAAACAGGGAAACACAAGGGGAAACGTGGAAAGCAAAGGGTAAGAGAGGGAGTGAAAAAAATAAATGTGTGTGTCCACATAGATAGATAGATAGAAGAGATAGATAGATAGATAGATAGATAGATAGATAGATGAGAGAGAGAGAGAGAGAGAGAGAGAGAGAGAGAGAGAGAGAGAGAGGAGAGAGAGAGAGAGAGAGAGAGAGAGAGAGAGAGAGAGAGAGAATTTTCAAGTAACTCTCTTTCACAGTCTCTCATTCCCTTCTTGTTATTGTTCTTGTTCTTCTTGCTCTTGTTCTTGTTCTTGTTCTTCTTGTTCTTGTTCTTGTTCTTGTTCTTCTTGTTCTTGTTCTTGTTCTTCTCTCTCTCTCTCTCTCTCTCTCTCTCTCTCTCTCTCTCTCTCTCTCTCCTCTCTCTCTCTCTCTCCTCTTCTCTCTCTCTCTCTCTCTCCTCTCTCTCTCTCCCCCTCCCTTCTCTTCCCTAAGGCGGAACAATAAGCAAGAAGAGTACGGATCATGGCTTGTAAGCTGACGGGGTGCTCTTACAAACCATCAGTTATTACCGTGATGTGAATCTGCCCCGGATTAACAAATGTAAGAGTCGACGAGGAATGCTGGGGCTGACGGAGGGACTGGTGGAGGGATAGACGAGGAATAGAGTGCCCGGCGACGGCAAACGCACGCACGGATCAAGGGAAACTGCAAGGGGGAAGAGTGCAAGAGGGTGTGAAAAAAAAAAAACAAAAAAAAAAAACAGCGCTTAGAGGAAGAGGTGGAAAGGAAAATATTGCTAGGAAGAATAACGGCGTGAAAGAGAGTTATGGAAATTTAGGAAGGATGAAGGAGGGGAGAGGTAGAATGAGGCTGCGAGAGAAAGAGCGAGGAAGGAAGTATTTGTAGCGGTAAAAATGAAGAAAAATTTGTCAAGGGTTGCGAAAGACGATAATAGGATAAAGATGGAAATACCTAAATACTGATATAAAAAAAAAATACGTAAGAGGAATACGGGAAAAAAAAATAAAGAAGAGGGGAGGAGGACAAAAGCGAACAAAGAGAAGACAGAAGATACAGCTAAAAGAAGAAACGGAAAGAGAAGACCAAGGTGAAGAGGCAGAAAGGGATGAAGAGAAAGAAGAGGGACGAAGACAGAAGAAAAGAGGAGAGAAAAGAAAGACAAACGACAAAAAAAAAAAAAAGGCTAGGTGAGTAGATGGACAGAATCGTGGAAAGAAAAAAAATAAGTAGAGAGAGAGAGAGAGAGAGAGAGAGAGAGAGAGAGAGAGAGAGAGAGAGAGAGAGAGAGAGAGAGAGAGAGAGAGAGAGAGAGAGAGAGAGAGAGAGAGAGAGAGAGAGAGAGAGAGAGAGAGAGAGAGAGAGAGGAGAAAAATGCAAGGTAAAGGAGTGAAAAAATATGAAAAAAGAATACAGATAAAGAAATGAAAGAATGCCTTAGGGGACTTAAGATCAAAAGATGAAGAGAGTTGGAAAAAAAATATAAAAAAATAAGAGAGGAAGGAAAATTAGAGAACAGAGTGATGAAGAAGTGAAAAAAAGATAGTAGAAAAATAGTAAGAGTGTAGATGAGAGAACAGAGGAGGAAGAGAAGGAGGAATACAAAGGAAGTCCAAACAACAACAGATCCAGAGGGCCTTACTAGACTTTTTTGGGTAACTATTCTACGGTATTAGTGAGAGAGATAGGATAGTACTGAAGAAGGCTCCCCTCCAGCCGAAGCCGGCCGGAGAAAAAGGAAATGGTACCATGTTGTATAGAAAAACCACATGGAATTTGAGAGGAAAGCAAGAAAAAGTTGAGATCTACGCCTGCTTTTGTTTGTGGGGGAGGATGTGAGTGCATGAGAGTTATGTAATGTGGTGTGTGTATATCGTGGGTGGAAGCACAGTGTAGTTGTCGAGGGGTGGTGCGGCAACCTTCCCTGGTGCTTTCTAGGGAGGCAGTAGTCAGTTAGGCCCCAGCTTCGGTCTCTCCACTGAATTTGTGCTTTCTCCTTTAGGGACGCCGTACACAGGTTCTCCCTGCAACACTGATCCCTGGTACTATATTTCCAAAGTTGATCAATAATCGTCAGGGCCCCCAGCAAACACAGCCCGTTTCAGATCGAAAGTAGTAGTAGTGACCGTTAACTCAGGGCTTTCTGTGTGTGTATGGAAAGTGTAGTGCAGTGTATGTGTTCACACAGTGTGGAGGTCAAGAGGTGGTGCAGAAGTCTTGCTCTCGGCTTTCAAGGGAGGTGAGTCAGTCAGGCCCCAGTTTCCGTGGAACCACTGTAAGTTTGTTCTCATTAAAGAGTTCCGCACACTACATAGTTGCCCCCTGCAGCAGTGACTCCTGGTACCTTAAATCCTGATGATGATCACTAACCGTTAGGGGTCCTGACTTTCCACACCCTTCACAGGTCGAGAGTATTAGTAATGACCATTTACTCGAGGCTGCCTGTGCCGTGTATGGAGGATAAAATGTAATCGCAAGCAACAAACAAAAAATAGATGAATAAATAAATAGATCAGAGGC
>NC_087162.1:15625447-15632947 GCF_035594125.1 Scylla paramamosain | reverse complement strand
CTCGAGGCAGCACCAGCGCTCTTACACAGCTAGAACCTCCAGACTGTGGAATGTGTTTACGGCAGCCACGAGTGATACACAGACAATGACACTCCAGCAGGTGAAAGTGGCTGCACACAGGTGGCGTAAAACACAACCCCCCACACTAGTGCTGTGTTAATCATGTCTATATATATATATATTAGGATGAGTTTACTTTTTGTATATATTTTCTTCCTTACATTTAAGTATAGGCTTTTCAAATAACAGCATAAAAAACGTGTTGTTTTAAGCCTGATGTAAATTTTTGTTTAAATAAAAAAAAAAAAAAAAAAAGAGAGAGAGAGAGAGAGAGAGAGAGAGAGAGAGAGAGAAAGGTCTTTCATATTACCTCAAAATGTTTATATTGTAAGTGTTTATGCGTTTATAATCATAAAGGAAAAATTAAAGGGAAAAGGGAAAAGGAAAAATAGTATGGCCATACATATTTTCCTGCTTCTCTTTTATTTTCTTTCTTTATTTCTTTCTTTATTTTATTTATTTATTTATCTATTTATTTATTTATTTACTTATTGGTTGTTCAGTTGATTATAATGTGGTTCGTGTCGTTATTGTTGTTGTTGTTGTTGTTGTCCATCTCTCCCACCTCCTCCTCCTTCTCTTCCTTTTGTTGTTGTTGTTGTTGTTGTTGATGTTGTTGTCGTTGTTGCTGCTGCTGCTGCTGCTGCTGTTGTTGTTGGTGTTATTTTTTTCTTATTGGTCTTCTTTTTCTTTTTCCTTTTGTTGTTGTTGTTGTTGTTGTTGTTGTTGTTGTTGTTGTTCTTCTTCTTCTTAGGCTATCCGGTCTGTGTCAAAAGGTAGCATGATCGTTAATATGTAGACGGGAGAGGCAGCTCTTTCCCGCAGCCATCAGCAGGGAAATGTGCCCTTCCTGCTGCTGAGGTGCCATGGTTCATGCGATTCGTTTTCTTTTTTATAGATCAGCAAGTCGTTTTCTTTTTGCTCTCTTTTTTTTTTTTTTTTTTCAATTGCTGCTCTTTCTAGCTTTTCATTTTTCTTTGATTTTTTGAAAGCGGTAAGTTGAGTGGGCTTTTAATTTTTCCTTGTTTCGTTTTTTTTTCTTTTCTTCTTTGTTCTTTTCTTTTTCCTCTTTCTTTCTTTTTTTCATTCTTTTTGTCATTTCATTCCTTCTTTATTTATGTCCTTACCTGACTGGTAAAACTCTTCCTTTCTTTCTTTTTTCTTTCTTTCTTTCTTTCTTTCTTTCTTTCTTTCTTTCTTTCTTTCTTTCTTTCTTTCTTTTGTTGGTGATGTTGTTGTTGTTGTTGTATCCGAACATTTCATCCTACTTTCTCTATTTATTTTTCAAACACACACACACACACACACACACACACACACACACACACACACACACACACACACACACACACACACACACACACACACACACACACACACACACACACACACACACACACACACAAAGATACCCTAACATCTAAAGATCATTTCTGATAACATACTTAACATACTTACTTCAGACTGAGTGGATCATGTACTTAAGATGACTTAGCTTCGTGATCAGATTGAGTGAGTGGGTGAGAGGGTGAGCGAGATAGTTCTCGAGATGTACCAAGATAGGAAGCATCCTTTTGTTACCTTTGTTTTCCTACCTGAACTTACTATTGTGTGTGTGTGTGTGTGTGTGTGTGTGTGTGTGTGTGTGTGTGTGTGTGTGTGTGTGTGTGTGTGTGTGTGTGTGTGTGTGTTTATGTAGGAAGGACACTGGCCAAGGGTAACAAATATCCAGTAAAAAAAATATGCCCACTGAAATGCGAGTCCCATATAAGGGTCAAAGCAGTGGTCAAAAATTGATGAATAAGTGTCTTGAAACCTCCCTCTTGAAGGAATTCAAGTCATAGGAAGGTGGAAATACAGAAGCAGGCAGGGAGTTCCAGAGTTTACCAGAGAAAGGGATGAATGATTGAGAATACTGGTTAACTCTTGCGTTAGAGAGGTGGACAGAATAGGGGTGAGAGAAAGAAGAAAGTCTTGTGCAGCGAGGCCGCGGAAGGAGGGGAGGCATGCAGTTAGCAAGATCAGAAGAGCAGTTAGCATGAAAATAGCGGTAGAAGACGGCTAGATATGCAACATTGCGGCGGTGAGAGAGAGGCTGAAGACAGTCAGTTAGAGGAGAGGAGTTGATGAGACGAAAAGCTTTTGATTCCACCCTGTCTAAAAGAGCAGTATGAGTGGAACCCCCCCAGACATGTGAAGCATACTCCATACATGGACGGATAAGGCCCTTGTACAGAGTTAGCAGCTTGGGGGGAGTGAGAAAAACTGGCGGAGACGTCTCAGAACACCTAACTTCATAGAAGCTGTTTTAGCTAGAGATGAGATGTGAAGTTTCCAGTTTAGATTATAAGTAAAGGACAGACCGAGGATGTTCACTGTAGAAGAGGGGGACAGTTGAGTGTCATTGAAGAAGAGGGGATAGTTGTCTGGAAGGTTGTGTCGAGTTGATAGATGGAGGAATTGAGTTTTTGAGGCATTGAACAATACCAAGTTTGCTCTGCCCCAATCAGAAATTTTAGAAAGATCAGAAGTCAAGCCTTCTGTGGCTTCCCTGCGTGATATGTTTACCTCCTGAAGAGTTGGACGTCCATGAAAAGACGTGGAAAAGTGCAGGGTGGTATCATCAGCGTAGGAGTGGATAGGACAAGAAGTTTGGTTTAGAAGATCATTAATGAATAATAAGAAGAGAGTGGGTGACAGGACAGAACCCTGAGGAACACCACTGTTAATAGATTTAGGAGAAGAACAGTGACCGTCTACCACAGCAGCAATAGAACGGTCAGAAAGGAAACATGAGATGAAGTTACAGAGAGAAGGATAGAAACCGTAGGAGGGTAGTTTGGAAATCAAAGCTTTGTGCCAGACTCTATCAAAAGCTTTTGATATGTCCAAGGCAACAGCAAAAGTTTCACCAAAATCTCTAAAAGAGGATGACCAAGACTCGGTAAGGAAACCCAGAAGATCACCAGTAGAGCGGCCTTGACGGAACCCATACTGGCGATCAGATAGAAGGTTGTGAAGTGATAGATGTTTAAGAATCTTCCTGTTGATGATAGATTCAAAAACTTTAGATAGGCAGGAAATTAAAGCAATAGGACGGTAGTTTGAGGGATTAGAACGGTCACCCTTTTTAGGAACAGGTTGAATGTAGGCAAACTTCCAGCAAGAAGGAAAGGTAGATGTTGACAGACAGAGCTGAAAGAGTTTGACTAGGCAAAGTGCAAGCACGGAGGCACAGTTTCGGAGAACAATAGGAGGGACCCCATCAGGTCCATAAGCCTTCCGAGGGTTTAGGCCAGCGAGGGCATGGAAAACATCATTGCGAAGAATTTTAATACGTGGCATGTAGTATTCAGAGGGTGGAGGAGAGGGAGGAACAAGCCCAGAATCGTCCAAGGTAGAGTTTTTAGCAAAGGTTTGAGCGAAGAGTTCAGCTTTAGAAATAGATGTGATAGCAGTGGTGCCATCTGGTTGAAATAGAGGAGGGAAAGAAGAAGCAAAGTTATTGGAGATATTTTTGGCTAGATGCCAGAAATCACGAGGGGAGTTAGATCTTGAAAGGTTTTGACATTTTCTGTTAATGAAGGAATTTTTGGCTAGTTGGAGAACAGACTTGGCATGGTTCCGGGCAGAAATATAGAGTGCATGAGATTCTGGTGATGGAAGGCTTAAGTACCTTTTGTGGGCCACCTCTCTATCATGTATAGCACGAGAACAAGCTGTGTTAAACCAAGGTTTAGAAAGTTTAGGACGAGAAAAAGAGTGAGGAATGTACGCCTCCATGCTAGACACTATCACCTCTGTTATGCGGTCAGCACACAAAGACGGGTCTCTAACACGGAAGCAGTAGTCATTCCAAGGAAAATCAGCATAATACCTCCTCAGGTCCCCCCAACTAGCAGAGGCAAAACGCCAGAGGCACCTTCGCTTAGGGGAATCCTGAGGAGGGATTGGAGCGATAGGACAAGATAAAGATATGAGATTGTGATCGGAGGAGCCCAACGGAGAAGAAAGGGTGACAGCATAAGCAGAAGGATTAGAGGGCAGGAAAAGGTCAAGAATGTTGGGCGTATCTCCAAGACGGTCAGGAATACGAGTAGAGTGTTGCACCAATTGCTCTAGGTCATGGAGGATAGCAAAGTTGTAGGCTAGTTCACCAGGATGGTCAGTGAAGGGAGAGGAAAGCCAAAGCTGGTGGTGAACATTGAAGTCTCCAAGAATAGAGATCTCTGCAAAAGGGAAGAGGGTCAGAATGTGCTCCACTTTGGAAGTTAAATAGTCAAAGAATTTCTTATAGTCAGAGGAGTTAGGTGAGAGGTATACAGCACAGATAAATTTAGTTTGAGAGTGACTGTGTAGTCGTAGCCAGATGGTGGAAAACTCGGAAGATTCAAGAGCGTGGGCACGAGAGCAGGTTAAGTCATTGCGCACATAAACGCAACATCCAGCTTTGGATCGAAAATGAGGATAGAGAAAGTAGGAGGGAACAGAAAAGGGGCTACTGTCAGTTGCCTCAGACACCTGAGTTTCAGTGAGGAAAAGAAGATGAGGTTTAGAAAAGGAGAGGTGGTGTTCTACAGATTGAAAATTAGATCTTAGACCGCGAATGTTGCAGAAGTTAATGAAGAAAAAGTTGAGGGGGGTGTCAAGACACTTAGGGTCGTCGACAGAAAGGCAGTCCGACCTGGGGACATTTATGGTCCCCTCCCCAGATGGGGACTCCGAGGCTAGTGTAGGAGTCGCCATGTTGATTTTAAAATTTTTGAGTGAAGGGTGTGTGTGTTATTAGGTGCTTGTAGTTTTGTGTGGAGGAAGAGAGTTGTCTTTAGAGGGCAGGCTGTGACTGCCCCCCTTGTGTTGTGAGACACAAAGGGAAACGTTCAGTGAGGTCACAGCTGGGTTTAATGATAAGTTCACAGCACCCCCTGAACAGTGCTTTAGACCTCACTGGGAGTAATTATCGTTTCGGCAGGTGTCTACTGCCTCCTCCTAGGAAGTGTGTGTGTGTGTGTGTGTGTGTGTGTGTGTGTGTGTGTGTGTGTGTGTGTGTGTGTGTGTGTGTGTGTGATTTCCTCTGTCTATCTGTCCGTCTCTGCATAACCTTTTTTTTTTTTTTATATATAATCACGTTTTTTTTTTTTTTCCCTTTTTCACCTTCA
This sequence comes from Scylla paramamosain, assembly GCF_035594125.1. Taxonomy (NCBI): domain Eukaryota; kingdom Metazoa; phylum Arthropoda; class Malacostraca; order Decapoda; family Portunidae; genus Scylla; species Scylla paramamosain. The sequence goes on along the minus strand of NC_087162.1, from coordinate 15,627,728 downwards.
TTAACTCATATTTCCAAGTATCATTCCTACTTCAATTATTTGCTAGTTTATAAAGTTTACTCACTGCTAGATTACATTATTTTCTTTTTCCCTTATAGAAAGAATCTGAAAACTAATTAAGCTGTATGTGTGTGTGTGTGTGTGTGTGTGTGTGTGTGTGTGTGTGTGTGTGTGTGTGTGTGGCTACCTTTTTTTATTTAATCTTTTTTTTTTTTACTTTTTTACTTTTTTTCACCTCTATTAACGCACATTTTTTTTTCACTTTAATTACTTCCTTTTCCACTGATTTAAAACTTTACATATTAATTGACTCCTACAGTACTTTATTTTTTCCCTTATATGAAGACTCAGAGAACTAACAAAGATGTGTGTGTGTGTGTATGTGTGTGTGTATGTGTGTGTGTGTGTGTGTGTGTGTGTGTGTGTGTGTGTGTGTGTGTGTGTGTGTGTGTGTGTCCCGAGGCGGAAAGGTATTATCCCGGTCTCCCTGATGCGGCTGAGACAAAGGTGACAGCTTTAGACCACAAACACCTGGTAAGGCGTTGCTCACATATAGTCTCCTCCTTCTCTTCTTCCTCCTCCTTCTCCTCCTCCTCCTAGTCTTTTTTTTTTTTATCGTTTCTCCTCCTATTCGCTTTAGTTTTAGTTCTTATTCTTGTTCTTAGTGTCTGTGTGTGTGTCTGTGTGTGTGTGTGTGTGTGTGTGTGTGTGTGTGTGTGTGTGTGTGTGTGTGTGTGTGTGTGGGGTGGGTTGGTAAATGATAATGTTGTGGCTTTTCTTTTCGTTGTCTTCCTTATCTTTCTTATTTTTTTTTCTTCTTGTACTTGATTCTCACCATTTTCCATTCCGTTCTTTCTTCGATTTTCTTATTTCATCTTTGTTTGATTCTTTCTTTCCTTCTTTTTTTTTCTTTTCTTTCTTTCTTTCTTTCTTTCTTCTTTACTCTTTTTCCTTTCTTTTGCTGCCTCCTTCTCCTTCTGATACTTCTCATCATATATATATATATATATATATATATATATATATATATATATATATATATATATATATATATATATATATATATATATATATATATATATATAAAGTAAGCTTCGATTCTTTTCCCTTTTATATATTTGTTTTTGTTTTTTAAGTTGGAGCACACGTAGATAAAAAAAAAAAGTATGACCGGTGTCCCGTTTCGTGATGAGAGAGAGAGAGAGAGAGAGAGAGAGAGAGAGAGAGAGAGAGGGAGAGAGAGATTTGTTTTTAATGACTTCGCTGTTTTATCTCCTCGAATTGACTGAGACTTCGAAGCTTCACAAGTACTGGCTAATTATTCCAGTTTTTCCCGCCGACTGTAAAACCGCGTGATGAAAGCTCTTATGTATTGCGTGTAAAAGTTAATGTCAATCCTTAAAACTAAATGGTTGCACTGCTGGCAGAAGAGGTAGTAGTAGTAATAGTAATAATAGAAGTACTTTGTTGTTGTCGTTGCATTTACTTGCAACAAAAGTAGTGAAGAAGTAAACCTTTTTTAATTGTATTATGGCTGTATAAGATAAAAACAATAATTATGATGATGATAATAGTAATAATAATAATAATAATAATAATAATAATAATAATAATAATAATAATAATAATAATAAAATAACAATAATAATAATAATAATAATAATAATAATAATAATGATAATAATAATAATAGTGATAGAATAGAAAAAAACATAACAAATAACGAACACAATTATCTAAAAAGACAAAAGAAAAAGAAAAAAGTAAAAAAAAAAAAAAAAAAAAATATATATATATATATATATATATATATATATATATATATATATATATATATATATATATATATATATATATATATATATATATATATATATATATATATATATATATATATATATATATAAGCTAAGTCAAACAAAACCCAGAAGGTGAAGAAAATACACAAAAATAACAGTAATACACACACACACACACACACACACACACACACACACACACACACACACACACACACTTCAATTTCCATCACCACAGAGGGTTACGAAAACTTAAATAAAGCAACAAACGCGTAATAAATCCCAAAAGAACGCCGGGTACAGACACCACTAGTAAATCCGGTTCGCTGAGGAGGGATTTCAGATTTCTTTTTGCGTCTTACCGAACCTCTTTCACGATGCTTTTTTTTTTTTTCCGCTTAACCGAACCACTACCTACCGCAGAGCCTGGAGAGAGAGAGAGAGAGAGAGAGAGAGAGAGAGAGAGAGAGAGAGAGAGAGAG
>NC_087162.1:15615447-15622947 GCF_035594125.1 Scylla paramamosain | reverse complement strand
CACACACACACACACACACACACACACACAGTTACAAGTGAGGATATAAATTTTACGAGTAGAGCAATTAAATAGATGCCGGTATACATAATAACACGTATGAGACATGTTATGTTCTTGCCCGCAAACGTATTGTCACTCTTCTAATTGAAATTGAATGTAATGCCACACCCGTCGTCTTATTTGGGTTTGAATGGCGCTGTACCTGTCCTCTAATAGTTTAAACAGCATCACACGTGTCTACTTCGTTCCTCACCTGTGTCACAAATCCGCAGTTCGTAAGTGTCCTCAGGCTTGATAAACTTCAGGCTACAGTTTCTTTAGATCTGTTCATTTATATGTATTTATTTATTCATTTATTTATTTACATAGTTAACCATTTACTTGTCTTATTTTCTTTGATATATTTTCTTACACATACATGGTGTAATAATGGAAAAAAAAAATAAAATCCCGCTAAGTTTACTGCTCTTAAAAATAAAATAAATAAATAAATAAATAAATAGATAAAAAATGTAAAATTGAGATCGATCTTCAAAACGGCCGCTACTTCAGTCTCGGAGATGTCCCGATGCTTCTTTGAAACACTGCATGCTACAGGATGCTACCTTTGCCAAATTACATAATTGGCCATGATCCTTGGGCTTCAACACAAAACTTTCTACTCACTTGCAACCTTATTCTCTCCACCTTATTAATGCAAGAGTTGACCAGTATCTTAATTCTTTCATCACTTGTAAACTCGGGAGGTCTCTGCTTCTCTCTCTCTCTCTCTCTCTCTCTCTCTCTCTCTCTCTCTTTGCAACGAATTTAACTGAAAGGAGCGTCAAGATGCTTCCGAAACTGAATTACCTATTTTTTTTTTTTTTTTTTTACTTCGAGTTTTTAAGGAATATATTTTTTTTTTCATTCTTTGTGTCCTTGTCTGATTTCCTTTACAAAATTAATTAGTTAATAAATTCATTCATTCATAAATTACATTATTACATTATTACATTATTATTACATTATTACATCATTACATTATTCATAAATTACATTATTAAATTAATATAAACAGAGATAAATAACTAAATAAATAAGCCAATAAAAATCATAGAGTGAATCGGCAACCTAACGAAGTGCAAAATGTACGAGTAATTTGTTGAAGTATATGCAGATTTTACTTTTTTCTTTTCTTAATATGTTTCGGTGATTTGAATAAAGTTGCGTTATATCAGTCGCTCTTGATAGAAATAATTCTTCAAGTATCTTATTTTCTTTTTTTTCTTGTTTTGGTTGTTGTTGTTGTTGTTGTTGTTGTTGTTGTTGATGTTTTCTATAAGATAGGAATAGTAAGCACTAAAATCATAATGGCTGTGTGTGTGTGTGTGCGTGTGTATGTGTGTGTATGTAATAATAATAATAATAATAATAATAATAAACTGTTTATTATTTAGGCAGTTGACAAACTGAAAATGTACATAGGGGATGGGGAAAAACTTAACATTAATCCTAAAGGTAAGTCTAATCTAGGAGGGAAGTACTATTGATTGATGGCTCACACCATGGTGGGAATCGCACTGAGTCTGTGTGTGTGTGTGTGTGTGTGTGTGTGTGTGTGTGTGTGTGTGTGTGTGTGTGTGTGTGTGTGTGTGTGTGTGTGTGTGTGTGTGTGTGCTGGGTGTGGGTTAGTAGATGGATAGATGAGTGTGATATGTCTGTATGTGGGTGTGGAAGTGGGTGCGGTGTGTGGGTGTGCTGGTGTGGCTGTGGCTGTGTGTTGTGTGTGTGTGTGTGTGTGTGTGTGTGTGTGTGTGTGTGTGTGTGTGTGTGTGTGTGTGTCTGGTGGGGGGAGGGGGAGTGAGTGCGGATACTAGGATTTGTGGGCAAGGGTATTATCGGGTAATCTGGGTGGTCATTTCTAAGATAATTTATCTCATTTGCATAATCCTTGAGGAGGGGGATAGAAAGAAGGAGGAGGAAGGGGAGGAGGAGGACGAAAGGAAAGTAAGACTGAGATGACAGAAAATATTAGTATGGCCTATCATCATCATCATCATCATCATCATCATCAGCAGCAGCAGCAGCAGCAGCAGCAGCAGTAGTAGTAGTAGTAGTAGCACTAGTAGTAGTAGTAGTAGTAGTAGTAGTAGTAGTAGTAGTAGTAGTAGTAGTAGTAGTAATAGTAGTAGTAGTAGTAGTAGTAGTAGTAGTAGTAGTAGTAGTAGTAGTAGTAGTGGTGGTGGTGGTGGTGGTGGTAGTAGTGATGATAATGATGATGTAGATGATGACCATAATGATTGATGATGATGATAATAACAACAACAAAACACCACCACCAGCAACAACAATAATCACAACAATCACAGCAACAACAATAAAAACATGCCGATCCTTTTTATCCCTTTTTGTCCCGAGGTTGCTTAAGGAAACGCACACCAAAAATAAAAAAAACACCTTTTGATGGTTTCCTCAGGTGATGGGAGCCTGAAGCCCTCCAGTCCACAGGTAACGCCTCACCTGTCCTCCTCTCCCCATCTTGATCTTCCTTCCTCCAGGTGAAAAAGAGAACTATTCCTCTCGCCTTTCCTCCCTCTTTCCCTTCTGGAAATGGTGTAACTCTCTCTCTCTCTCTCTCTCTCTCTCTCTCTCTCTCTCTCTCTCTCTCTCTCTCTCTCTCTCTCTCTCTCTCTCTCTCTCTCTCTCTCTCTCTCTCTCTCACGCATACACACACACACACACACACACACACACACACACACACACACACACACACACACACACACACACACACACACACACACACACACACACACACACACACACACACACATTCGTTGTTGTTGTTGTTGTTGTTGTTACTACTACTACTACTACTACTACTACTACTACTACTACTACTACTATTACTGCTACAACAACAACAACAACAACAACAACAACAACAACTACTACTACTACTACTACTACTACTACTACTACTACTACTACTACTACTACTACTACTACTACTATTATTACTACTACTACTACTACTACTACTCTGCAGCCCTTGTTTACCTGTCATCGACTAGGTAAAGGACAGAAGCCGTGGATTTGTGACCTTGCAAATAATGACGTCTTGCAGTCCTGTCCTCTCGTGTGTGTGTGTGTGTGTGTGTGTGTGTGTGTGTGTGTGTGTGTGTGTGTGTGTGTGTGTGTGTGTGTGTGTGTGTGTGTGTGTGTGTGTGTGTGTGAATGTAGGCGTTTTCCTCGAAAGGATTAAAAATAGTTTACACCACACACTGAAGAATAATAAGATGGGAGAGAGAGAGAGAGAGAGAGAGAGAGAGAGAGAGAGAGAGAGAGAGAGAGAGAGAGAGAGAGAGAGAGAGAGAGTTAATATAGCACAGAGCGGCCGGAGTTTCTATTTTTTTCAGCTTTAGTTTACAGTGAAATCTTAAAGCTTCGAAAAAACAGAAACTGACTTTATCCCTCGATACCTTTGTGGTGCGGCGCTCTGCTCGGCTCGGTTCTTCTCGGCTCGCGGCGTGAAGGTTGCTTGCTGGGTTCATCCTGGCTCAAGGCTGGTTTCTCAGTGGGAGAGGTAGTGTTCTCTCTTATAAACCCGTTCGTTGATATATGAACGCATTACTGCAGTGTAATTATTCTCTTTGTAATTGTTATCATCATCACCATCATTATTATCTTCGTCGTCATTATTGTCGATGGGTGTAGTTTTGATTGCATTAAGTTATTTCTGTGCTTTATCTCAGTGCTCTTAAAAAGCAGTAGTACAGCTTCAGAAACACTAAATTATTTCACTGTTTTATCTCGAGTGCTCTTACCAAGCAACAGTACAGCTTACCTCGAGTGCTCTTGATAAAAAGTAGCACAGCTTTTACAACATTCAAATATTTGTGTTTTATCTCGAGTACCACTCACGAGCAGAAGTGGAAGCTGTTACGAGTTTCCCTGAGTGTCTTCATGATTTCTTGTGATAATTAGACAGAAATCATGCACCATTAACAGGAAAATACCCTCGAGAACTTGGATAACCATCTCTCTGTGTCTCTGTCTTGCCTTTGAGAAAACAATCCACATGCAAGGCCACAGCATCTTATCTCGAGTATTCTTATCAAGCGAGCCTCTACATTGCCAAGAGGAAAAACACCCACGAGAACCTGGCTAACCATCTTTCCATCTGCGTAGTCCTTGAGAGAATAGTCCTGATGGGAGTACCACAGCGTTTAGGAACACGGAGGTTAATCTCCATAATCTGGCGGCCGTTAGGTGGACCGCGGGTATAAAAGGTGACGCTGCAAGGCCGAGGCGTCCAAGGCAGACCGGGATTAGAAAGTGAAGTAAGATACAAAGCGACTGGACATTATTAAGTTTAAATGAGTAATATGTTAAGTGTTCTCTCTCTCTCTCTCTCTCTCTCTCTCTCTCTCTCTCTCTCTCTCTCTCTCTCTCTCTCTCTCTCTCTCTCTCTCTCTCTCTCTCTCTCTCTCTCTCTCTCTCTCTTCGTCTTTATGTGTTGAGGTAAATACTCGTACGTTCTTTACACTGTCTGTCTAATAGATCTTTTAAGACAGCCATGAAGGAATGAGTGTTTAATTCTCTCTCTCTCTCTCTCTCTCTCTCTCTCTCTCTCTCTCTCTCTCTCTCTCTCTCTCTCTCTCTCTCTCTCTCTCTCTCTCTCTCTGGCTCACTACCTGGCTCACCTGGCTCCCCCACGTAGCGGAGCCCGGACAGGTATTCCTTAATAAACTCCGGACTCTTACGTACTAAAGTCCTGAAAAATTTCTTAACTACACTGAGCTGGCGGGTTGGTGGTGGGTTTATACGTGCGTGCGTGCGTGCCGTGTGTGTGTGTGTGTGTGTTTGTGTGTGTGTGTGTGTGTGGCGGGGTAATCATGCGAGAGAAGCTTAACCTCCACTTTCCCTTTTTAGCCAAGCCACAATGGGTGAAGACGTATATACATAGGTGGGTTGCCGCTTCTCGCAAAGATTCCTATATTCTCTCTCTCTCTCTCTCTCTCTCTCTCTCTCTCTCTCTCTCTCTCTCTCTCTCTCTCTCTCTCTCTCTCTCTCTCAATGTCTGTCTATCTACGCATCTACTTATCTTGTTATCACCTGTCTTTGAATGTTATGATGACAGTGGTAGCGATAAGAAGAAGAAGAAGAAGAAAGAAGAGCAAAAAAATACGAAGAAGAGGAGGAGGAGGAGGAGGAGGAGGAGGAGGAGGAGCAGAGGTTGATAATGATAATGATAATGATAATAATGATGACGATGATGATGATGATGATGATATAAATACAAAGACAAGAAGTAGAAAGGAGGAGGACGAAGAGAAGGTTGTGTTTCCTCTTAAGTACATCGTAGCTTAAAATATTCAAAAAGAGAAAGAGAATTAAGAGGAAAAAGGTCAGAGAGAGAGAGAGAGAGAGAGAGAGAGAGAGAGAGAGAGAGAGAGAGAGACCCCTTAGCCCCGTCGCTCCTCCCCCTGTCGCCGGCCGCGGGTGGTCTCTGTTTACATCCCAATTATAGTGTCGTGACGTTTTCGGCGGTGGTGATCATTCGGCCCCGTCCTGCTGATCTCGGCTCTACCGCGGCGCCCTGGAAGGAGAGGAGGAGGACTAGGAGGGGGATATTACTGCTTCTTTACCTCTCTCTCTCTCTCTCTCTCTCTCTCTCTCTCTCTCTCTCTCTCTCTCTCTCTCTCTCTCTTTCAATTCTGCCTGCTTCCTCCATTATCACTGGATGCTTAGCGGTGTAAGGGCAGCGCCGCTCTCCCACCCGTCGTGAGGTGGAGATTGAGTCCTCAGCTCGCACGCTGCTGGGGATTAATCGGATTTACTTTCGTTTTGTGTAAGTAAAGGAAGAAACAAATAATGAGATTCCTAAGCTTGATGGAGAGGTGCTGGTTGCATGTATGGCTTTATATTGAACAAGTCTGATGTATACACTGAAATTATATATATATATATATATATATATATATATATATATATATATATATATATATATATATATATATATATATATATATATATATATATAATACACTTTTAAACTACGTAGTAGAATTTTGTTTTATTTTGTTTCTTGTTTGTTTATTACTGAAACAGCTTTTTGCAATAATGCCATTTTTTTTAATTACTCTGCGTATGGACATTTTCTTTTATGTGCATTATGTTACTTCTTTAGTACCACTTCAGTAATTAGATGAGATTCAACAAAAGTAAACTACAAATTTTTTTAATACTAAACAAAAGAAAATAACAAATGGAATCAATAAAATTGAAGGATTTGCTTGAGTGGATTTTATATGGACCTGATGAGTGTAGGACTCTAGACAGTCACTGTATTCATAGGTTATGCTTTGCGGGGCCATGGACAAGAATTATGTATGAAAAGTGGTTAACGACCAGAAAAAAAAAAAAAAAATGGGAACCACTGGTCTAGGACAAAATAAAAATAAATAAATAAGTAAATAAAAAAAAGGTCCATTGAGGTGCCAGTATGTACGGTAATACCTGAAAAGTAATATTTATGTAAATAATTAAATAGTTAAGTAAATGTAAAAATGAACCGTAGAAAAATGTTATATTCGCATTTGCCTGACGTAAGGTGGAAATTAGCGTAAAGTTTTTACGGATGAGATAAAAAAGATGAAAGTAAAAGGGATAAGGATTAAGTTGAAAGGGTAATTCATTAAACAATAAAGGAGTGTATTAATAGCAAATTAAAGCAGCACAGAAAACAAAGTAATATGGACAACGTCACAGAAGACCGCTTTTTAAAAATAGTGATTACATTCCAGCATCACGTGACATCTGGTGATATTTGTGGGCAAGATAAGCTCATACTAAAAGCCAGGACCTGTGTATAAAGACACTTTGAGCTCTCACAAGAATTATTTTCAAAGGCCACAAAAATTATTAGTCAGTTGTTGGGTTTTCATGGGTGTTTCCTCACTAATTATGTTGAATTTTATTAAACTATCTCTAGAATCATGAAGACTTATTAGAAAAACCATAAAGAACTTCCAGCACCGCTTAAAAAAAAATCCATTGGCGCTTAAAAAAAGAAAAAAAAAACTTCCATTAACACCTAGAAAATGTCAATAACTTCCACTAACGCTAAGAGAACCCAAATAGCTGCCGCTAACGCTGAGTAAACCCAAATGATTCCCACTATGAATTAAAAAAAAAAAAAACAATAACTTTTCATTATACAGTACTTAGAAAAACTCCAGTAACATCTAATACCGCTAAGAAACAAAACAAGAGAAAGAAAAAGAAAGAAACAATAAACTCCACATGCGCTTAGAAAAATTGCAACAAATTTCACATGTGCTTAGAGAAACTCCGATAACTTCCAGTAGCGCTTAGAAAAACCCTTAATAACTTCCACTAGTTCTTAGAAAAAAAAATAATAATAATAATTTCCTTTAGAACTCAGAAAAACCCAATAATTTCCACAACAGCTCGTTCAGAAATAGTCAAGGTCAGATACTTAATCATCCCAGA
>NC_087162.1:15607947-15610447 GCF_035594125.1 Scylla paramamosain | reverse complement strand
TAGAAGGAGGAGGGGAAGGACGTGAAAGAGGAGATGATGAAGGAAGAAGAGCAGCAGCAGTAGGAAGAGTAGACCACAATAACAACAACTAGGACAAAGAAACGCTGATATCCAGACTCGTTTCGATGAACAATAACTTTAAATAGTCTATCAACCCTTGTTTCTTTATTTCTCCCGCTGGCCTGACCCCTTTCACTGGACTGAGCGGGTCGGAGAGAGGCGGAGTGGGGTGGAGAGAGGCTGGGCAAGGGTAGGCAAGGCAGGGCGAGGTTAAAGGGTGGGCTGGTGAAAAAGGGATATGGTATATGTATTGGTGAGCAGGTAAAGAGAGACGAAAACGGGGATCACCTCAGGATGGACTCAATTATTCCTTCCTTTGTAGTGGACATTAATTCTCCTTCTGTTCACTTACTGAGCTTCATTTTCCGGAGAGTTTGTTGACTATACTTCCCTTGTGTACTCTGACCCGTCCTTCTCTTGTGTTGGTATCCGTCTGTATGTGTGTGTGTGTGTGTGTGTGTGTGTGTGTGTGTGTGGAGACAAGTGTTGATTGTAGATGCGTGTCTTGTGTGTGTGTGTGTGTGTGTGTCTGACATTAATTAAAATTTGTAAAAGCGTATTGGTTCTTTTGTTATTGTGTCTCTGCGTGTCTCTTTGTCTCTCTCTCTCTCTCTCTCTCTCTCTCTCTCTCTCTCTCTCTCTCTCTCTCTCTCTCTCTCTCTCTCTCTCTCTCTCTCTCTAAAAAAACACACACACAAACAATCACACACACACTCACAGACTCAAACAATGCAGGAAACCAAGGCATAAAAAAAAGAATCAACAAAACACTCACACACACACACACCACATGACTGATAAAGAAAAACAAGACAGAAAAAAAAAGAAAAAGGAAAAAAAGAAAAAAAAAAGAAAAAAAAAGCGCAGTCGCCAATCCATTTGACTGATCCGCTCTCGCATGCAGACAGCAACAGGCGGAGCACAGCGTTGGTTGCAGCCTAATCACTTGATTCGCTAAACTGGCAGTAATACGTGCGCGTTTGATTAATATCTGTATAAGCCATTGAGAGCTTACGGGGCCTTTTATTACTCAATATTTCAATGCCGGGATAACACGACAGGATTCCCACTCGGTTCTTTCAGCCTATCTATCTGTCTGTATCTCTATCTGCTTATTTGTGTGAGTGTGTGTGTGTGTGTGTGTGTGTGTGTGTGTGTGTGTGTGTGTGTGTGTGTGTGTGTGTGTGTGTGTGTGTTTATCTTTATTTGTTTATCTGTCTGTCTTTCTGTCTGTCTTATCTGTCTCTCTGTCTGTCTGTCTGTCTATCTATCTGTCAATATGTCAATATATCTATCTCTATCTATCTATCTGTCTGTCTGTCTGTCTGCCTGTCTCTATCTATTTATCTATCTTTCTGTCTTTTTATCTATCTCTGTCAGTCTAGTTTTCATTCTTTCATTCACTCATCCTCTGTCAATCTCTCACTCTAGTTTTGTTTCTTTTTGTTTCTTTTTTTTTTATCTTTTGCTCGAGTCCTGTTTGTGTATCAGTGAATTCTGTTTTCATCTTACGCAGTTCTATCTGTTTCCTATTACCACTCTTTCCTGTCTCCTGTCTATCTGTCACCGAGTTTTGTTTGTCCTTTCGTCACGTCTATCTATTTCACGTTCATATCTCACTTTTCTTGTCTGTCTATCACTTATCTCTATTTGTCTCTTACAGTTCTGTCTATTCGCCCCCTCATTCCCACTCACGCCTGTCTTCTGTCTGTTTATCACTGATTTGTATGTCTCTTACTCAGATCTGTCTATTTCTCGCAGTCCTGTCTTCTCCTACCGCCTCTCTTCCTCCTGTCTATTTCCAACTCAGTTCTGTCTGGCTCCCACCCCAGTCTCCTGCCCTGTCTGTCTTCAGTATGTCTTATTCTTTCTCTTTTTTCTTTTTATCGTTCTCTTACATCATTATTATCTTCATAACCACCACCGACACCACTGCCACCATCACTAAGAGAGAGAGAGAGAGAGAGAGAGAGAGAGAGAGAGAGAGAGAGAGAGAATATGAATACGTATATGAAACATTTTATCCTCTTTTCTAATAATCATTTCTTTTTAAAAACTCAAAACGTTGCAATATTTTTACGGCGAAATCCAAACTACAGCGTGCATTTGCGTTAATGTAAAGTGTTGCTGCTTTGTGCTTCCATCCCTCGTCCTCCTCCTCCCCCCTCCAGCGTTCATCATTGTTGTGATTACTCTCATTATCTTTATCATTATCATCAAACGTCACTCCCTTTGTCACGGGAATGGCAGGGAGAATTATTATTATCATCATTAGCATTAATACCGTGGAAAGCTTCGATTTTTCAGTCATTAACTAATATTTTTATCGTTTATTACTGCCACTAGGAGAGAGAGAGAGAGAGAGAGAGAGAGAGAGAGAGAGAGAGAGAGAGAGAGAGAGAGAGAGAGAGAGAGAGAGAGAGAAGAAGAAGAGTGGAAA
>NC_087162.1:15597947-15600447 GCF_035594125.1 Scylla paramamosain | reverse complement strand
CTTAGGGGGGAGTTTAGGAGCATAGGATGGTTGGGGGATCCTCTCGACCGCCCGCAGCGCCTATCAGGATCTTCATCCCTCCTTAGAAGCCTTGGAAGCCTTGTCCTGTGCGCTGTCGTAATAACAAGTGATTAGACACAGAACAGGAGGACTGGGGCAGGGGAGGAGTGGTGGTGGTGGTGGTGATGGTGAGGGATGGAGGAGGAGGAGAAATGGATGAAAGACATGTAACATCTCATCTCCCTCAATTAATGTATTAAGTCAAGAGAGAGAGAGAGAGAGAGAGAGAGAGAGAGAGAGAGAGAGAGAGAGAGAGAGAGAGAGAGAGAGAGAGAGAGTTTCCCTCCCTTCCATCTCTCCCCCACACCTAACCCCTACGCTGCATTTCGTTCTCCTCCCGCCTTGACTACACTGAACTGTACCTGCTTGCACTGGCTGGGGATAGGCACTAGAGAGAGAGAGAGAGAGAGAGAGAGAGAGAGAGAGAGAGAGAGAGAGAGAGAGAGAGAGAGAGAGAGAGAGAGAGAATGGAGGCCTGAAACAACAGCAGCAGCGGGCAGCGGGAGGAGGGAGACGCCCCACAAACGCCACGCCACTCTTCTCGCTCCCAGTTTTAGGTAATTGGCGAGCTGGCGGGGCCTTTTACCTGTGCAATGCCGGTGGACAGTTTTCAAATGGCCGGCGCCGAGCGGGAGAGGCGTATCAATCTGAGTTTCTTCGCTGCGGAAACCTCTCAGTGTTCCCGCCAGCTGAGGGTAATTTGTAGATGAAAGCCGCTTCATTTGCCGCCATAAAGGAATGATTTACTGAGCCCGCGGCGATAACTTGGCCACCTTTTGTGTCCCCGATTGATTCCCCCAGGTGTGGTTGTGATGGTGGTGCTGGCTCGTGGTGTGTGTGTGTGTGTGTGTGTGTGTGTGTGTGTGTGTGTGTGTGTGTGAGTGGTGTGTGGTGATGTGGTTTTTCGGGGTTTGGTGTGTGGAGTGATGTTGGTGGTGGTTGTGATGGTTTGGTGGGATATGTTTGTGGTGGTGGTGGTGTGTGTGTAGTGGTGTGGTATGATGTGGTGGTTTTAGGTGTTTGGTGTTTGATGGCGTGTGGTGTGGTGTGCTATGATGTGGTAATTTTTTGGTGTTTATTTTTTGGCGAGTTGTTGCTCTTGTGGTGGTAGTAGTGGTGGTGGTGGTGGTGGGTCATGATGCGTGGTGGTGTTGATGTGCCTGGGAGTGGTGTGGTGACTAGTAAGAACAGTGATGAGGAGTGGTGGTGTTTTTATAGCTGATGATGATGGCGATGTTCTTGGTCTTAATTCCATACAGTTATAACAATAAAACAAATCATACATCTTCCATTTTTAAAAGACTAAGTTTCTCGAACATTCTCCTTTACATGCACAAAACGATTTTCTTCTGCTTCCCAAGGAGAACGAAGTCTGTATCATGTTTCAGTCATTCCTCCACTTACCTTCCTTGTTTCATTCCTTCGTCGACTAGCAGAGAAGTTAAGAAAGAATAGGGCAAGAAAGGTATAAGTTTTTTTTTTTTTTCTGTTAGCTTCTCTCTCTTGATTGTCTTCATATTTTTTTCGTCTCACTTACTCTCCTTTGATTGACTGCCTTCACTTTTTTTTATTTCATCAACTCTCCTTTAATTGACTGTCTTCAATCTTTTGGTCTCACTACCTTCCATCACTTCTGTGACTGTCTCCATTTTTTTTTTTTTTTTTTGTCTCCAGCTTTAACTGACTGTCTTTCGTTTTTTTTTTTTTTATTTAACTCACTAACTCCTCTTCTTTAACTGTCTTTGTTAAATATGGCCTCCTTTACTCTCTTTCTTTAACTGCCCTTAATCTTTTAGTCTCATCAACTCCGCCGCCTTGTCTGTTTTCCAATCTTTTGTTGTCATATGCTGCCCTCGTTTAACAGTCTTCAGTCTTTTCATCTTCTCAACTTTTTTTTCCTTTTTAATATGTCTTCAATATTTTGGCTTCGTCAGCTTCCTTCTTTCAGTTTTCAGTATTCTGGTCTCCGCAACTTTTCTCCTTTAACTGCTTACACGTTAAAAGGAAAGAGAGAGAGAGAGAGAAAAAAAAAATTGTTTTTAAATGTAGAAAGCTTGAAATGAATGCAGAGATTGTTGTATAAGGAAGTGCTGGTGTTGGGATCGCAAGTCAACTCGTTTATGAGACCAACATTAGTTAATTAATTAATTAATTTGTTCATTCATTCATTCACTTATGTAACTGTTCATCTGAATTTTAACTTCACTTATGCATTTATTTATCCATTTATGTGTCTTCTTATCATTGCCCCATCCTCAATGTAACATCATCGAGAAGACTAGATCTGCTCGTCTTCAGAACTGACGTACTAGATCCTACACTGCAGCTCGTATTCTTAAACACTTTGGACGCTCATTAACACTCTCTACATGCAAAGACCACAGAGGTGTTTAATCGGAATCTCAAGGATATTTTTTTCAGTTGATAATGCAGAATGCTT
>NC_087162.1:15582947-15585447 GCF_035594125.1 Scylla paramamosain | reverse complement strand
ACTGCTGTAGCTTCTTCCCATCGTGATGTAATGGTCTTGCATAGGTTTGGATTATAACTCTATGAAAGACTTCACTCACGGCAAAAGGTGTCATCGAATATCTAGTAAAGCTTTTTAGTGTTTGTTGTTTAGTTTTCGACGAGTAAAATTGTTTGAGCTCGTTGAAATTAATTTACATGTGGAATTAGCAATGTAATTTATAGGCACATGAATAATTTCTGCATAGCTCTCTGTTGTCTGAGTTCAATGTGGTCACAGTCATCGCTATACGTGTTTTCCAGCTGCCGTAGTGTAATGCGGCTAGCTGTTTTTCTTAATTTCTTCCTTCTTTCCTTCAGTTCTTTCTTAATCACATCACAGCCACCAAGTTAAGGAAATATCTCTTATAGATAATGACTAACTGAGTGACTCATTCTAATTTTCACATTTCTCATGTCTCACAGAAATATCTACGTGGGTCTAGACTTGGAGTTTCTGTTCTAAATCTAAAACGCAAAATTTATTGCTGTGTTATCTGGCCTGAAACTCATAGATCGATAGAATG
Organism: Scylla paramamosain; assembly: GCF_035594125.1. Lineage (NCBI taxonomy): Eukaryota > Metazoa > Arthropoda > Malacostraca > Decapoda > Portunidae > Scylla > Scylla paramamosain. Next base: position 15,584,903 of record NC_087162.1, on the reverse strand, counting down.
ATTTTAGTTTCCACATTTTATTTTATTTTTTTTCTTTTATGCCAGAGAAATCACTACATGGGTCTTGGCTGGGAGTTCATGTTCTAAATCTACAACCTTTGATTTGCTTTTTTCACTGTTGCCTTCCTTGAAACTGAAATAGATAGGTTGATTGAGTTTAATTTCCACACATTTTTTATTTATTTATTTATTTATTTGATTTTATTTCATGCCACAGAAATCACTCCCTTGCTTTATGCTGGGAATCCTTCTCCTACATCTACAACGCGATGCTTTGCTTTTCTGTTCTTTGCTCTGAAACTGATTGATTGATTCTGGTTTTCATATTTTCACGCCACAGAAATCACTACGTGGGGTCTCGGCTGTGCTCATCTACAACCTTACGTTTGGTCCTCCCCTTCCTCGTCACGAAATTGATAGATTTTAGTTTTCACATTTTATTTTTTTTTCATTCCTCACAGAAATAATTAGGTTTAGACTGAAAGTTCCTGTTTCTAATCTCCATCTCGATGTTTGTCCTGTTCCCTGCCTTGAAACTGATTGATAGATTGATAGATTTTAATTTCCACACTTTTTTTTTTTTTCGTGCCACAGAAATCACCTGAACTTACAACTCGATGCTTTGTTCTTCACACCCTCCGTTGAGACTCTCCTGCAGCGGCTCGGAGAGAAGACAAGACTCATGGAACCTCAAACTTACCGCAAGCCCCTCACGCTCATCCAAGTAAGGTAAGAGAAAGAACACTGAGTCTAATACACAATATATTACACTCCTTTTCACGTTTCTTCTTATTACAGCTGACAGAATTACTTATAACAGCGTGAAGTAATATGTACAGAAACAAAAGACGGGTATATTATAAAGATATTTCTCATCGTAGGGAGCCTCCTTTGGTGTGTTCAAATCAGGTTGTTATGGGAACAGTGTGTTTGATGGTGTAGTTGTGTGAGTGAATGCACCTGGGGGAAACGTACTTAGTAACTTCTGCTATAGACTATGTTACTGGGGAGACAGAATACAACCATGGAGATTTTTTTTTAAACCCATAACAGGGAACACTGAGAGTCCGTGTGTGTGTGTGTGTGTGTGTGTGTGTGTGTGTGTGTGTGTGTGTGTGTGTGTGTGTGTGTGTGTGTGTGTGTGTGTGTGTGTGTGTGTGTGTGTGTGTGTGTGTGCGTATGTTTTCATGTAAGTGTGCTCAATATAGTACTTACACATTCACTCTTAAACACATTGTCTACAGTATCGCACAAACACACACACACACACACACACACACACACACACACACACACCACACACACACACACACACACACACACGAGACACGTACATTGCGCAGCTGAACACCAAGCGAAGGTTCTCCAGTGACTAGTATACAACAAGGGAGGGGCGGCGGCGGTGCCCGGGCGGGCGGCGGAGCGGCGGCGGAGCTTGTTAGGTGAGCTCGATTTCGGAACACTCGGCGGACACTCGTCTCCTCTTGACGGCATGCAGGTCGTCGTCGCCCAGCAGGAAGGCCTGGGGGGGATGGGCACCGTGGGGGTCCAGGCCGCCCCCTAGGGGATGGCCGGGGATGGGCGTGGGCTTGAGGTCTGCGTGGCAGGCGTGGGCAACCCTGTGCACGGCGGCCAGGTGGTCAGGCCGTTTGGCGTCTGTTTCCGCCGCCATCTTTGCCGGGGAGAAGAAGGGCGGGGCCGGGACGGGGCTGTGGCCACCGCCCGCCGCCTCGCCCTGGGACACGGGCTTGGGGGACGCCTCGTCGGCCTTCCCCTCCACGGAGCCCATCGCCTCGGGGCCGCCCACGTCCTCGTCGCTGCTCAGGTCTGGGTCTCGGGCGTCCTCGGGATGGGCGTCCGCCTGCCCAGCGTCGTCCCGCAGCCGCCTCAGCCGTTCCTGCTCCTCGCGCTTCTGTTTACGCCACTTGGCGCGTCTGTTCTTGAACCACACCTGTG
>NC_087162.1:15562947-15577947 GCF_035594125.1 Scylla paramamosain | reverse complement strand
ATAGCAGTAAATCACGTCCCTCTGATTTTGGTTTTTGTTCCTTGGTAGTCTAGATTTTTCGGTTGTTTCTCCCTTTTTAATGATACCTCGGTGAAGTGTTTCTATCTCTGTCTCACTCTCCTTGTAGTCTTAAATATTTGGTTCCGTTTGGACTTCTCTGTCTTTTAACAATTTCGTGGTAAAGTTTGTCTCTGCATCACTCTCTGTCTCTGTTCCTTATAGTTTTAAATATTTGATTCCTTGTCGACTTATATATTTCTTAACAATTCCGCAGTGAAGTCTCTGGAGGCAATGACGATGGTGACAGAAGAAACAGAAGAAATCAACCCTCTGAATGCTAATGACGAGAAGTGACACCTCTTACTTCATTTGAGGAACACTGGGCGACTTTACTGAACAGAAATGGAACTACAGGCACTACGCAGTTTGAACTACTCGATCACTCCGACTTTTCCTCGATCGTTCATTCCATAACACTAATCTTGCACCGGAGCATTTCAGAAGCCACACCAAATGAAGCGTTGAAAATGGGAGTGTTGGAGATGGATGTGTGTGACGGAGACGGCGAAGGTGGTATGTTGTTATAAACGGTACTTACACGGATTAAAGATATACTGTTAACTTGCATTAGACTATTCCAGAAGCTACAGTGGTCGAAGGAGTAAGAGAAAGTGGAAGAGATATAGCGTAATGGAGGCAGTGACGGTAGCGGTTGTGGTATGTTGCCGTAAACACTACGAGTAAATACACTTCGATTCGCACCAGACAGTTTCAAAACCCACAACAGTTAAACGGTTGAGAGATACTGGTGTTAGCCGGTGAGTGTGCGTGATGGTGATGGCGGCGGCGGTGATGGTACAACTATATTATCTTAAACACTACTAACCTTAATTAACAATACTATAACTTACACTTAATTTCAAAAACATTGCTAGTGGAAGGGTTCAAAAGTGGAAGCTGGTGGTGGGCAGATGCGTGTGATAGCGGTGGTAGCGGTGGTGGCGGTGACTGTATATTGCCCTAAACACTAACATGAATTAACTATACTTTTGCTCTAAACCTAACCATTTCAGAGTCATAGTATTCCAAGAGTTCAGAAAGTGGAGACGATAAGGGTGGTGGTGGGGGCGGTGGTGGCGGCATGAGGTACTGGTGGTGGTGATGGTGGTGGTGGTGGTGGTGTCGGCGCTCCCGGTGGTCAGCCTCCATCACCAGGAGATTATCCTTGGTCTGCCCCACCCTTCTCCCCGTTAGTTCCCACCCGATGCCACCCTGCCCCGCCCTACTCATCCAGCCATACCCTCTCCCCCTCTTTCCCTCCGTTTGTCCTTCCCTCGATGAACCCCCTTGATTCTCTCTCTCTCTCTCTCTCTCTCTCTCTCTCTCTCTCTCTCTCTCTCTCTCTCTCTCTCTCTCTCTCTCTCTCTCTCTCTCTCTCTCTCTCTCTCTCTCTCTCTCTGTGTGTGTGTGTGTGTGTGTGTGTGTGTGTGTGTGTCAGAAAGAGAGAGAGGGAGTCTCCCAGGAAGGTTAATTCGAGTGTTTGGTGATGGTTAATGCAAATACCACTTCATCAGGTTTTTTTTTTCCTCTCTCCTTCCCACCACACCTCCGTAACGAGACGCATTTAAATGTGGTGCGTTTTTTTTTTTTCCTCTTTAGATTAGGCATGAACGAAATGGATCTCAGGAAGTACCTGAAAATCTTTAGTTTTCATTGTTAGTAGTAGTAGTAGTAGTAGTAGTAGTAGTAGCTGTTGTTGTTGTTGTTGTTGCTTTGGGATTTCCCTCTCTTTTTCTTTATTTATTTTGTTGTTTTCAGACTTCTTATTTATTTTTTTCTTTTTCTTTATTTGTGCTTTTGTATTCATCCTTTTTTTCTTCCTCTTTTCTTCTTTTTTTCTTCTTATCTTATCTATTCGACGCTTACCATCTCTCCTCATTCTTGCACCGCTTCCAAAACTCCGCCACGTATCGCATCGCATCTCTTTCTTCCCGCCTCTCTTTTTATCTCTCCTTCTCTTCCATCTATCTGTTATGCTTGTCTTTGTCTCTATCCATACGTATCTGTCTCTCTGTTTTAATTCCTGTCTCTCATTCTATTCCAACTGTCCGTCATCTGTTATGCTTTTCTTCTTTGCCATTACGCCCATCTACTTATGTCTGTGTGTTTAGGTGTGTATGCGTCCGCTCGTCTCTCTGTTATCTGTCTTTGTATCTGAATCCCCGCCCTCCGCCTCCCGCCGCCTCCTCCTCGGATAATCTAAGCTGCCAATGTACATACAACGCGGGATCAGTGTCGTGGTCATTTCCTCTCTTCCGGGGTAGATGCGCCCAGTACAATGCGGGAAGGGTTCAGCGCGGAGCCCACCAGGACGACGCAGCGAGGGAGACACAGGAAGAGGAAGAGGAAGGGAAAAGAAAAAGACTGGGGGGAGGAGGTGGATAGAGGGAGTAGAGAGAAAGATCGCGATGGGGTTTAGCGGATCGAGAAGAGGGGGAGGGGGAAGGGAGGAGGTAAGTGACGCCTGGGAGGAAGAATTGTGAGAAGGACAGAGGGAGGGGAGGCAATGGAGGGAGGGAGGGTAGGTTGTATAAGGGAGGAGCTTACAACTGGTATGGATTGAAAAGGGAGGCTGAAAGAGGAGTTAGGCGGATCTCAGTCACTTCATGTGGGATTGGAGTGGCTGGATAAGAGGAGAAAGAGATAGAAAAAAAAAAAAAGGAGGATACTGAGAATTAAGGATAAGGGAGGTTTCAGAAGAAAGTTGAAATGAAGGGAGTAAAAAAAGAGAAGAAAGGAAAAAAAATGGAAAAGAATACTGGAAATAAGGATAAGAAAAGTTCAGAAGATGGAGTGGTGAGATAGAAGGAGAGAAAGATCGAAAAAAAATGAGAAGGATGCTGAGAATTAAGGATAAGAATAAGGAAGATACAGAAGAAGATGGAGGTGGAGAGGGGAGAGAGGAAAAAGAGGAAGAGGATGAAGGGAAGGAGAATGAGATGACTTAGGAATGAAAGCGAGGATGAAAAGAGTGCAGGAATAAGTGAATTAATCAGTGAAAGAGAAGAGGAGGAGGAGGAGAAGGAATTAGCAACAACAAAGGAAGGTAACGCCACAAAAGTAAGGAAGGAAAAAGAAAATTAGAACAACGATGAAAGAGAAAAAGAAAGAGGACTGAGTGAGGGAACAAATGAGTGAGGGAGAGAGAGAGGGTAGAAAAGAAAGAAAGAAAAATAAATAAAGAAATACACAAAAAAACGAGTAAAGGTGTGATGATCAGCGAAATGGGAGGAAAGGAAGAGAAAGGAAGGGAAGGAAAGGGGTTGAAATAAAAACCAAGATAAAAATATACATAAAAGAGACGTAGATAACACAAGAGAAGAGAAGAGAAGAGAGAGAGAGAGAGAGAGAGAGAGAGAGAGAGAGAGAGAGAGAGAGAGAGAGAGAGAGAGAGAGAGAGAGAGAGAGAGAGAGAGAGAGAGAGAGAGAGAGAGACTAAGAGTAGAAATATTGAAATAAAATGTAAAAAAGTGGAGAAGAGAGTGCCAACAGAGAGAAAGATAGATAGATAGATAGATAGATAGATAGATAGATAGAGAGAGAGAGAGGAGAGAGAGAGAGAGAGAGAGAGAGAGAGAGAGAGAGAGAGAGAGAGAGAGAGAGAGAGAGAGAGAGAGAGAGAGAGAGAACAAAGAGAGGATGAAGGGATAATCTCTGGATGATGCTTGTTCTATCCCTCTTCTTCGGTGATGTGTGGCGTGCGCGAAAATAGTGTTGGGGTCTCTCTCTCTCTCTCTCTCTCACTCTCTCTCTCTCTCTCTCTCTCTCTCTCTCTCTCTCTCTCCTCTCTCTCTCTCTGGATCTCACTTATTTTTCTTTTTGCGACGCTCACTGCTCGCAGTGTAAGAGAACGCAATGCAGTCAATGTCTGTAGGCGACCAAGTGCAGTTTGTACATAAAAACATCATTGATTTAAAAGGAAAGAGTTGTGTAGGGAAAACTAGTGGATATGATGAGAAGGAGGAGGTAGAGGAGAATATACAATACAAAGGAATACAAAGGAAGACCAAACAGCAACAGACCATGAGATTCTTACTAGGCTGTTTTGGTAACCTATTCTACTCTAACTATTAGTGGGAGAGACAGGATAGCACAGAAGAAGGCTCCTCCCCTCTCCCCATCCCTCCAGCCGAAGCTGGCCGGGAAAAGAAATGGGTACCATGTTGTATAGAAAAAAAAAAAATGGAATTTGAGAGGAAGACATGGAATTTTAGAGGAAAACATGGAATTTGAAAGGAAAACATGGAATTTGAAAGTAAGAAATGGAATTTGACAGGAAAACATGGAATGTGAGAGGAAAAAAATGGAAATTTGAAAGGAAGTGGGGAGGAGGAGGGGGAGGAAGAAGAAGAAGAAAAAGAAGAAGAAGAAGAAGAAGAAGAAGAAGAAGAAGAAGAAGAAGAAGAAGAAGAGCAGGAGGAGAAACTAGAACAAAAACAAGAACGAAGAACAAGAACCAAAGCAAGGACAATAAGAAAACAACCAAAAAAAAAAAAAAGGAAAAAGAAAAAAAGACATGATTCACCTTTTCAATCCTATCCAAGCCAAAAACAAGTCATAACTCATCTACCTTTTTTCCTTTCGTACTTTCCCTCACTCTCTTCTCTAGATCGCAGTAGCAGCAGGAGGCAGGCGACGCAAGCATGCAGCTCTTTTCACTCTTAATCTGTGTGTTCCAAATTGATTGCCGGGAGAAAGTAGGAAAGATTTTGTTTGTGTAGCGTATCAGGAGAGCGATCACCAGCACATCAGCTCCCCGAGGTTCCTGGTGCATTGATCTATGGGACCCGTTCTTTTTCTCTCCTCTTTGATTTTAGTTCGATAAAGATCATCAAGAGTGGGCGCACTAAATTAAGTGATCTGAAGAATACAGAAATGTGCACAGTATATTTTTTTTTTTCTCTCTCTCTTTCGTGTTCAAGAATTAGCGATTCATTGATTAGTGGGAATCTTTTTTTCTTTCTCTCTCCTCTCAGAATTAGTTCGATAAGGATTGTTAAGAGTGGGTGTACTAGATTTACTAGACGGTAGCAAAGAAAGTAAAAAGGATGTAAGTGGATAGGCCGGTTAATTTAACTGGTGAATTATAAACCTATAAATTTTGCTGTTTTTGTCTCTCGTGTGTAAGATTTATCTCTGTTCGGATTGTAAGCATGAGAGTACATGAACCAAAATGACTGGTTGGTTAGGAGACTGATTAGTGGATAGCCCGAGAAAGGTGAGAATTCGTTAAACATCACTTCTCAGCTTTACCTTGATACTGGCCGAACTAATTAACAAGCAGACTAAACTGACAGATTGAATGATTGATGAGAAAACAATGGATGAACGGATAGGCAGGTAAATGGATAAAATATATAAAGCTATTGTTATTTTTTTTAAGGTAAATTATTTAGCCAAACTACCACTTTCTTCATATCTAAGATTCACTTCAACAGATTCGACAAATAGATGAACCAGATTAATTGACGAATAGGGATAGGAACGACAGGGACGCGTGACGAGGAGGTGGACAAATTTGATCAGTAAGAATATATTAAACTATCTCTTTCACTGGACAAATAGATTGGCTTACTTAATTTTCGAATAGGAATTAGAATGACAGGAACGAGGTAAGAGGTAAACAAATTTGATGGACAAGAATGATGGCAGCATGAGTGGTGTAATCCCGTAGCAACGCCCCGCACCGCACTGTCTCTGGGAGATAAAAACAGAATGGTTTTATGAACATTTCGCAACACGGCGTGACGAGCGGAGGAAGAGATTGTTGGCTCAGGTGCTCCTATGCTTAAACACTCTGGCTTTCATTAGGATTACTTGGAAACGCAACACAGATCATTCGTCAGGTTCTCATGGATGTTTCCCCCATTAATAATGTCGAATATCTGTTAAATTATCGCTAGAATTGTGTAAATACCCTTGAAAAGCCTCAGTAACTTCCACTAAAGCTTGCGGAAAGATGTCGAGATGAAGCGAAGAAAATTTATGCTTCAGAATACGGTCTGAAATATATCTACGAAACGTAAACTCCGTTAGGCGCAACGATGAAAAGGGGTTAATTATCGATAGAATGAAAAAGCACCAGTAATTCCCATTAAGAATTATATAAAGCTGCCGGGAGGAATTTTTCAGAATGCGAAGTGAAGGACGTTTATGAAAACGTAAACTTTTATAGACGCAACGATAATAACGTAATGAAAGCAAAAAAATGTAGCAACTGATGCTGAAATGCGTGATGTAGCACTTCTCATATTGCTGTGTTCCTGAAGACAGCGGCAATGGCGGGGCGGCAGCGGTGGCGGCAGGTGATGAAGCGTGGCAGGCGCGACGGCGGGAGAACACTCAGATGGACAGATTGATTCACGACCAGACAATCCCATAATCGCATACAGCTTTTTTAGACCTTTGTATTCCTAGCTCGGTCACTTAAACAGCTTCATAGTATAGAATAACAGAATATAATCTTATATTCTCTTTCTCTGTGTCATACAAACATATTTCACATTGTTCTGAATGTTAACGAAAGATGATCATAGTAAGACACGAGGCGTCTCAACAAGACCATAAAACACCGAGAAGGATCACGAAACGCACAGAAGGAATGAAGCATCTCCCTGCAGCGATCCCTTCAGGAGTGATGTGACTAAAGGAACAGTGGCGTCAGTGTGGGAAGCTACGAAAATTAGCTGTTAATTATTAATCTATCTGATTATGCGTCAGTTTTACATCATCTTCATCGGCGTGGTTTAGTTGAAGTCCCCGGGAAGGTGGCGGCGCGTGGCAGGGTTGTGTGTGTGTGTGTGTGTGTGTGTGTGTGTGTGTGTGTGTGTGTGTGTGTGTGTGTGTGTGTGTGTGTGTGTGACTGGGACATCCGCCGGTTGGACCACTTAAATTTTTGCACCTAAATCATACCACAAAGCAAGTCTTTACGTAGATTTTTAAGGCACTTTCTTTGCGTGATGTTTTCCTTATTTATTTATTTTTTTTATTTTGTTTATTTATTCATTTATTTATTTATTTATTTATTTAATTTATTTATTTATTTATTTATTTATTTATTTATTTTTTTCTTTGTCTTAACTTGAAACAATAATCGGTGTATTACTGAATTATATGGAACACACTCACCCACACCCACACACAACCACAACAACAAGATACAATGATAATAGCGACAAGGAGTGAACGTCCCTCAACTGAGACAAGAAAAACTGGATAAATATAGAATACGTGGACAGAACCAAACTATCAACGCACTAGCTCCAACCCTCTGCCCTACAACTGTACCCACCCACACCGACACACCGACACACACACACACACACACACACAAGGTAAGGCAACAAGGCGTTACTCTGGTTAAAACATCTGCCGCGTACAGGGATGGAACTTAGACTTTTCAGCTACGAGTTCATTACCTTACCGCGAAGCCAGCAGGGTCGTCTCACATGAATACAAACACCGCTCGTCCCTTACCTCGACTCTCTCCTCCTTGAGATCCACCTTGAGGGCGAGCTGTTCCCTGAGGAGCACATCGGGGTAGTGGGTCTTGGCGAAAGTTCTCTCCAGCTCTTCCAGTTGCTCCTCCGTGAAGATGGTTCTGTGCCGCCTCTTCCTTTTCCCACCAGCCCCGGAGCCGCCGAAGAGGGAGGCGGAGTACAGGCCGGGGTACTGGCTTGTTCCTGCAAGGGAGAGAAGGGTGGTGAGATGCTTAGCCTTTCACTGATATTTGACACATCATTCCTTAATTACTAACCCACCCTGTGACATTTCTTCATGTTCTTCAGTCACATCTTAACATTATATTGGCTAGAAATTGGAAAACCTATTTAAATCTCTTTCTTTGTTCCAGACGCTTATAAAGGTTTTAATTGTTTCTTTAATGTTGAGAATCGTTGCATATCGCATGGACAGGGTTAGTCTTTCAGTTTTATTTATTGGAACTTTGTCAAGGAGGAAGAGGTGGAATTTGAAGTGTTTTGGTGAAGGATGTTTTGGTGTTTTCTTGTTTCTGGTTTGTGTTTGAGAAGCTTTTGCGATCTGTCTGTCTGTCTCTTTCTGTCAGTCTGTCGTTTGTTCCTGTTTGTTTCATTGTCTGCTTCTCTTTTTGTTACCGCTTTTTTTTTTTTTTTTTGTCTGTTTGTCTGATGAAGGAAGTTTTTTTTTTATCTGGTTTGTGAATGTGTTGTCTTGGTGGTTTGTTTGTCAGTCTTCTTCTGTCTCTGTTTCTGTTTCTGTTTTTGTTTGTTTGTTTGTTTTTCTCCTTCTTTGTAAGCTTGTCCATCTGTCTGTCTGATTGCTTGTTTATGTCGTTTTCTCTATGTCTGTCTGTCTGTCTTTCTTTGCCGGTCTGTTTCTCTCTCAAACTTTCTCCCAAACACAATATCAGTTCTAGTTATCGAAACAGACTGGTCCGCTGGTGTGTGGATGAGGCGCCGAGGGTTCAGTGTACAGGTAAGGTCGACATTTTATCTGTTTAGAGTTTAAAGATGTGATGGAATTATTATTATAGAGCTATTGATTTATCAAGCACTATACGATTATTCGTGAGAGGACCACTTACACTCCGCGAGCTAAAATTATATTGTTGTAATTATTATTCAAACTCCATTGTGTTTAGAATATTGCGAAGCTATTATAGGGCTATTAATTCATTATGGACTATACGACTTTCCCGTGAGAGGAGCATCAGCAATTCGGGAGATAAAACTATACTAATGTATTATTATTCAAACTCCATTTTTTGGAGGAGGGGTGCGGAATATGGTGAAATGATTATAGAACTATTAACCCATCAAGCGCTACACGACTTTTCATGAGAGACGCACCGACACCGTCTGATGTAAAACTGGATTCCTGTATTTATTTTTCTTATGCATAAACGCTATTTGGCGAGTCGTTCTCTGCAAGGCGTGCCAAATAATTGTTGAGTCTTTCTGTTCTGTTGAAGTAAACAAGAAGGGATATATATATATATATATATATATATATATATATATATATATATATATATATATATATATATATATATATATATATATATATATATATATATATATATATATATATATATATATATATATATATATATATATATATATATATATATATATATATATATATATATATATATATATACACCATGAAATATTGCTTACATGTTACGATCACGGAAACAAAAGGACAAAATCACGAAATCACGAGCGAGGAGGAGGCTTGGTTTAATGAACCCTGTCCTCACTCACGTAGTTTGCTATAGTGGCAGTGTCCGCATTATAGACCAAGAAGTTCGCCTAATACATGCCCTCACTTTGTTATCCCTTTGTCACTGTACGTAAATTAACCCCAGAAATTACTCGTTCAATCTAGTAAGTAATATTTATTGTCATATAATTTCCATACTGTTTCAACACAAACATTTAGACTGAGAGCCAATGCACGGTCAGTCGAGCCGGAGCTCCTTGACAGACAGCTTAACTTAACGATATGTCATCTTGCTAAACAAACTCCATTCATGCCCTGGTTTCCTTGCAAGCCTCGGCCGCTGTGCTCACGAAACACACCAACTTCCCAGCGCTGCCTTACCGAGGTACCAGTTTTCGGTACGCTTCCAAACGACAAACAGCGGCCAAAGCAGACTGTGGAACCCGATTACAGCTGAAGTGGTTTTATTGGTTAGCTAGTAAACAAATAAGGGTAACTGTGGAATCGGACCTTATCACGCAAGTGGCTGCCGTATATAGTAAGAGTTTCCATCTGGTAGTACAAACAGCGCCATCTTGCAGCTCGCCGTGGACGCGTGGCAGGGAGCGGAACACGCGTAATGACCCTGTGGGTGTTATGGTTCGATCTTCTGGCGTGTTAGATAAGGGTTCGAATCCCAGTCACACTTTTAATGCAGGGATCCCAAAACATCTAGCGTGTGAGTGTGTGTATCGCTTAATTGCGAATGACTGGCCATGTCTTTCTTTTGTCCGTTTTATTACTTTCATCTCTCATCTCAATTATTTTTAAAGACCACAGAGGCGACTGTCTATGTATTCATGCGTGTCTTTCCTGTAAATACTATAGAACTATCACTGTACTCATTAAAACACCCTTAAAAGCCCCAATAACTAGCCTGTAGAAAGTAGTCAAGACCGAACGCCAGAAAGTTTAAGAACAGGGGGCTTTGTGTTACCAATGTTTACTGCGGCAAGACCCAGTTGTTGTGCCTCTGTACTTCAAGCATCACTGTCACCCTGGCCAATGTTCACCCGCCCATCACTGCGTCTGTCGTTGTATAAGACCATGTTATGTGGCGATAAACTTTCCTGTACCGCGGTGGACTCCTGAAAAGTCACGTCAGATTCATGGAGTATTTTAGGCATGTTTCCCGTCAGATATTAGGCGATGAGTGTTGTTAGGGTACGTATTCCCGCTAATTAGTAAGCTTACGATATAGCTTTAGGCTGAACTGTGGTATGATGATAGATTTTTTTTTTTTTTTTTTTAGTGTAACATTTTTAGACATTATTTCTTTGTTTATTTAATTTATACATTTTTTTTTTTCTATTTAGTACAGCTACAGTATCAGCAAACTTTCGAACAAAATGATCAGCCGTATTTTTCTCCATTGGCGGATTTCTACATTCTTAATAACTGCTAAAAGCGAAGTAGATCAACTGTGTTCCTGAACTGATAACGACCGCTGATGACCAAAGACGCAGCTCTCCTACACTGACGAGGCCTGGTGACGCTTAACACACCCGCGCGACGTAAAGATTTCCAGTTTCCAGCGAGAATTACTGGCATTATCTTCACTTCGTCATGACTGAAACTTTGCCTTGACATTGTGCCCCTGGAAATCTTACGGAGAGCGCTGAGGATGCGTGCAGCTCAGTTTGGGAATGTTCCTCTCTCAGTGTTTGTGGCAGGGTGTGTCTTCGCCGTCTTTAGTATGTGACTAGTGATTTGATATTGATTGGTGTGTGTCTGTGTGTGTGTGTGTGTGTGTGTGTGTGTGTGTGTGTGTGTGTGTGTGTGTGTTGAAGTGTATTTTTTGTGTTGTTCTCATCTTCTCTCCTTTCGTTCCTACTTTATCCTCCTCCTTCCTTTCTTCATTTTCATTAAACCCTCCATGTTTTATATTAACATATACTAATTCTTTAATTTATTCTTCTATTTCCTTACATGACAAATTTGGCTGCTACGTTACACTATATACCATCGAACGGGGCGTCAATACATGAATGAAAAGAAAAGAAAAGAAAAAACAAGTTAGTTTCCTTGTGATATGTTAGTGATATTGATCGGCTCCCGTGAATCAGAATCAAACAACTGAATATTACATAGTTTAGCAACCTCGAATATACAGGAAGAACACACAGCCACAGATTTATTGGCCCTTAGGAGACTGTGGCAAGCTATACCATGAAATTTATGTAAGAAGCGTAAGACAGTAAAGGCGAAGGCTCCTCATGGCGTCTACAAAGATGGAAAAAGGAATTACACTCAAGCCAGACGGGGCTCAATATTCTTAAACGCTTTGGGTTCATAAAAACTGTTTTTAGAGTTTATGAAGATGATCCTACGGGGATGTTTTTGACTACTGATGGTGCAGAATTCTTACTTAACTATAACTAGAACCATGAAGAATAAAATATGAAAATAAAGGCTTAAGAATATAAAGATAGGTAGCATAGTGTGTAAAAATCCAAGACTGTATTCTCAAAAGTTACAGGAGTTCTCAAGGGCGCTTTTCCACCGTTAGTTTAGCATCAACAAGAAAAAAGTAATGTGAAAACCCGACTAATTATCTGGGCTTTGGCAATAGTGCTGATGAGTGAACAAAGCGGCATATGTGGCATGGATAGATGAGGGCGCTGCTTCTCCCACGAGATGGCGCTCAACACTGTGGGTTCCCTTGTACTTATGTTTCTGCATTGGTTTGCGATGATTCCGTTGTATTTCTTGCCTTGCTTAGTTATTTCTGTGGGGTATTTTGTAACGTGTCACTTGGAAGAGAGAGAGAGAGAGAGAGAGAGAGAGAGAGAGAGAGAGAGAGAGAGAGAGAGAGAGAGAGAGAGAGAGAGAGAGAGAGAGAGAGAGAGAGAGAGATTCACAATACACCCAGAAATTATCAAATAAATAAAATAAACCATAAACGGATCGATAAATAAAACCAAATATAGCAAACAAACAGACAAATACAGTAAACAAAACATAAACAAGACCCACTTAAAAAAAAAGATCATGCATTACAGGAACTAGGGGAAAGGTCAGGAGGAGGAGAAGGAGGAGGAGGAGGAGGAGGAGGAGGGGGAGAAGTGGAAGAGAAGTTAGTACAGAGTGACTGGTGATCGAGGGAATGAAGACGAAGAAAGAGGAGGAGAAGGAAAAGTGGAATAAAGGAATGCATAAAAATAACTACTGGATAAAGTATTAGAGGAAAGGAGGAGGGGAAAAACTGATTGATTGGTTGATTGATCGACTGACTGCTTGATTTAAAATAAGACACCACAACATTGCTGTCATATGGCGCCGCTGCAAAACGTTAAAAAAAAAAAAACACCCAAAATAATGACAGAGCAAAATAATAGTAATAGTAAGAGAGAAAAGAAATAGCAACGGTGGTGGTGGTGGTGTGGAAGGATACTAGGGGTGGGTAGGATTAGGGATGCGAAGGATAATGTAGTGGTGATGTTTGGTGGAGTCAGAAATGGATATATTGTAGTGGTAGTGATGGGGAGGAAAACTGTATAAGGATATAATAACGGTGTGTGAGTCGCAGGGAAGATAAACACGAGGTACTGTAGGATGCTGAAGTGGTGTGGCGGAGGACAAAACAAAGGTATTGTAACCGTAGAAGTAGCAGTAGCAGTAGTAGTAGAAGTAGTAGTAGAAGTAGCAACAGCAGATGAAGCATCACCAGCAGTAGTATTAGTGGAGATGAAGAAAACATATAAAATATAAAAAGGAAGACGTGGGCAATGAGAAGGAGAAGAATGAGGATGAAAAAAAAAAAAAGGAGAAGGATGAGGATAAGAAAGACATTAAATTAGCGTGAAATCCTTCAAGTAGATCCACGAATCGTCTTAAGACTCGACTTCAGTAATCAGGAGAGACCTCAGCGCTGCCCAACGAACCAGCAAACCAGCGAGCCAGAGAAACGACCCCACGCGAAGAAAATGAAGGGAGGGAAAGAAGGGAAAAAAAGGGTCATCTTGCTCGACCTGGTGGGAAGAAAGGAGGCCATTTAGATTGATATCGAGGGAGGGAAAAGAGGATTGTGACAGTCAGCTTTCCTTAAGAGAGGTAAGCCCTGGTCCTCGCGGTCGTCCTTATGAGGAATAACAATAATCTGATATGAAAGTCCTTTGGAAGCCGTTCCGCCCAAGCAGAGATGCCCTATAGGTGTTTGCCGCCGCGAGAGAGAGAGAGAGAGAGAGAGAGAGAGAGAGAGAGAGAGAGAGAGAGAGAGAGAGAGAGAGAGAGACTGGCTGACTCTTTATTCGTTCAACTTTACAATATATACTTAAGGATTGCTCGGTGCTTCTCTCTCTCTCTCTCTCTCTCTCTCTCTCTCTCTCTCTCTCTCTCTCTCTCTCTCTCTCTCTCTCTCTCTCTCTCTCTCTCTCTCTCTCTCTCTCTCTCTCTCTCTCTCTCTCTCTCTCTCTCTCTCTCTCAAGGGTGGCGAGACCAGCCGGACGGACAGACAGACAAACCAGCACCACAATAAGCCTGACACCGCGAGGTCGAGAAGTTAAGACGAGGATTAGCCACGAGGAGTGTGGTGGTGCCAGTGCTGGTGGGGTGGTGGTGGTGGTGGTGGTGGGGTGGTGGATGGGTAGTTGGTGAAGGATTATACACACGTAGTATGTACGCCCTCGCAAACACCACACACAAGCACATAAGCACACACACACACACACACACACACACACACACACACACACACACACACACACACACACACACACACACACACACACACACACACACACACGCACACACAGAGAGAGCTTTTTCGTGTGTTTCATAGGTGTGTGTGTGTGTGTGTGTGTGTGTGTGTGTGTGTGTGTGTGTGTAACCTCTCTCTCTCTCTCTCTCTCTCTCTCTCTCTCTCTCTCTCTCTCTCTCTCTCTCTCTCTCTCTCTCTCTCTCTCTCTCTCTCTCTCTCTCTCTCTCTCTCTCACACACACACACACACACACACACACACACACACACACACACACACACACACACACACACACACACACACACACACCCTCCCCCTCTGCGGATTCCGTACCTCGATAATTAATCGGGCTGAGGGAAAATCCATTTTTCATTAGTTAATTTAGCCACAGGCCACAGGAGGAGGAGGAGGAGGAGGAGGAGGAGGAGGAGGAGGAGGAGGAGGAGGAGAAGGAGGAGGAGGAGAAGAAGAAGAAGAAGAAGAAGAAGAAGAAGAAGAAGAAGAAGAAGAAGAAGAAGAAGAAGAAAAAGAAAGAAGAAGGAGGAGGAGGAGGAGGAGGAGACAAGACGGGAAAGTAGCTGGGAGGGGAGGAGAAAAGAAGGAAAGAGGGTAAGATAAAAGAGAAGTATATTTTCACACTAAGTCTAAAAGAAATAAGAGATGAAAATTTTGACAGAGAGAGAGAGAGAGAGAGAGAGAGAGAGAGAGAGAGAGAGAGAGAGAGAGAGAGAGAGAGAGAGAGAGAGAGACAATCAAGATCAAAATGGTGATAGCGAGCAAAGAGGATTACCGCCAAGTCGCCTCCTGCGCCTCTCGGCTCACTGCGGCGCCAAGGATTAGTTGTTAATTACACACCTGAAAATTGATTCCCTCCTCCCCCCGCCAGCGGCCAGCCTGGCGTCCCCCGGGGGGATCACCGCCATCCGCAAATAAGTCAAATGAAAAACGTATTAATTGATGAAGAGAAAGACGTCTTCGGTATTGTCGACTCCACCAGT
>NC_087162.1:15547947-15555447 GCF_035594125.1 Scylla paramamosain | reverse complement strand
TCAATGAGTTGGTTAGTTAGTGGCAAATAAAGTTTAACATTAGTGAACGTAAGGTCTTGAATGTAGGTTGAAGAAGCAGCCACGTAGATTACATCCTTAATATTATCACTCTATGTAGGACAAAGAGTGAAAAAGTGTGAAAAAGAGTCCAGATAATCTAAGATCTCAGACCAAGAGAGCAGTGTTTGTCAGACAAGAACACAGCCAACAGGGCTTGAGGATTCATGAGTAGAAGTGTAACAAACAGAAGTGCAGAGCTTATCGTGAAGTTATATTTAACTTTAGACCACATCCGGATTATGCAGTGTAGTTTTTGAACACCATACTATAGGAAAGACATAGGTAGATTTCTTAGAAGCAGTTCAAAGGAAGATGACTATGATTTAGAGGCTGAAAAGATTTCCGCATAAAGATAAAACGACTCAACCTGAGTTCACTGGAAAGGAGAAAGGTGCGTGGGGGACATGATGGAAGTATTTAAATGGGTAAAAGAAATTAACAAGGACGATGTAAGTGACGTTCTCATAGTAAACAATCAGAACAGAATTCGAGGTAATGGATATAAGCTAGTTTATATTTAGGAAAGAGATTGGTAGGAACTGGTTCACGAACAGTGGTGGATGAGTGGAACTGGCTTATCAGTCATGTGGTCAGCGCCAACTCGCTAAGCAGTTTCAAGAGAATGTTAGATGACTATATGGATAGAGAAGACGGGTGGCAATAGGAAGGTTGGCAAGGGGTTGAGGAGGTGGGAGTGGGGGGGAAGATGTTCATGATTAGTACAGGAGTTGCTCAGTGTAGGCCACCCGCCTTTTGCAGTCAGTCTCCTCTTTCATTCTTATGTTCTTATGTTTGCTATGTTTTGTTTTATTCTATTGATAACCAGTTTCTTCCTATCAAAATTTTTAAAGAATCGATAGGAAGAAATTAGTTATCAAATTGGTTGGTAGATGAATGGAATACACTCATCAGGGCGATGGTTCCGAGTCAGTATGGAGTTTTAAAAGAATATCAGACAAATTTATGAAGAGGGATGATAAATGGAACTAGACAGGTATGTTGTTATGTCACGTGTGGGCATGATGGATTTTTTTTCAGCTTCTCTTATTTTCCTACGTTTTTATGTCCTTATGTTGTTACGTTTTCTTGTCAGGCATTCTTACTCGTCAGCATCACTTCGAGTCAGGTCACCCTCGCGTAAACACATTCCAATATCTTACATAATGTGTCACACAATTCTAACATTTATTAATATATTATCAATTTCTAGTGAATGGAGCGTCGTTTTTGAGATTTTAGGTATAATAATACTGACATTACATGCTTATTTGACGTTGGGGTATGTCATTGCAATAATTAAGACGTGCAGTGATAAAATATACATGATAGACATGGAGTATAAGTCGGAAAAAATATGATGTAATTCAAGAACACTGCGACACAGGTGTCTTGGAATGGAATAAACAGGTGGCAGACAATGGGTGGAGGAGGCGGTAGGGGTCGGGGGAGTAGAGGAGAGTGTGGTGAAGAGATGATTGGAAGAGGAATGGAGGAGAAAGTTATATGAAAGGAGATTGGGGGAGTAAGGAAATGAGTGTAGGTTTAGGAAGGAGGGATATGAGTGGAGGAGGGAGGGATGCATGAAATTAGTGGAGGAGTTTGGGAAGGGAATGGTGGAGGTTGTGGAGGAGGCTGGGGGAGGAAAGAGATAGATGTAGTTTGTAGAGGGAAGAAGGATATGAGTGGAAAAGGGAAAAGGGTGAGTGGAGGTTGAGGGAGGAAAGCGATGTTTGGTGGAGCTCTGGGAAGAAAGGAGATTAGTAAAGGAGGATGGGAGAGTCCTTTGTTCTGCAGTGGCTGATGATGATGATTGTGATGATGGCGGTGACAATGATGATGATGACAATGACGGTGATAATGATGATGATGATTATAATGATGGCGGTAACTGATGATGATGATGATGATGATGATGATGATTATGACGACAGTCACAGTGATGATGATTATGACGATGGCGGCGACAATGATGATGATGATGATGATTATTATTATGACGATGGCGGTGACAGTGATGATGATGATGATGATGATGATGATGATGAAGACAGCGATGATGATGATGATGATGATAATTATGACAATGGCAGTGGTAATGATGGTGATGATGATGAACGATGGCGGTGACAATGATTATGATGATGATGATGGGTGCAGCGTTATTCTTCCTTGAATTCTGTGCAGAAAACGAATGCTCGGACTTGTAAAGCAGAGAGTAAGTACCCACTACACTTTTAATACGTAACTGATTAAGCCCACACACTCATTCAGTGCAGCACACTCCTTCCGTGAACATTCCTTCCTTTGAGTTATTTTCCCTTTGACATTTTCCCTCTCTTGCATCCCCTCTCCCTGCTCATTTAACCAGCAAGCCAACAAAACTTGACCTAACTTAACCTAACCTAGCCAGCAAGCCAATCAAACTTGATCTAACCTAACCTAATCAGCAATCCAACCAAACCTGACCTAAACCTAACTTAACCAGAAATCCAACCAAACTTGACCTAACCTAGCTCAACCATGCAGCAACCTAACCAAGCTTGACCTAACCTAACCAAAAAACCCAACCAAACTTAACCTAACCTAACCTAACCACCAACCCAACCAAACTTGACCTAAACTAATCTAACTAGCAACCCAACCAAACTTGACCTAACTTAATCTAACTTAATATAACATAATCTTAACCTAAACTAATGCAACAGAAAACATTAGCAGCAACAAATTCGAGCAGTATTTTGACATAATAACAGTGTGCTACCTATGAATGATGTCCACAGGGGAAGGAAATGTCCACAGCGTAAATGATAAACAAATAAATAAATAAACAAATTAATTAAGCAAATCATAGCTAAAGGGAAATATGTCTTGGTGAACAATCTTAAATGTTATTGTGTTTATCTTTACTAGTTTCCATTAGATTGTAGTGGAAATTAATGAAGTTTGAAGATATATCAAGGCGATGTTTCCAGCTTAGTATAGAATAGCATGGGAGAGGCGATGCAGAAAACGAAATGTGTTGTCCGTCAGAACTGATTCAAACAGATACTTGGCGCCGTTGGAAAGAGGAAACTTCCGCCACGGTACAAAATCGTCTCTTATTGTCTAACGTTGCAGTGGAGAGAGATGAGTGGAGGGCGGGAAGGAAAGAAATTCTTAGAGAAGATTGATGCAAGAAAGGTTAGTGAGGAGAGGTTTGGGAGGAAAGAGATGAGTGGATGAGAATTGAAAGGAGGTGAAAAAAGAGTTTGGGGGAGGCAGTGGATGATGATAATAATGATGATGATCTTTATTCGTTTCATCAGTCTGTAGTGGAGGTTGCTAGGGTTTATAAGGATGTTTTCATGATAGTTTGATGATTTGTTGATAGTTTAACAGTATTTGTATCACCGAGAAGAAAAACAAAACACTTATGAGAACTCGACCAGTCATCTCCGCGGTCTTTGAAAAGTCCTGATGAGAGAGCAAAGCGTTTAAAAAGATACAAGTCTATATGATTTTTTATTTGTGTATTCATTCTCATTATAATGATTTTTATTTATTTATCAATTAATTTCTTTTGTTTATTAATTCTATTTTTCTATTCCCTTATTTGTTGATTTTCCTTTATGTATTTTTGTATATAATTTTATTTTATCTATTTTTATTCTTTTATTAATTTTGTTTTGTTTTATCTTATAGTATTTTATCTATTCATTTATTTATTTGTTTATTTATTTATTTTTATTTTATTGTTGTTATTTTTTCTTGTGTGTGTGTTTTTGCTTGGCTCTAAGAAGTTGTTGATTAGCTAATCATGTAATAATCTTTCACAAGTAGCGGCGTAGCAGTTCAGTAAGTCCTTGGATTATAGCTGCTGTACCGGTCACCCCGCCATTAATTGATTCACCCATCATAACAAAAGTATGGTGCTAGAAATTAAGATCTTCAGGTCAGTATTCTTAAACGCTTTGACATCTCATCGGAACTACTTTAAAAAGCCACATAGATAATTAGTCAATTTTCACGGATGTTTTGCCAGTTAACAATACATAATCCTTCTTAAACTATCACTAGAATCACGATAGCATCCTTGAAAAACCCCACTGAAGTCTGCTAAATGTAGGGAATAAGGCGAAGAAGTGTTATAGGAATACGTATTGTGTAATCTGAAGATCGTAACTCAAGCTAACACCGGAACACTGTCTGACCAACACGTGGAGATTCTTGCATCCGTACACTGTAAAATGTTTTCCCCGTGACATTTTCGCTTACAGGCACTCACCTCCTCTTCCCCGAATTATTCATAACAATATAAGCAAACAAGGAAAACTGCGAGAAACCGTCAGGCCTACACGTGGCAATCTCTTTATAAAACATATCTATATCTATTTCCACCTATTATCCTCATCCATAAATGTGTCTGATCTTCCAAAGTTTTCTAATGACTCGACGCTCATTTCCTGATGATTGAGTGTACTCCATTCATCCACCTCTCTATTTGAGAATTAATTCTCTCTTATTTCTTTTTAAAATATAACTTTATGCAGCTTAAACTCATTATTTTTGGTCCTATTCTGATTACTGATTCCTTCTTGTACGTTTTTTTTTTCTTTTCTTTTACATGGGTATTTACATTTTAAGACTTTCCCTTCACCTGTAGATTTAATCTATCATTATTTATTCAAGAAATTTTGCTCCGCCTCCTTATTAAAAGATCAAACGAAATAACGGAAAAGAAGAAGCAAAATCACATCAAGTAGAATAAACTAAGAAAGAAAGAAAGAAAAAAAGAAAGAAAAAAGAAAATAAAACAAAAGAAAAAGTAAAGTAGATAAATGAAAGCAAATACAAAAGAAAAATAAATAAATGCAAAAAAAAAAGAAACATAACTATTGCCATCCTGCTGATCGGTAGAGGGGGGAATAATTTCATTTCCTGATGCTATATTTTTCCGCAGGAAGGCCTCACGGGGAAACTAGTTAGGGAAATAAAACTGCCCATCCTCGTCCCATCGATCTCCGCCTGCCGTGCTATACTCTCGCTAAATCTGCCTCACGCTTTAACCCCTTTCAGTGATGGATGACTTGCTTTTTTTTCTCTCTTCATAGCCAACTGCATTTTTTTTTTTTTTTTTTTTTTTTTTGAGACTTAATCTGCCGCTGTAATCTGTTGTATGGTTCTGTAGCCTGGAGGGGATGGAGTTTGTCTTCTCTCTCTCTCTCTCTCTCTCTCTCTCTCTCTCTCTCTCTCTCTCTCTCTCTCTCTCTCTCTCTCTCTCTCTCTCTCTCTCTCTCTCTCTCTCTCTCTCTCTCTCTCTCTCGTGTGTGTGTTTGTGCGTGTTCATGCAAATATTGTCTTATACGTATTGTCGCGATCATCATAGCAGTAAAAAAGGTTAAGAAGACTGGAACACACAGGACTAGAGGAAGAGACGAGAAGAGCAAAGGAAAAGTAGGAGGCTAAGAATGAACTGAGCGCGAAGCAGCATGAGGAATTGGAAGGGGCA
The DNA here is from genome assembly GCF_035594125.1 of Scylla paramamosain. Classification (NCBI taxonomy): domain Eukaryota; kingdom Metazoa; phylum Arthropoda; class Malacostraca; order Decapoda; family Portunidae; genus Scylla; species Scylla paramamosain. The sequence goes on along the minus strand of NC_087162.1, from coordinate 15,549,899 downwards.
TAAACACATAAGAGAACCTTACACGTGACAGTCCCTGGATAAAACGTACTCACCTGTATCCACCAGGAATCCTATCTGTGCGTCTCATCTTCTCTTAAAGCTCCCAATTAACTCCTTATTAACTGCCTTGTTACGCTGATCCAGTCATCCTATTTGAGATCCAGTTTCTCTCTCTCTCTGTCTCTCTCTCTCTCTCTCTCTCTCTCTCTCTCTCTCTCTCTCTCTCTCTCTCTCTCTCTCTCTCTCTCTCTCTCTCTCTCTCTCTCTCTCTCATCACGCTATTTTAGAACCAATTTATTTCTGAAATTTCTCTCTGTCAACAATTTGCTGGCGTAACTTTTTAGCATCGAGGTTCTGTGATTGTTTCCATCTGAGTAGGTGGTGAATAGGCACGTAAGTGAATTGAAAGATTAAAACAAACTGTAAACTAAAAACATATAGTTTCACACTGACTTTCCTTCTGTATATATTTCTTTTATTGTTATTATTATTGAACAGGATATTGACATTGGATAGGAGTTAATAGTGATTATCGCACTCTCTTTTCCTCTCTCTATGTATTTCTATCAGGGAAACTTGTATACTATAAACTCTACAGTAAGGATACACACACACACACACACACACACACACACACACACACACACACACACACACACACACACACACACACACACACACACACACACACACACACACACACACACAGTTTCTCGTGCATAACCTTTATATATGTGTGGCTTTCAGAGACATGCATACTTACATACATAATTGCTTACAGGCAGACAAAGACTGACTGACTGGTTGACACACACGGGCGCCATATGACCCTGTTGTGAGGTGCCCTTCGTTGATCATTCAAAAATTTTATGTATCTATTTATTGTAGTGATGTTTCTTGGGTATCTACTTACCACACGCAGGCTTCTTTCCATTATTGTTGTTGTTGTTGTTATTGTTGTTGTTGTTGTTGTTGTTGTTGTTGTTGTTGTTGTTGTTGTTGTCCTTCTTCTTCTTCTTCTTCTTCTTCTTCTTCTTCTTCTTCTTCTTCTTCTTCTTTATTTTTCTTTCTTTTCTTCTTCTTGTATTTTCCTTTGTCTTTTTATCAATTTCACAGATTCTGCTAATCATTTTATTTTCTTCTCTTCTTTTTTTTTTTTTTTTTGTCAAAAACAGAAATGGTACTTTTAATTTTTCCTGCATCTTTTTATTTATTTTACGAATGCCATTTTTACTTATTGTTTTTTTTTCTTTCTGTTGTCTTTATATTAAGTACACGAATGCTTCTCTTTTATTTTTTCTTTTATCTCCATTATTTTGCTTTATACTAGAAATCTGTTTTTATTTATTCCCCCAGCGAATATTTATTCCCCAGCTGATAAAGCTCCACATATTGAAAACACAAAGTCATTTATAGCAACTTGTTACTCGCTGCAACCATCACGGCGGCGCGACACTTCGCGTGGCACGTACAGACGGGGTCCGTATGATCAGGTCAGAACCCCCAGCCGCTGGGGGAAGGTCCTTTGAGTTGCCCCGTAGCTTAAAGCACCTATTACCTGGTTTACCTTTTTCTTTATCTTTTAATGATTACACGATTGTTATTTTATGATTGTTTTCTTTTGTTTACGGTACTTTTTTTCTTTAGGTCTTGTTTTTCCTTTCTCTTTTCTCATTGGGTATACAAGTGCGCCTTTCTAGGTGCTGTTCTTTCCTGTCACAATGAGAGTGCGTCTGTTGATTTTTGCTGCTATTGTTCTTTCTTTGAATGAACTCGCAAAAACTACTTCTTAATAATTCTTCTTTGTCTTTTACTGAGTATGGGAAAAAGTAGATTTTTTTCCTCGTCTTTTTTTTTTTTCCATCATCCATTCATCAACAACTACAACTGCCATCTCGAAATAATTCAGTAATCATGCATAAAAGCATCATTACTCACTCGTACATTAACTT
>NC_087162.1:15540447-15542947 GCF_035594125.1 Scylla paramamosain | reverse complement strand
ATAAAAGGAAAGAAAAAGACTGATAATTTGTTGCTCATGAGAGAGAGAGAAAGAGAGAGAGAGAGAGAGAGAGAGAGAGAGGAAAAAAATAACGATAGAAGAGTCACGAAACCACCTCAGATCCTCCTCTTGTTTCTTTTCAGGCGAGCTCGGTTGTTCGAATCGAGGGAACGAGGCGGACGGTTCACTCAGGCTCGGTTCGGATTCAGTCAGACTCAGAGCGGCGTCGTGGTCAGCGTGGTGGTCTGTGTCTGCCTTTACTGCGGCTCTTATTGCGCTTCGGCGCCTTCTGCAGGACAAGACGGCGGCGGGGAAGGGACGGCTAGGTCTATTTAAAAAGGTAAAGTTGTTAGGTTCTTATTGATGTATATTATATTTGCTACAGGTTTCGTTATACTAAAAGACCAAAAACAAAAATAACTAGAGTAATGCATAAAAAATCATAACACAACGTAACCTAACAAAAAAAAGTAGTAATAATAGGGAGCAATACATAAAAGAAATTCAACCTAACCTATCAAAAAAAAGAAACGGAACAAGGTATAAAAGAAACCTAACCTATCCTAAAGAAAAAAAAAATAGGAAGGCATAAAAACACTGCTCAACTCAACCCAATCCGAAAACTAGGGAGCAATGAATTAAAAAAAGAAAAAAAAAGTGAAATAGGCTAACGAACGAAAGTAACCATTGACCTTATTTTCTCCTCCAGCCTAACATAATAGTCTGGTGCAGGTCTAAAGTGTCATTTCTTAAGTATTCTGAGATGAGTATAGGCATTGAAATTAATAACTCAACACTTAATTTCAACTATGACATCACAATTTTAGCTACTACTACTACTACTACTACTACTGTTAAAGAGAGAAAGAACGTGTGTTAGGACCTGTCAAGTTTTCCTAGAGCATCTCAAGTAAAAAAAAAAAAATATCTTCTTCCAATGTGTTTGCTTTTTATTGTGACATTCATTTTTATCAGGACGAAAAGAATTTTGAGGTCGAGCTTCATATGTTTAGGATTATTAGTGGCTTGGTCTCACGACATCACTGAATTTTTTATTGTATACTATTAGAATCCTAGAAAGTGGTGAATTTAAAAGCTGCTGAAGTGAACAAGAGCACTGATTGATTGAGTGGTTGATTAAAGAATTATGCGCCACAACATCGCGGTCATATGGCACTACTACAGAATGATATAAAGCAACGAAACCTCTGGTAAAGTAAAATGATACTATTGCTACTACCACTACTACTACTACTACTACTACTACTGCTGCTGCTGCTGCTGCTGCTGCTGCTGCTGCTGCTGCTGCTGCTGCTGCTGCTGCTGCTGCTGCTGCTGCTGCCACTACTGTTCTACTACTACTACTACTACTACTACTACTACTACTGATAATAATAATAATAATAATAATAATAATAATAATAATAATATTAATTAGAGCGGCAATACATTCTCTCTCTCTCTCTCTCTCTCTCTCTCTCTCTCTCTCTCTCTCTCTCTCTCTCTCTCTCTCTCTCACACAGCGTAAGTCTAAAGAAAATATAGTATTTTGAGCTAAATATAAGACGGAAGAAGAGGAGTCACGCAGTATAAAGGTTGTTTCCAAAATTAGTTCATGCTTCGATATTCAGCTCATATTCTCGAAAGAAAAGAAAAAAAATGAACCAAAAAAGTTTCTTGTTATAAGTTTTAAGCAACTTAAGTCACAAAACTTTTATAACGATGATGATGATGATAATTATAGAACGATAATAAAAGGTTGGAGACGCACAAACAATAATGAAAAGAAAGATCGTCTGTTTGACAAAAAGTAAGGGAACGCACTAAAATTCCGGCCTTGGAAGAAAATAATCAATGTCGAAGAATAAATGACAATGATCAGAAGGACACCAACTTATGAAATAAATGTTCTTAATGTATCTCTCTCTCTCTCTCTCTCTCTCTCTCTCTCTCTCTCTCTCTCTCTCTCTCTCTCTCTCTCTCTCTCTCTCTCTCTCTCTCTCTCTCTCTCTCTCTGCACTGAAAGTTGGCTCCACTTAGCTGATTGCGGAATATTATACCAAAGGTTGTCCCTGGGTCTGTCCGTGTGTGTGTGTGTGTGTGTGTGTGTGTGTGTGTAAGAGAGTGAATGAGTGAGTGAGGTCTGGGTGAGTGTTTGGTCAAGGTCTCAGCGTCGGCTGTTGGTCCTCCGCTTGTCTACAATTTGCAAACAAACATACGTGACAGAAAGTGAACTCCGCCCTCTCTCCACCACTTTGAACCCTCTCCTTTTCCCTCCCTCCGTTCTCTCTCTCTCTCTCTCTCTCTCTCTTCTCTCTCTCTCTCTCTCCTCTCTCTCTCTCTCTCTCTCTCTCTCTCTCTCCTATTTGATCTCTTTCTTCTCCTTTCCTTCCTCCTCTTCATTTTCCTCCTCTTCCTTTTTATCACCATTATTAGTGTCTATAATTATAGTCAGACCTTTTTCCATAACTTCGGGCTGCCCTTCTGTTCCAAAATCACC
>NC_087162.1:15510447-15535447 GCF_035594125.1 Scylla paramamosain | reverse complement strand
TCTAGCAACACTGTTCCCTGCGATTGGAGGCCGATAGCAGCTCACCCACAACAGACCTTTCCCGTTACTGTCCGTTATTTTTAATGCCAGGAGCTCAAGTTCCCCAGGCACGGGCGTGGGAGGCTCTACCACCTGAGCACTGACCGTCTCTCTCTCTCTCTCTCTCTCTCTCTCTCTCTCTCTCTCTCTCTCTCTCTCTCTCTCTCTCTCTCTCTCTTTTTTATTTAAACAAAAATTTACATCAGGCTGAAAACAACACGTTTTTTATGCTGTTATTTGAAAAGCCTATACTTAAATGTAAAGAAGAAAATATATACAAAAGCGAACTCATCCTACTATATATATATATACACATGATTAACACAGCACTAGTGTGGGAGGTTTGTGTTTTACGCCACCTGTGTGCAGCCACTTTCACTTGCTGGAGTGTCATTGTCTGTGTATCACTCGTGGCTGCCGTAAACACATTCCACAGTCTGGAGGTTCTGGCTGTGTAAGAGCGCTGGTGCTGCCTCGAGTAAGATCGAGGCACTTGCACCAGCATGTCACTGGAGGTGGTGGTCCTGGACTCCCTCTGGACAGCTCGTGGTGGGAGCCTTGGCGAGCTGAGATGAGGGACCTCCAGAACCCGGGCCTTGTGCTGGACCACCAGCGCCGACACGTCCCGCCGATGCTCCAGCGACGTGACTCCGGTCTGCTCCTCCTGCTGCTGCTGCTGCTGCTGCTGCTGTCCGTCCATCCCCACCAAGCGCAGGGCACGGCATTGCACAGCATCCAGTCTCTGCAAGTGGGTGGGGGCACTCGACATCCAGGACAAGGCACTGTACTCCATACAAGGCCGTATCTGAGCCTTGTACAGTGTGAGAATGCCCCGGGAGTCGAGGTTTCCTGACATCCGACGCAGTGCAGAGACTCGCTGGGAGACCTGGTGGGCAACAGCAGCAACATGGCGGTCAAAGAGCAGGCCACAGTCCACTGTCACTCCCAGCAACTTGACGTGTTCCTGGAGGGGAAGTGTCTGGCCTCCAAAACTCAGACAGCCTGAGACGGCTGGGGAGGCAGCTGGGGACCGTGAGATGACCATGGCCTGCGTCTTTTCTGGAGCGAAGCTGACTTGCCACGCCTTTCCCCACTCCATCACCAGCCTGAGCTGCCTATTCAGCTCTCTAACGGCTCGCTGACTGTCGGAGCGGCAGTAGGAGCGGGAGAGACTGCAGTCGTCGGCGTATGCAAGCAGAGTCGGTATTTGCCGCAGGAGGTCATTGATGTATATGTTCCACAGGATCGGGCCCAACACTGAACCCTGTGGAACTGAGGCCTGTATAGGTAACGGCTGGGATTCCTGTCCATTGATGACTACCCGGAGGGTTCTCCCCTGGAGGTAGTCCTCGAGCAGTGCAAGGAGGTTGCCCTGGATACCCTTGGCGCAAAGCTTTTTTACAAGCCCCGCGTGCCAGACCCTATCAAAGGCCCCAGCAATGTCCAGGGCCACCACAAGAGTATCCAGACCTTCGTCCAGGGCATCCTGCCAGCCTCGGGAGAGGAGGGTGAGGAGGTCCGCTGTTGAGCGGCCAGGCCGGAAGCCGAACTGTCTGTCTGAGAGGAGGCGGTGCTCACTCAGGTGATGACAGATGACACCTGCCACTACCTGCTCCAGCAACTTGCCCACCGCGGAGAGCAGCGAGATGGGTCTGTTTTTTTTTTTTTTTTTTTTTATGTAGGAAGGATACTGGCCAAGGGCAACAAAAATCTAATAAAAAAAATGCCCACTGAAATGCCAGTCCCATAAAAGGGTCAAAGCAGTGGTCAAAAATTGGTGGATAAGTGTCTTGAAACCTCCCTCTTGAAGGAATTCAAGTCATAGGAAGGTGGAAATACAGAAACAGGCAGGGAGTTCCAGAGTTTACCAGAGAAAGGAATGAATGATTGAGAATACTGGTTAACTCTTGCGTTAGAGAGGTGGACAGAATAGGGGTGAGAGAAAGAAGAAAGTCTTGTGCAGCGAGGCCGCGGAAGGAGGGGAGGCATGCAGTTAGCAAGATCAGAAGAGCAGTTGGCATGAAAATAGCGGTAGAAGACAGCTAGATATGCAACATTGCGGCGGTGAGAGAGGGGCTGAAGACAGTCAGTTAGAGGAGAGGAGTTGATGAGACGAAAAGCTTTTGATTCCACCCTGTCTAGAAGAGCAGTATGAGTGGAACACCCCCAGACATGTGAAGCATACCCCATACATGGACGGATAAGGCCCTTGTACAGAGTTAGCAGCTGGGGGTGTGAGAAAAACTGGCGGAGACGTCTCAGAACACCTAACTTCATAGAAGCTGTTTTAGCTAGAGATGAGATGTGAAGTTTTCAGTTCAGATTATAAGTAAAGGACAGACCGAGGATGTTCAGTGTAGAAGAGGGGGACAGTTGAGTGTCATTGAAGAAGAGGGGATAGTTGTCTGGAAGGTTGTGTCGAGTTGATAGATGGAGGAATTGAGTTTTTGAGGCATTGAACAATACCAAGTTTGCTCTGCCCCAATCAGAAATTTTAGAAAGATCAGAAGTCAGGCGTTCTGTGGCTTCCCTGCGTGATATGTTTACCTCCTGAAGGGTTGGACGTCTATGAAAAGACGCGGAAAAGTGCAGGGTGGTATCATCAGCATAGGAGTGGATAGGACAAGAAGTTTGGTTTAGAAGATCATTAATGAATAATAAGAGAGTGGGTGACAGGACAGAACCCTGAGGAACACCACTGTTAATAGATTTAGGAGAAGAACAGTGACCGTCTACCACAGCAGCAATAGAACGGTCAGAAAGGAAACTTGAGATGAAGTTACAGAGAGAAGGATAGAAACCGTAGGAGGGTAGTTTGGAAATCAAAGCTTTGTGCCAGACTCTATCAAAGGCTTTTGATATGTCCAAGACAACAGCAAAAGTTTCACCAAAGTCTCTAAAAGAGGATGACCAAGACTCAGTAAGGAAAGCCAGAAGATCACCAGTAGAGCGGCCTTGACGGAACCCATACTGGCGATCAGATAGAAGGTTGTGAAGTGATAGATGTTTAAGAATCTTCCTGTTGAGGATAGATTCAAAAACTTTAGATAAGCAGGAAATTAAAACAATAGGACGGTAGTTTGAGGGATTAGAGCGGTCACCCTTTTTAGGAACAGGTTGAATGTAGGCAAACTTCCAGCAAGAAGGAAAGGTAGATGTTGACAGACAGAGCTGAAAGAGTTTGACTAGGCAAGGTGCAAGCACGGAGGCACAGTTTCGGAGAACAATAGGAGGGACCCCATCAGGTCCATAAGCCTTCCGAGGGTTTAGGCCAGCGAGGGCATGGAAAACATCATTGCGAAGAATTTTAATACGTGGCATGAAGTAGTCAGAGGGTGGAGGAGAGGGAGGAACAAGCCCAGAATCGTCCAGGGTAGAGTTTTTAGCAAAGGTTTGAGCAAAGAGTTCAGCTTTAGAAATAGATGTGATAGCAGTGGTGCCATCTGGTTGAAGTAGAGCAGGGAAAGAAGAAGAAGCAAAGTTATTGGAGATATTTTTGGCTAGATGCCAGAAATCACGAGGGAAGTTAGATCTTGAAAGGTTTTGACATTTTCTGTTAATGAAGGAGTTTTTGGCTAGTTGGAGAACAGACTTGGCATGGTTCCGGGCAGAAATATAAAGTGCATGAGATTCTGGTGATTGAAGGCTTAAGTACCTTTTGTGGGCCACCTCTCTATCATGTATAGCACGAGAACAAGCTGTGTTAAACTAAGGTTTAGAAGGTTTAGGACGAGAAAAGAGTGAGGAATGTACGCCTCCATGCCAGACACTATCACCTCTGTTATGCGCTCAGCACACAAAGACGGGTCTCTGACACGGAAGCAGTAGTCATTCCAAGGCAAATCAGCAAAATACCTCCTCAGGTCCCCCCAATTAGCAGAGGCAAAACGCCAGAGACACCTTCGCTTAGGGGGATCCTGAGGAGGGATTGGAGTGATAGGATAAGATAAAGATATGAGATTGTGATCGGAGGAGCCCAACGGAGAAGAAAGGGTGACAGCATAAGCAGAAGGATTAGAGGTCAGGAAAAGGTCAAGAATGTTGGGCGTATCTCCAAGACGGTCAGGAATACGAGTAGGGTGTTGCACCAATTGCTCTAGGTCATGGAGGATAGCAAAGTTGTAGGCTAGTTCACCAGGATGGTCAGTGAAGGAAGAGGAAAGCCAAAGCTGGTGGTGAACATTGAAGTCTCCAAGAATGGAGATCTCTGCAAAAGGGAAGAGGGTCAGAATGTGCTCCACTTTCGAAGTTAAGTAGTCAAAGAATTTCTTATAGTCACAGGAGTTAGGAGAGAGGTATACAGCACAGATAAATTTAGTATGAGAATGACTCTGTAGTCGTAGCCAGATGGTGGAAAACTCGGAAGATTCAAGAGCGTGGGCACGAGAGCAGGTTAAGTCATTGCGCACATAAACGCAGCATCCAGCTTTGGATCGAAAATGAGGATAGAGAAAGTAGGAGGGAACAGAAAAGGGGCTACTGTCAGTTTCCTCAGACACCTGAGTTTCAGTGAGGAAAAGAAGATGAGGTTTAGAAGAGGAGAGGTGGTGTTCTACAGATTGAAAATTAGATCTTAGACCGCGAATGTTGCAGAAGTTAATGAAGAAAAAGTTGAGGGGGGTGTCAAGACACTTAGGGTCGTCGACGGAAAGGCAGTCCGACCTGGGGACATTTATGGTCCCCTCCCCAGATGGGGAGGTTTGCTGGGCTCAGACTTTGAGTTCTTCTTGTGGGCTGGTACCACTCGCGCCTCCTTCCATATAGAGGGCCATCTTTGCTCCATCAGGCAGGCCCTTAAGACGCTGGTGAGAGGACCTGACAGCTCACTGGCGCAGCGTTTGAGGAGCCGCGGGCTGATGTCGTCCGGGCCGGTGGCTTTGTTCTCCTCTACTTCCCTCATTAGCCGCTCCACCTGTTCACGTGTCACCTGAACATCGGCGACGGTGTGGTCTGTTTCCTGAGGGAGGTGAGGTGGACCTCTCTCTCTCTCTCTCTCTCTCTCTCTCTCTCTCTCTCTCTCTCTCTCTCTCTCTCTCTCTCTCTCTCTCTCTCTCTCTCTCTCTCTCTCTCTCTCTCTCTCTCTCTCTCTCTCTCTCTCTCTCTCTCTCTCTCTCTCTCTCTCTCTCTCTCTCTCTCTCTCTCTCTCTCTCTCTCTCTCTCTCTCTCTCTCTCTCTCTCTCTCTCTCTCTCTCTCTCTCTCTCTCTCTCTCTCTCTCTCTCTCTCTCTCTCTCTCTCTCTCTCTCTCTCTCTCTCTCTCTCTCTCTCTCTCTCTCTCTCTCTCTCTCTCTCTCTCTCTCTCTCTCTCTCTCTCTCTCTCTCTCTCTCTCTCTCTCTCTCTCTCTCTCTCTCTCTCTCTCTCTCTCTCTCTCTCTCTCTCTCTCTCTCTCTCTCTCTCTCTCTCTCTCTCTCTCTCTCTCTCTCTCTCTCTCTCTCTCTCTCTCTCTCTCTCTCTCTCTCTCTCTCTCTCTCTCTCTCTCTCTCTCTCTCTCTCTCTCTCTCTCTCTCTCTCTCTCTCTCTCTCTCTCTCTCTCTCTCTCTCTCTCTCTCTCTCTCTCTCTCTCTCTCTCTCTCTCTCTCTCTCTCTCTCTCTCTCTCTCTCTCTCTCTCTCTCTCTCTCTCTCTCTCTCTCTCTCTCTCTCTCTCTCTCTCTCTCTCTCTCTCTCTCTCTCTCTCTCTCTCTCTCTCTCTCTCTGGCCCCGTAAGAAATCTAGGAATATATGCACCAATAAAGAATCCTTCACAACGCGTTGCTTGGTCCCGGTGCCTACCAGCCGTGCCCGTGCAGCCGAGCGTGCCAACTAACCTTTGTGTCGCTGTCTGCCTCTCTCTGTGCCTCTCCTCCGCGCCAGTTACCGATTTTTTTATATTCTTTTATCGCCGGTTGTTCTTTTCGCTAGCAAGTCAGAAGAAGAAGAAGGAGGAGGAGGAGGAGGAGGAGGAGGAGGAAGTGGCCTGGAAATACATGACTGAAGGAACTGCAGGGCCTGACTGCTCTTCTCCTCCTTCCCCTTCCCTTTCCCCTTCCCCTTCTCCTTCTCCTTCTCCTTCTCCTTCTCCTTCTCCTTCTCCTCCTCCTCCTCCTCCTCCTCCTCCTCCTCCTCCTCCTCCTCCTCCTCCTCCTCCTCCTCCTCGATATATTGTTAATTTTCTTCATGTCCTTGTCTGTCTCCTCCGCTCTCTTTCTTTTTGATGGCTGGAATATTATTGCATTATATATATTTAGTGACAATCGTGCTACAAATCCAGTTTGCTATATTATTTATCAGTAGTTCACTTTGTTTATAAGGTCGACGAACCTCTCTCTCTCTCTCTCTCTCTCTCTCTCTCTCTCTCTCTCTCTCTCTCTCTCTCTCTCTCTCTCTCTCTCTCTCTCTCTCCTCCTCCTGCTCCTCCTACTCCTCCTCCTCCTCCTCCTCCTCCTCCTTCCCCTGTACCTAACGAGGCCAGACGTAGTATTGGTAATGGCTGGAGGAAGGAGTTACAATATTCTCGGGAAATTTATGGTCTGCCACACATTCGCTGCTACGAACACTTCTGCACTTCACCAAACGGTACAGTAACGATCATCACGGGCGGGCGTGTGCCGCAGTGGGTGTGGTAGCGTTGTGGGATACCCATGAGCGACTGTAACCTGCATTTGTTCCGTCTTGATTGTTAGGTCCCCCTCACGCGAAGCCATCGTGGTGAAGCAATTTTTTTTTTTTTTTTTTCCCCGTCATGTGGTGGTAGTTTGATGGCGTGATTATATTTTCTGGTTCCCCAAGCTTGGCCGCGCACAAATAAAAAAAAAAAAAAAAACGTCACCATCGTGGCACCACTATATGTTCGCACCGATTCGAACGAAGTTCAAACGTGGCTGCGCTGCCTGATCTGGCCACCGAACAAGCGCCACCAATGAAATAAATAAGAATAAATTAATAAATAAAGAAATAGGTAAATAATAATAATAACAATAATGATAATAATAATAATAATAATAATAATAATAATGATAATAATAATAATGATAATAATAATAATAATAATAATAATAATAATAATAATAAATAAAAAACTACATAAAAAATAAATAATTTTGTGGCGCCACCATGGTAGCCTGCTGTGAAGTGAGGCCTTAGGGTTTGGCTGGGAAGGTGCTTGTTGTGTGGGCGAATGTTCTGTCAGTGGCTCGATTCCCAGTTCCTCTCTCTTTCTCTTATTCCTTTCCCATGACTAGGCTGCTTAAGGGCAGTCTGTGTTGGAAAGCCCGATCCCTGTATTTTGAAATGTTTGGGTCTCTTAATGCCACAGAAATGGAAAACCAGGTTTTCATTATTTCCCATTATTGGTGAAGAGCCCTTGTTAAACGATTACCAGAATCATGATGACATTCTTAAAAAAAGTCACGATTTGCACTTGGATGTTAAAATTAGTTGAAATATGTCAATAAAGCGTTTAAGAATGCTACAGTTAGTGTTGTATGGGACTAAAATAAATTGGGCGTTTAGGTGACTCGGTTTCTGAATGTTAACCTAATATAGCATCGAGATGGTTTGTGCCGTTAGTAATTAGCGTGTGGTTTGCGTGATTGGGAGTTAGTGTGAAGCTTGAACGGTTAGATAGCGTATAGTTTGCGTAATTTGGGCCTAGCGTGTGGTTTGTGCGATTAATTGTTGACGTGTGGTTTGAGTGGTTAACCAGCGCAGGGTTTCCGTGGATAGAGGTTAGTATGTGGTTTCTGTTGCTTAAGTTCAGGACCATATTTTTAAATGTTCTGGCGTCTTACCTCAACTGCTTTGAACAACCCCTAATGGAAAATTACGTTAGTTTTCAAGGGTGTGCTTATGACTATGATAACAGCTTAACAAAGTATTCTGCATCATCAAAAGCAACAACACACTTGGGAATTCGCCTGGTCTTCCGTGGCCCTTGAAAACAATCCTCACGAGAGACCCGGGACCATATTTTGAAACACTTCTTCGCCGCATCTACACTACTTCCAAAAGACTCTAGATGAAACTGGACGGGTTTTAAAGGTGTTTTTAGGGTTTCAGTGACATATTAACATTATTTGTACATTATTAACTGGAGAAACACTTTTGAGAACCCGGCAAATCATCACTAACTTTTGGAAACAGTCGTGATGAGAGAGCAAAGCGGTTCAGAGTATGAACCCAAGATTCATTTAAGAATGTAGGCCTCCGTGTGGGGCGGGGAATTCAACCCGAGTTCAGTGGCCCCTTGACAGCTATTTCGAACTTCGCTAAGAGGATTAAATTCACCTGCGGGGATTGCACTGCGAGGCTTCATGGCGGTGAGCGGAGCCGCGACGCACTCCAGCATTACGTAAACCACGAGGCTCGGTAAGCACACCAAGGCTACTCTGCTAAAAGTGTCACCGATGTTTTAATAATTTTCATGTGCACACCGTAACACGGATGCATGATGTAACCGCTGCCGTTGTTCTGCGTATGTAGAATTCATTAGGTAAATGAATAAATATACATGAATAAAATGTACGTACGTACGTACGTATGCATCGACTTTGAGTTTGTGTCTAAAGGGAACATTCCATCACTGCTCGCTTCGAGTTAGTGGTAAAAGCAGAGTAATGCTGAGACTGGTGCGAGGACTGTGTGTCAGAGGTGTGTTGTTCATTTGTGTTTGACGAGAGAGAGAGAGAGAGAGAGAGAGAGAGAGAGAGAGAGAGAGAGAGAGAGAGAGAGAGAGAGAGAGAGAGTACCCAAAAATAAATAATATAAATAATCGCTGTCTTGCCATTTCGTAACTACTGTTACTGGAAAAATAAATAAATAAATAAGCACAGGTGATGCCAAATCATACATAAAAATTATAATATTTTCACTCGATTATGCCAAAAGCTAGTGTCCGAAAAAAGAAGCTACATTGCCATATTCATATTACAGAGAAAATCAAGCAAAAGCACAATAATACAGAAGGGCATTCGGTATTTATATATTAGAAGCGTATTATTCTTTTATTTGAATGTGACAAAAGCTACAGTATCCCCATAAAAAAAAGTGTGAAAATCGTTACTCGTAATTTTGCTCTGTTACTGAAAAGAACAAAGCAAAAACGCTATAGAGAAGATCATGCAAAAAAATCATCATTAGAACCGCATTATTCTCATATCTGGTTCTCACAAAAGCTACAATATCCAATAAATAAAATCGCTAACTTGTCATTTTAACTTTACGACCGAAAAAAAAAAAAATAATAATAATAAACAAGTCACTAATATCTAGTAAATAAAATTGCTACCTATTCATTTTAACTTTACGACCAAAAGAAGATTAAACGAGTTACTAATGCTCAGATTTCTCCTCTTCGAATAATCCTTTTGGTTCAACTATGAGAACTGTTACCTACAGTGGACCTTTTTTTCTTCTCCCCTTTTGTAACTCTTGGTCAGAGCAGTGTCTCTCTTGCATATAAAAAAAAGAAAAAAAAAAATTCGAATAGTAATATATAATTGTACTTATCATCTTTTCATTAGCATTCAGAATAATTTATTATCAAACTAAGCGATTTATTTCAGCCAGTCCGTACCCAAACAGACCATGATTACCTGATGGACTCGCCACTCACACCTGTCACGAGCCGGACTTGACTTGCATTGTTGGTGTAATTTTGTGATTAATTTTGTGATTAATCGCTTGTCCCATTACGCCTGTTGAATGATTTCAGGTTCACGCCTCACATTTCCATTGCTAATCGCCTTGTGTAATGGAAATGTTGTGTGTGTGTGTGCGTGTGCGTGTGTGTGAAGTGGTGGGATTTTAACAATTTCTTGCGTGGCGCCCCAACTGTGTAGGTTTACGTAGGTGTCCTCCATTTAACGATGTTAATGTAATTTTTAATTTTATGATGCAAGTACGAAATTGTTAGCTTCGATTATAACACTGATTCGTCATTTTCCACGCTTCCATAACCTCCGAACAACATTATTAATTCTAGACACACACCTGTGCTCGTTTACACTTTTACTCCTGTCTTCCAGCACACCTGCCATGTATGGTTTATTGTGCGCATGCACTTTCCTGTACCTCATAATTCTTTCTCTGTTTCATTTCTATCATATATTCCATAGTTCTCTTTCTCTTCACATATTTATGGTTTCATTCGTATCAGTGATATTCCATACTCCCTTTGTCACTAATCTAGTAATTTTTCCGTACCTTTGTGTTCCCCTGTCTTCCATCTTTTCACATTCAATCATACACATACATAGCTTCACGTAATATTTCTTTTTTTGCTCTTCAACTGAAAACACACTTTCTCTAATAATCTGTCATTCTCTAACATTCCTATCTAATTTTCTTCTTTTTTTGCATGCGTGTTCTCTGTTCTTCATCCACATTCACATAATACCGAACAATCTTCATATCTTCCGCTTAAAAGATACTTATAAAGCATCATGATACGTATATATTGTCACACCCGAAGCAGTACATTTTTGTTATACCCACAGTACATTCCTCAACACCTACATTTCTTCCGCCTCCCTACGTACAATACAATCACGAACAGTTCAGAACACTTGACATATCTTGCACTTAGAAGCACATACACGTACAGCATCATAATATGTTCGTTTTCACGCTTGGCTAGCAATACACATTTCCTACACTCCTGCACTCCTCAGCACTTCCATTTCCTCTTCCTCCGTACATAATCCCACATACAGCTCGGAAAAACCTCCATATCATGCAGCGTCATGATACACATTTCTTACACTCGCAATACACTCGTTAACACCTCCATTTCTTCTGCCACCCTTCATAGCTACACCCACATGTAGCTCAAAACAACCTTCATAATTTCCACAAAGATAAAAAAAAAAAAAAAGAATTTGATACACTTTTGCATAGAACACACCATAACCTTCCCAACACTTACATCATTTCCTCCGCCATCCTTCATACACCCACGTACGGTTCACAACAATCTTCTTACCTTCCACCGAAACACACACACACACACACACACACACACACACACACACACACACACACGTAAAACGACCCTTGATACATTTCTCACATCCCCTACATCTACATATAATCCATCATACGTAGAGTCACCATACACTCCTGTCACGTATCTTCCCTTCAACCTCACCTTTTGCAGCTAACCCACCCACCTACCTATCCATCCAGTCAGTCAGTCAGTCACTCAGTCACTCAGCCAGCCAGCCAGCCAGCCAGTTAGCCACCCATCCGTCCCCTTTCATCCCCCTCACCTCCAATTTCCTCTGTCGAAGCAGGAAAAGATTGGCTTGTTTTCACTCTCTCCGGAAAATAAATCCCCGCGTAGCCAGAGCGTCGCCATTGTCAGAAAGCGTTTCATCGGGAGCGGAGGAAAAGAACCGGGTCTCTTTGTGTGCTGGTGTAAGGGAGGGACACACACACGCACAAACATACACATACATAGAAAAAAATAATAAGAAAAAAATAATACAGTTTTCCTTTCTTTCCGCTGTTAATTTCATCGAGAACAGCGCTACCAACCCAGTCACACCCATTACAGCGTGGTTCTTGCTTTTATATATATGTGAGAGAGAGAGAGAGAGAGAGAGAGAGAGAGAGAGAGAGAGAGAGAGAGAGAGAGAGAGAGAGAGAGAGAGAGAGAAAGAGAGCGACCTATAACAAATACATCAGTAAGGCGGCAAGCGTTTGGCAGAGAAACGAGGACGAGGACGAGGACGAGGCCGCGAACAATTCCACCTTCAGATAACAATAAACCAGCAGAGAAATAAGAGGGCGAGCAGTGGCGACTCTGACAAAGCGACTCACTAATTACATGAGCGTCGCTGAGTCACACCCACCAGCACATGAATAACTCGGGAACACCTCCGTGGCAACTCCAGGCGGCGCTGTGTTGAGGAGAGCCTGCCTAGGAGAGCCGCCCCCCCTCTATGTATTCCCCACCTACACCCCTCGCCGCCTATACCGTCCCCACCACCACCACCTCCACCACCGCCACCTCCACCTCCTCCACCATAGCCCCGCTCCTCTCGCCAAAACTCCCGCCTGTTGACAATCCCTTCCCAAAGAAACAATTGTTGCCTGTGTGTCTTCCAAAAACAACACGATAATTGCTTTCCGCATCTAACAGACGAATGTAAACTGATACTCGTCCAAGGCGCAGGGGACGCAATGCTGCTGCCACCAACCTTGCGATTTTGAGACTTATGGAGGTGTAATGGAAGGCCTGAAGTGCTGGGGGCTGGAAGGGTGCGGATTGCGTCTTTTAGGTCGAGGGCGAAACCACTCGGCTGGGAAACTTGACAGGCTGCGCGAGTTTAGGCGGGAAAAGCAGAAGAACCAATGGGATGGCCCGTCACTTTGGGCCCAGCCAGTCCTTTGAGCTACGTTAACTTTTGATCACTTTTCATACTCCTCCGCGACTCCGAATTTTGCCGCCAGTCTTCCCCCATGCGGCTGCGCCCCACCAGGCGCTCGGGGACTTGCTGTTTTGTGTATATCTTTTGAAACAAGGCAAGGCAAGGGATCGCTGGGGCGTGGGAGGAGCATGGCGATGAGATTGGAGCCGCCGTCCCTGAGCGATACTTAGTGGAGGCCCTTGAACCCCAGCGAGCGGGAAGGGACGTGAAAAGGCGGGAAATCTGTCCGTGGTGGCGGTTGTGTCTCCTCTTGAGCCGCTCCCCAAATACACATCGACACACGCACACACCATTACTAATTTGAATACACGCCCTGTTTAGCCGATCAATTACCCTTAACCATATTGTAGCTCCCGTGGTGATGAGGAGCAAGAGGTGTCTGCCGTGGTGGAGGGAAAGGAGGCGGCGGCGGCGAAGGAAGGAAGAGGAGGAGAACTGCATTAAGCATCATAAACATGAACACTTCACTTCACGGACGAGATAACTAGAAAGAAACATTTTTAGCTCAGCATCGTAAGGAACAGTGACGTCATCCGTATAGCGATCGAAGAGTTGAATATTCCACGTCCCTCTCCAGCTCTCCCCCAACCAGCTTTCTCCATATATAACAAAAATAAATATTCTTTTCTCCACCCCCCCTCCTCCCATCACCACCGCCACCGCCACCACTACCACCTCCTTTACTCCGTCTACAATGGTACGACAAACAGTGGTAATGGAATGTCAAGTGCTGGAATGGAAGTCCCGACGCGCCTCAAACAGGATTCCACGCCCGCCAAAGTCAAATTCGCATAAATTTTTGCCGCGCGGAGTTTGTTTTGGTGGGATAAATTTGGATTACCTTGCGCTGGACGTCCCTTGTGGGGCTTCCAACCCTCGTTAGCGTCTTAGGAATAGGCAGACACCACCGCCACCACTGCAGTAGTGTCTGCCCACTATACCGTCTCCAACAGTGTGTCGGTCTTTTAAAGTGTAATTTCATGTTAGTAATTCTGGGCAATTTTACTGGTAAAAAATTAAAGAAGCACCATAGAAGTTTTACTAGATATTCGATGATGACTTTTGTTGTGAATGTAGTCTTTCAAAATTCTCATCTAGACTTACACAAGGCCAGAAGAAACCGCAGGACTCAAAGGGTAAGATTTACTGCAGTGGAAGATTAGATGCTGTCTGAAGGAAGGATCTAAACTTATGTAACAAGTTGAGTTCCATGTTTTGTTGTGTGAGAAGGTTGTCTATGTAATATTGCTCTTGTTTTCCATTGTGTTCTCTTGCGTCACAACTTGCTTATGGCATGTGTGTGTGACTCTCTCTCTCTCTCTCTCTCTCTCTCTCTCTCTCTCTCTCTCTCTCTCTCTCTCTCTCTCTCTCTCTCCTCTCTCTCTCTCTCTCTCTCTCATTAATACTGGACATAAGCAAACCGGCCGCTGCTTACTAATCCGTCACTCCCGGAGATTGAGTTAAGATCCAGGTTTAATATTGAATCGATACAGTGTGTGGATGCAGAAAGAGACAGAAAGAGACAGGTTTGTGCAGCGCCCGTGAGCAGCTCCACTTATTACGTACGTACGTCTGACAGCGGGAGAGATAGATAGGTAGATAGATATGTATAGAGGAGCATGTAGGTAGATAAATAGATATGTATAGATGGCCATATAGGTAGATAGACTGATATACATATGTATCCATGAATAGACAATAGATAAAGGGATAGATGGACAAATAGACGGATGGTTATAGACGTAATTGATAGATAGATAAATAGATAAATGAATGGGTTGGTAATTAGATATATGGATACAGATAGAAAGACACAGGTATATAGATGGCATGAAAATCACGAAATAGAATATTCAGTGTAAAAATAAAAAGTCAATAAATAGAAAAAAAAAAAACATATAAGTAACAGAATACCCGCAAAGAACAAACGAGTGACCGCCACATGCATACACGGAGCGGTGGGCAGCGAGAGAAATGGGTTGGTTTGCTTAGCTGTGAGTGAATTACGATATGAAGCCGTTTTGGAGTTCCTATTTTTAATCTGATGTCTTGATTTACACTTTAGAAAGGAGTAGATTAATGTAGAGATTGTAATGCTTTTGTTTTCGTCTTGTTTACGCGTGTTATGAGCGTTATACACACACACACACACACACACACACACACACACACACACACACACACACACACACACACACACACACACACACACACACACACACACACACACACACACACACACACACACACACACACACGTTTCATTCTGTACTTTCCTTTCCCTTTCAATGCACTATGTGGTATGCATGCATGTATGCACGTGCAATATTTCTACTTTCTATAAATCCACACTTTACCGTTCTGAAATTTCACTCGACCATTGATTTGTACGAAGAGAGGAGAGAAGAGAAGAGCAGAGAGCAGAAGTGAAGAGGAGAGGAGAGGAGTGAAGAGAAGAGAAGAGAAGAGAAGAGAAGGGAAGAGAGGAGGAGGGAAGAGAAGACAAGAGAAGAGAAGAGAGGAGTGAAGAGGAGAGGAGTGAAGAGAGAGAGAGGAGAAGAGGAGGAAGAGGAGGAGGAGAAAAATGCTGGTAAAGGAAGAGGTTTGAATAAAATTAAATATAAATCAAGGGCTATATAGGAAGACGGAAGGACCAGAGAGAGAGAGAGAGAGAGAGAGAGAGAGAGAGAGAGAGAGAGAGAGAGAGAGAGAGAGAGAGAGAGAGAGAGACTAATGTGGACTTAGCTGGCAGAAGGTGTGGGAGGGGTGAGTGAGGTGTGAGGAAGAGGAGTGGTTTGAGTGGGGAGGGGGAGGGAGGGGACGGCAGCGGTGTTTGCAGAGAGAGAGAGAGAGAGAGAGAGAGAGAGAGAGAGAGAGAGAGAGAGAGAGAGAGAGAACAGCTTCAGGTCAGGTTTAAGTTACATGTTGACTCAGCTGCTCAGGTATACGACTCAAATGCAGGCCCTCTAACACTCTCTCTCTCTCTCTCTCTCTCTCTCTCTCTCTCTCTCTCTCTCTCTCTCTCTCTCTCTCTCTCTCTCTCTCCCCCTACATATTTCCTTCCTATATTTTTTTTTCCTTTCTATCTCATTCTTTTCCATTCTCTTCGCTTACATGTGTATCTTCTTTCCTTGTTTTCCTTTCTTCTCGTTTTTTTCTTCTTTTATTTTGTTTTTTTCTCCTTCATATTTTTATTCCCTTCTTTTTTTTATTTCCTTCCCCTTCAGATCGTTCTGTTTTCTTCCCTTTCCCTTTCCCTCTCAATAGATCTCTTATCTTCTATTTCCTTCCACCTCTTTCCATTTGTTTCCTCATCCTTTACCGTAAATTCTCTTCCTTTTCGTCTTTCCTCTCTGATCTCTTTCTCTTCCTTTCAATTCTTCTACTTCACTCTCCCTTTTCATCACCACCTCTCCCTCTTTCACTTCTTTTTCTTTCTCACCTTCCTTTTTCCATCCTCTTTCTTTCCTTCCACCCCACTTTTTTTTTCTTTTCCATTCCACTCCACTGCTTTCCTCTCTTCAGTTTCCATCATTCCACTTCCTCCCCTTCCCTTGCCTTCCCGTCCCCCCTTCCATCCACTTCAGTCTTCCAGTACACTTCACTCCATTTTTCCTCTCTCTCTCTCTCTCTCTCTCTCTCTCTCTCTCTCTCTCTCTCTCTCTCTCTCTCTCTCTCTCACTGCAAAGGAAAAGGATAAAGTTGAAACAATTACACTTATTAGCGAGAGAACAACAAACAGAAGCAACAATAAGATCAACGAGGACAACAACAACAACAACAACAACAACAACTACAGCAACAATACCATTATAGCTAGAGAAGAACAACAAACAAACAACAAAACAACAACAACAACAAAACAACAACAACCAACAACAACCAACAACAACAACAACAATAACAACAACATCAACAACAACAACTACTACTACAACAATATACTCTACCCTGCGACTCTCCAATTCAATCTTCTGTATTCCATTCCTTCACCCACACCCTCACCACAACTACCACCACCAACATTCCTTTATCTCACCACCACCACCAGCAGGAGCCTCACGCCCCAGTAAGCACCTTCGTATAGAGAGACTCGGTTCACGGCAGGTCACGAGGAGGCAGGAATCGCCATTATAGCCCCGTCTCCACCACAAAAGGCAGACAAATTGAGCAGCCACTCGTGTCGCGCCCTCCACACCTCTTCTCCAGCTCTTCCTGCGGAACCTCAACTTTCCAGGGATCAGCGCTGGAAGCCTGGAAACGCCCCCATGATTGCGCCCTTTCACTGAGATGACGCTAGAGTGGGTCTGCTGCCACCGCGAGCTGCTCCCTTCTCCTCTTTCCCCCTCTTCCTTCTTCTTTCTTCCTTCCTTCCTTCCTTCCTCCCCCTCTTCCTTCCGTCCTGATTCGAGGGTACGTTTGTGGAGTACTTGTTAGAGGTCGTGGAAAGAATAATGGTGGTGGTGTTGTGGCGATGGGGTGGTGGTTTTGGTGGTGGTGTGTCGTGTGTTTGTGCTGGTGTTAGGGGTTGTGTTGATTGTGGTGGTTTTTATTCATTTATTTTTATTTTATTTATTTATCTTTATTCATTTATTTTATCTATTTATTTATTTTATGTATTTATTTTTTTATTATCTATTTATTTGTTTTATTTTATTTTTTTGTGGTATATGTGGTGATTTTGGCAGCTGTAGGAGAATGTAAATACATATGTACATAAACCAATATACAGAAAAATACATATAATGCTTAGGCAAATATGCTGACATATACATATAATTCATAAAGGAATGCAGAAAAATTAATTGCAGTACATAAACGCTTAAAATACAGAGACGAATACAAAGATTACAAAGACAAATACATAGAATACACGGACATACATACGGCCATTCATTGAAAAATACTCAGAATACACAGACGAATGAATGGAGTACATGAACAAATGCACAGAAAACATGAAATACATAAACGAACATTCAGAATGCATAGACATTGGCGAATACTTAAACAAATACATATAGCGGCCACATAAAACATACAGAACATTAACACGAATTCATAGATACACCAGCGGAGTAACTGAAACACACAGAATAAATTAAAATACATAGACCAATACTTAGATAGAGCGAAACACACACACAAAAATACATAATACATAAAAAAACATAGACGAATACACAGATATATGAATGGAATACTTAAAATACATAAAAATAAATTAAAATATATAGACGAATAGACGAGCGAAACACCTTAAAATACATTAGTATACTTAAAGATACATTGACGAGCGAAATACTTAAAATAATACATCGACATAGAATAGAACATAAAATACATAAAAATACATAGACCAATACTCGAATACACAGATACACGAGCGAAATACCTAAAAATACATAGATGAATACACGGTTATACCAGCGGCGGTACAGAGACAGAACGAAGCAGATATTGAGATCCACGTTCAAGTAGATGAGCAGCGGGGCGGTTCGACGCTGGAACAGAACAAACGCGCTAGGAAAACGTCACTAAACCGGAACATTTTGTCTTAAACAGAAGCAATTTTTTATTACAGAGGCAATCGAGTTTTTTTTTTTTTTTTAAGAGTTCTTTACAGTAAACCAAGTCATTCTTTCGCTGTTTTGTCATTTTTATAGTATTGTTTTCATCTTTTCCTGATTTTTTTTCTTTTTTTTAAGTTTTGGTATTTTTCATCTTCATTTGTTTTCTTTTATCTTTCTCTATTTTTCTATACTTCCTCGCTTTCCCTCTCGGTGTAAAAGGTTAATTAAATGTTCTTACATCACGTGTCTTTCATGAGAGAGAGAGAGAGAGAGAGAGAGAGAGAGAGAGAGAGAGAGAGAGAGAGAGAGAGAGGAAATCGCACGTAATTTATTCCGAGACTAACTTAAGGTATTGACAGCTGGCGACCCTCCCTCCGTCTTCGTCGCCTCTCGACCTCTCCATTGTAATAGAAAGAAGGTGGAGTCACGTCATTTTATTTGCATTTGCAGCGTCACAAGTCCCACCACTCCCTTCTCCGGCGTGTGTGTGTGTGTGTGTGCAGTTTCATCTTCAGTTTTCCGTCTCTCCGCTTATTTCAAACTTATCTCCGTTTCTTTGCATGTCAGCCAAAGGAACTGCTAATCTCTCTCTCTCTCTCTCTCTCTCTCTCTCTCCACGGCAAAGTCAACACGCAGTTCCTCCACATCGCGTGTGACGGAGTTTACGAGACGGTTTAGTCGGCAATGCGCTGGGAAGCCTCTCAGCGGCGTCTTGGCGGCGACAACAACAGCCCCAGCACCAGACTTTGGGAGACACGCATCGTCTCATCTCTTGTGTGATAAATCCTTTCAGTCCCGCCAATCCTCGCCGTCCCAGATATCCGGTTTCCGAGTGTTTGTGTATTTGGGAGCCCGGCGCCACACACACCGCAGCTAAATGCCGCCTTATTCAAACAATAATTGGACTTAAATGGAGTTTGGTTGTAACTCGATTACAATAACAATGGACAGCCGCTTCCCGCCACTCGAGAGCGTTGCCACATCCCACGACGGAGAAGGTTTTCCTGCCTCGCGTCAACACCGCGCGCCGCCGCCTCCGTAATCCACAATGAAACGATGATTTTTAATAACAATGCTGTTTTCTCCATCTGCAACTCGTCTCACCAAGGAACATCGTGAATTGTACATTACCGAGTTGAGGATGAGTTGGGATGAATGGGAACGTGTGGCAATGAAGGAGGAAGGGGAGCTGTCGAAGTATTAGGGCAGCGAGCGGCGGAGTTAGCCCTATGTATCAATACTCCCATTGTCTGACGCTCTGTGGCGGCAGCGGCGGCGGTGGCGGTGATGACTCGAGAGGTCTGGAGGAGAGGGGAGAGCATAGCGGCGGTGGCGGATGAGAAGGGTGGGCGCTGATGAGGAAGAGAATGGAGCACAATCCAGATGAGGGAAAAGAAGAGGAATGGGAACAGATTGACTGGACGGATGGGGAGACGTGAAGAGGAAAAGGGAGAGAGAAAAAAGTGTCGTGTGGTGGAGCAGCAAATAAAAAAAAAAATAAAAAATCATAACTAGAAGATGCAAATGCTACTTGCGACAAATTAAAATCACAAAAAATGAAATAATCAAATAAATAATAAAATAAATTAACTAAATAAAAGAGTTCGACAGAAGAAAAAATGAAATATGGAAAACATTAAAAACAAGAAAAGAAAGAAAAACGTAAACTCGAAAATACAAATGCGTTATATGAGACGAAAATTAAAGGTATACAATAATACATACATTATATTATTACAAATCATATACTAGCGGAGGAGGAGAGAAGAGAGAAGACAAGAAAAAAAATCAGTGAAAACTGGAAACGACCATAAACACCATGGACAGGATGAAAATAATGCTTAACCCTTTCACTGCTAGACAAATTTTCTTGTTTAATGCCTATAACTTTTTACACTTTTTTTTTTGTGCTAGGGTCTTGTAGATATTTTTGTAACTTAAAAAAGACAAAAATACCTTCTGTTTTCCCTCTCTTTCTCTCGTGTCTTCATGCAGTCAGTTTTCACAGTGCTTGGAAAGTCAGGGAAAGAGGACGACCGTACAATTAAAAGGATAAAGAAGGCGTAAAATTCGAACCCACGCTCATAATACTTCGAGACATGATTCGCCAAACTTAAAGGCTCCGGAACACACGGCTGGTAATGCTTTGTGACTTTCCTTTATAATTTTCGTTTCATAATTGCCTGAAGCTTCTTACCTACGTTATTTCAGAGCTAGCGGAGGTACCAGAGTTGGCTGAGGAAGTGGAAGAGTTGGCCACTGGATGAAAAATTTAGGCCTGTCTTTGAAAATGTTCAGTGGCGGGCGAGTGCTGGGCTGAGGTGGTAGTGGTGGTGGTGACGGCAGCAGTGGTGTCATCAGTATGAAGTGACTCGTGATAGATGGACAGAGCGCTGGGAAGGAAAAAAAATTCTCTCTCTCTCTCTCTCTCTCTCTCTCTCTCTCTCTCTCTCTCTCTCTCTCTCTCTCTCTCTCTCTCTCTCTCTCTCTCGTACTCTATTATTCACTGGCATATATCACCGTTTCTTTTTTTAACATAGTTTTTATCTTATTACTAATTACATTACGTATTTATTTATTTTGTTTTTTGGTAACCATCACCAGAGGCATTTAAAAAGAGGACTGATTTTCACTCCCATGTTCCAAACGTCCTTATAGACTACAAGGAAACGGTGATAAGTAAATAAATTAATCCCATAGTGGAGAGACAAAGTAAGTGGCATTCCTCCAGTACTAAGAACAGTATATATTGTTACGTGGCGTCCCTATAATTATTACTCTTATTTATTTTACTGTTATTTCACTGTTGTCTTTTTTTGTGCTTCGCGACCCTCTTATTTGTTTTTGTAAGGCTCGACCCGCAGCTAACACCCGCTAAATGTCCCTCCTTCTCTAATACTCTCTTTATGTTTATTTTATTATCAGTGCTCCATGATGCATGAAAACTCGTATGAGCATAAGAAGATAAGGGAAGCTGCAAGAAGCCGTGAGGTCTACATGTGACGGTCCTTGTGGAAAAAATATCCATATATTTCCACTAATAATTCTCATCCATAAAAAATACCTAATCTTCTTTTAAAGTTCTTAATGACTCGGCACTAACATTACTGAGCCTATTCCCTTAATTTACAACTCCATTTTAGAACCAGTTCCTTCCCATTTTTTTTTTTTTTTTAGAATCTAACTGCATCAAACTGGAACCCATTGTTTCTTGTCCTGCATTGATTACTGACCATGAGGGTTTGCTTATGTCACCCTTGTCATATCCCTTACACAATCTCCTACCGTGCGCCATATTAAGCCTGCTGATCTGAACACGTGCTCTTCGCCTTCCACTGTATCTCTTCATTGAAGGACAACCGGTACATTTCCTTTTTTTTAACTTAATCCCTCTTTTAGAGCAAACAGGAACACAATAATCTTCATCTATTAATCGAACGGTGGAAATGACGGCGTAGTCCTGAATAGAAATACCTCTTTCTACTCCGAGCTTCAGATTCCAGCAGTGCCCAGAATTATAGGTTACACCATTAGTTAGCGTGTCTCACCCGTGTTTACTGCCGCTCCCTCGCTCAGTCGTCGCCATCTGCTGTACTGTGCGTGAATGTAATATGTAAGTTACCCTCTTCTCTTCGCTCATCTTTATTCATGTGATTTTTTTTTTTTTTTAGGTCGTTAAGTGGTGTGTGTGTGATGAGCTTTGAGTTTTGTGTTAGCTTTTGGTATGTCGTAACAATATGTAACTTAAAACATTGTCTCACCCGCCCCTCCTCAAAAAAAAAAAAACATGATAATTTAGCTTTTGGAATGTCGTAACAATATGTAACCTAAAGCACTGTCTCACCCGCCCCTCTCCTTCCCCCCGACCAAAAAAAAAAGAAAAAGAAAAAGAAAACATGATAATCCAAAGGTATTTTTATAATTTTTATTTATTTATTTATTTATTTATTTTATTTATTTATTATTTTTTGGGGGGCGGGGTAGTAACGCTCTCTACTAACCTTACTACATGCCTCTGTTATTATCACAGCGCCATAAATCATTTGGGATTTTTTTATTTTTTTTGTTACCGCAAAGGCTAACACGAACATTTCCAGGCAGTTAAATAGAAAGTTATTGCTATGGACGATAGTTACACCTCTGCCAAACTTAGAAATATGAAAATGAAATAGATAAGATAAAGAAAAACATGTTATTAGTCTCAAATTAATCCATGCGTTTTATAATTTTGATTCAACTAAGTGAAATCCAGCTCTTTTTTTTTTTTTTTTTTTTAATGAGGATCTGTGGCTAAGGGTAACAAAAGACGTGAAAAGCCCAATTGAAGGTGCCCGTCCACAAAGGAAACAGTCATAGTCAAGTATACTTTTGTGTATTATGTATTCTGTATTTGTTTCATAAATCGCATTTGTAAATATCGGAAATTTGATGATACTTTACATTACTCAGCTGATAAATCTAGAGGCGTGATTGGTTGGACTGAAGCAACCTTGAGTGGACGAGGTGTTGACAGAGACAAGTGGGAAGGCTTAGGGAGAAAGCTTTATCCTGTTGTGGAATTACGTATAGACACTGATGATGGTGATTGTGATGATGGTGGTGATGGTGATGATTGTGATGATGGTGGTGGTGATGGTGGTGGAGGTGATGATGGTGGTGGAGATGATGTTAGTCCTGGGAGGGGAAGACAAGAACACCAGCTAGTCAGTCAACCAGTCGATTAATTATTCAGTCAGTCACTCAGTCACGGTTGAATTGAGGCTTCTGTCACCACCACACACGGGAACTCAGCGCCGCCTCCTCCTCCTCCTCCTCCTCCTCCTCCTCCTCCTCCTCCTCCTCCTCCCTTTCTGTACTATCCTGTCTCTCCAACTGATAATTAACATAGGATAATTATCCAAACAGCTTTGTAAGGTCTGTAATGTCTGTTGCTGTTTGGACTTCCTTTGTATCCCTTCGTATTCCTCCTTTACTGTAGTCTACACCTCTCACTTTATATTAGAGTAGCTTTTCATAAAACGTTTAACATGGATTGTTTCTTCTTCCTTTGTGTTCTTTTCTTCTTCCTCCTCCTCCTCCTCCTCCTCCTACTCCTCCTTTCACATTATTATTTTATAGTATACCTTATCACAAAACATTTTATAACGTCTAGTACTATTTTCTTCTTCCTTTATGTCCCTCCTCCTTCTCCTCCTCCTCACTGATGCGCCCTCATCTAGAAGAGTGTTTACAGTTCTGGTCACCATATCACAAAAAAGACATTGAAAAACTAGAAAAGATACAGCGCAAAGTCACAAAGATGATTCCAAGATTGCGCAATAAGCCGTATGAGGAACGACTGGAAGAACTAGTTTAACAAAGCGCAGGATAAGAGAAGACCTAATTGAAGTGTTCAAAATTTTCAAAGAATATAGTAACATTGATGCACATAAATATTTTACCATTGATCATTCTAACCTAACAAGAAATAATGGATTCAAGATTATACCCAAACATTTTAAATACCACGAGGCCAAAATTTTTTTCTTTAATCGTATAGTAAATGTATGGAATAAACTTCCTGCAGAAATCGTGAACAGCAATACTGTTGAATCATTCAAAAAATAAAATAGACAAATATTTAAAAGCAAATCCCCAACAAGCTCTCTTCTTGTCCGAAAAATTACTAAATTCACTAATAAACTATTATTTTACAGACACCAGTTTTAATATAAATTGTATTAACTTTCAGATAGGCGTATAGAGTTCGCCGTAGGGTGAATAGTAGAACTTCCTTTCATCCTTTCCTATGAAAATTCCATGTCAGTTTTTCCATACTGCATGGTACTTTTCCCAACTATTTCCATGCCAGCGCAAGCTGGAGGGAGTGGTGGGTGGGGAGGAGCCTTCTGCTATGCTATCCTGTCTCTCTTCCCTGTAGCTAGTTAGTAGTTACCAAACAGCCTTGCAAGGACCAAAAGGTCTGTTGCTGTTTGGCTTTCCTTTGTATTCCTTTGTATTCCTCCTCCTCCTCCTCCTCCTCCTCCTCCTCCTCCTCCTCCTCCTCCTCCTCCTCCTCCTCCTCCTCAAGTTTAGCCGCTGCAAGATGCTTTTCCTGCCAACCCACGATTCATTCTCGCTTCTCGGATGACTGAGTGAAAGGCAGAGGGCGGCAGGATCAATATTTACCTGCCGGATTTAGGTGTGAGCTCGCGCGGGCTGGGGCGGGCAAGGCTGGCCAGGTGGGCGGGAAGGGTTCGGCACACACCTGACTCTTGGGTGTCCCTCGGGGTTTGAAGGAAGGAACCCACCCTCCCCTTCGCCACTGTTTTCCTCACTGTCTTGTTTTTAGCTGTTTGTGTGTCTTGTCCACTTCACTCTCTTTCCTGTCCACACATTTATCATTTTGTCACTTCTGTCTTGTCTGAATTCCTTACTGTCACCAATTTGCTCCCTTATTTGTTTCCACTGTCTTCCTTTCTGTCTTGTTTTATGTTTCTGTCTTTGTCTCTTTCTGTTCATTGTTCATGTCTTTGCAATCCATACAATATTCTTTGTTTTATTTTCTGTCTTAATGGTTTTTCGTCTACTCATATTGATCATATTGCCCCTGCGGTCTCATCTCAATTGTTTTCGCCTCCTGTCCACTACCCTGCTCTCTGCTGTTCTCGCATTTTTTTTTTTCATAGCGTTTTATATGATCTGTTATTGTTTTCTATTTGATTATTTTGTCTTAAGTATATTTATGTTGTTTATTCTGTCCGTTCTGACTGTCCTGCATGAACTGTATCCGTCTCCTACCGTTCAGGGTTCCGTGTCTTCTATTCCAGTATTACTTTGTCCTTACTGTCTCGTCCTGTCTCTTCCATCTCGCTTATACTATCCTACCAATTATCATCTCGTCCCTACTGTCTATACAATCGTCCCTGTCCGTTCTGTCCCATCCCATACTCCATTACTGTCTCGTCTACATAGTCACATCCTCAGAGTTTTTTTTAGCAC
>NC_087162.1:15487947-15505447 GCF_035594125.1 Scylla paramamosain | reverse complement strand
TTATCAGCTGAAGGACATACTAACTGCCTTTTTGATTCACTTCCTTCCTTCCTTCCTTCATTTTTTTTATCCCTTCCTTTCTCCCTTCATTCCTCCCTTCACTTTTTATTCCTTCCTTTCTTCCTTCATTCCTCCCTTCCTTCCTTCCTCTTTGTTCCTCCTTTCTTATACTTTCTCTTTTTTTCCTTCCTTTCTTCTTTATTCCTTAAGTACCTTCCTTCCCTTTCATTATTTTTTTTTTCTATTTTTTCGTCTCTCATTCTACAACATAAAGCTGATTAAGCGAATTTTTGATAACACAAGATCAGATGCAGATGTTCCTGAGTGAGTGGGAAATGTCACAGTTTTCATTGGAATGTTCCTAATCTGACAGTACATGCGGATGACTGTGCATATCTTGTTTGGTGTTGCGTTTAGCATTGTCATCATCCGTCAAGCCTCGTGTTCTGTCCTCTAGTAGTTAAGGTGGTGTGTGTGTGTTGTTTTGGTATTTTTTTTATTGTTTTATTGTTTTCATATGTATTGTTTTATTCTGCCTTGTACTTCAATTTCTTGTATTTGTTTATTTATATCTTCACTTTGTACTTTGTTTTTTGTAGGTCTCTGTTCTAGTTTTGTGATTGTGTTATTAGTATTGTTTCATTTTGTTTTATTTATAGGATTTCTTTTTTTTTTTTTAGTTACCTATTACTGGCTGTTTGCGCTGCTTTTCTTTAAATTTACTGTTGTTGTAGATGTGTTTTTGTATTCATTCATTTATTAATTCATTAATTAATTCATTTATTAATTTATCTATTTGTTTGGTTGATATTTTTACTATCCATATGTTTATTCTTTTATCTATTTATTTTTCTCCGCTCTGTGTTTACTTGCTCAGCAGATTAAAATTAGAAAAGGTGACAGGTGGAATTAGTCTTTAATTAAGGATATAATGTATATTTCTTGAAAATTTCAAGTCTTACTCTGGTAAAACGCTTATCTTATTACAATTTACTCACAACCTCTCCGGGAATCATTTTGTAGTGATGTAACACAAAAAGAACCTTGAAGCCGAATTTATGCAAGTTTTCTTGACGAAATTTATGTGTACATCATTTTTCTATGTCTGTCTGTTTGTCTTCGTGTATGTCTGTTTGTCTGCCTATGTGTCTGTCTGTCTCTGTCTGTCTGCATTTGTCTGTCTGTGTCTGTGTCTATCTGCAAATAGCAATCAAAGGAAACTAGTGAAGTTTTGGATGTTATTTAAGTATGAGGCTGGTCTGAATACGTATACTGATTCTCTCTCTCTCTCTCTCTCTCTCTCTCTCTCTCTCTCTCTCTCTCTCTCTCTCTCTCTCTCTCTCTCTCTCTCTCTCTCTCTCTCTCTCTCTCTCTCTCGATTAGGTTGATACATTTTCGTTTTAGTGTATAGAAAATATTTGCCAAATTTTGTTTTAATGTATCTAGGAAGTTTGCTATATTTTGTTTTAGTCTATGGAGTATAGAGAAATGTTGTAATATATATATATATATATATATATATATATATATATATATATATATATATATATATATATATATATATATATATATTTTTTTTTTTTTTTTTTTTTTTTTTTTTTATCATTATTATTAGTATTTTTTTTTTTTTTTGCCCAAGGAATAATTGTGCCATGTTCAGTTTTATTAGTCCAAGTAGAAATTTTGCCACATTTTGTTTTAATCTATAGAGGAAGTCTGTTATATTTTATTTTAGTCTGTGGATAATTTTTGCTATATTTTCTTTTATTTTACTCAAAGTTTACCATATCTGTTTTAGTCTACAAAGAATTACTGCCGCCTTTTACATAAGCCTAGGGAGAATACATACCACAGTCGATTTTTAGAACACAAAACGCTTGCCACACTACATACAAGTCTATGGGGAATGCTTGCCACAATTTATTTAAATCTACAGTAAACGTATGCTACATTCTCTCTGCGGACAACGTGTGGCATACTTCATTTAAGGCTGCAGAGCTTATTTCCCACATTTTATTTAAGTTTGTGTGGAATGATTTCCACAGTTGATATAAACCAGTGTAAAATGCCACGTATCATAATTACTACACAATTTTGGTGGCAGTATGTGCTGTGTTTGTGCCTTCTGGTCCTTATTTCAAGGTATCAGCTTTTTTTTTTTTTTTCTCTTTATATTTATCTCTTTCTATTTTCGTGCAGTTTATTAATCTTTTTTCTATTTTTGTGCAGTCCTAGTGCTTTTTGTGCTAGTCGAGGGGAAATTTTTGCTCAGCATTATATATATATATATATATATATATATATATATATATATATATATATATATATATATATATATATATATTTATATATATATATATATATATATATATATATATATATATATATATATATATATATATATATATATATATATATATATATATATATATATATATATATATAATTTTATCTGTTTCTGTTTTCGTGCAGCCCTCAATCACTCTGCCAGTCAAGGGAAATAGTAATTATAAACCTCATTTGTCCTCGTAGTCCTCTAAAAGACGTATCTCCTTGTTATTCTTTAAACTCAAGCCCACCGTGCCGCGGCCGGTGGCAGGGTCAGGCAAGTGAGAACAGCACTGTGAGCTCTTGCTTACGACGCCAGATTCTTTTCCATACTCGATATCAACTTCTCTTTTTTTTTCTTTTTTTTCTACTACAATTAGAGAAAGTTGCATGGCAGACGAACACTTTATCCCAAGGCATTTTATGATAATCTCTCCCTGAGTGAGATAAAAACACCTGTGCACTTCACTCCGAAGGCTGAAACTCTGCGTCATTCGAAGAGGAAATTTACGAACAG
The DNA here is from genome assembly GCF_035594125.1 of Scylla paramamosain. NCBI lineage: Eukaryota > Metazoa > Arthropoda > Malacostraca > Decapoda > Portunidae > Scylla > Scylla paramamosain. Next base: position 15,502,602 of record NC_087162.1, on the reverse strand, counting down.
GTGAATAGAATTTTTTTTTTTAAGTCGAGACAGAAAACACTGCGACATTATTTCATACCACCACCACCACCACCACCACCACCACCACCGCCACTCTTGAAATGCCCATGTCACAATAGTCTGAAAACGAACACATAAGAATTTCCATCAAATGAAAGTGATGAGTATCTGAAGCATTTGTAGCGTGCAGGAAAAATACTTTTTATAACCATCCAGAAAACATTAGTTACGCCAGAAACACTTCAATTTTATGTTACTTTGCAGAAAAAGAGGTATTTATATTAGTGGAGGTCAGCTGCCTTGCGATGCTGTAGTGTTCATTTTGGCTCGAAAATATTGAAAAAAATGGACGTCTTGAATCGACAACTTAATTTTTGACTGCTGTCTGTAATGTCGAATGTTGAATTTGGCATGTAACATGTCAATAGTTTATTTTATTTATTTATTTATTTTTTATGTCGTATTCGCCATCAGGAATCCATAGAACAACCCAACTCAGATAGCTAAACTTCGAAAGAGGTGGGGTAATATGTGTGGATCATTATTGGTCAGCTACCAATTAACGGTTAGGTAGCACATGAGCTCATGATTAGAAGGAGCTTAGTAACGCCCCTCTATAATTCAAAGTAAAGTTGTAGGACTTCCAAGCATCCCTCCTCTCTACTCCATATAACTTCAATAAATATCAGACACTAAATATAACTTCAAGACGTATAATGTTTGTCTTAGTCCCCTACAAATCCACAGTAACGAAATTTTCAGTCAAGTGTGAGAAAGGCGAGATGAGAGCAAGAAGACAAGATTGATAACATATTACGTGTTGTTCGAGAGAGCTTAGCACCACTCACACTGACACAAGGTGCAGGGCCAATTGATGCCGCTTCTACTATACCGATCACCTGTGCAGTTAAATCAGTTCTCCATATACACGCTACTGTTTAGGAAAGGGCAATTACTGGCAGCTTTCGTGTTTACCATCAACAGTTAGACACACGCAGCGGCGGCGGCTGGAGTTACGTATACACAAACTTGTCCACATTCAGTGCTCTTTATTAAAAACTACCCAACAATTTACATCTCCTTTTTCTTTGCACCGCGAGCCCCATTCAGTCTCCCGCGGACGTGAATATGCTCGCTTGTCTAAAACGTACAGATCGCGTTTTTACCGCCTACGTTAATTACTCTCGCCATTTTACCTCGCCGACGCGGTATAAGTCAATAAAAAAGAGGCCGCCACTTGGAAGCAGCGGCGGTGGCGGCGGAATTACTCTATTGTGGCGATTATTGTCCGGCGCAGCGCTGCATTACTCTCAAAGCCCGCCGAGGAAAGAGTGCTGCCGCCGCAACCGCTGCCAATGCCGCTATCCACCACACTGCCACCATTTGTTGTCAGTTTTTTTTTTCTCTTTTTTTTTATTGGATCCTCTTCTGCCGCTCCCCTACCCCCGCCACCACCACACCGCTGCTCACGTCATTATTGTTATTGTTATTATTTTATTATTGTTATTACTGTTGTTGGCGTTGTTATCATTATTAACGTCATTATTATTGGTATTAGTTCGTTATTGTTATTAATGCAGAAAAGGTTATTCACAGCTTTGATTTCGTTTTTCTGTCTTCTTTTTCCCTTTCGTTCATTAATTCGTTTTTTATTCTCCCCTTTGTTTATCCTATATTTTTTTCTCTGTATCTCTCCTTTCTTTTTCTATTTCCCAATACATTCCTTTCTTTTCTTTTGCTTGATCAGGCTGCCAATCCATACACACAGCTATGTTACAAAAAAGAACAAAAATAAGACTGTGTACGTGTGTGTGTGTGTGTGTGTGTGTGTGTGTGTGTGTGTGAGACCTTAACAATCTCTCTCTCTCTCTCTCTCTCTCTCTCTCTCTCTCTCTCTCTCTCTCTCTCTCTCTCTCTCTCTCTCTCTCTCTCTCTCTCTCCCTCTCTCTCTCTCTCTCTCTCTCTCTCTCTCTCTCTCTCTCTCTCTCTCTCTCTCTCTCTCTCTCTCTCTCTCTCTCTCTCTCTCTCTCTCTCTCCCCCTTCAGGAGCATGGGGACTTCAAAGCAGCGATCCTATATTGGTGGCTATTGATAGTTGAAGACTTTGTTCGAAGTTTTTACCATACCGGCGAGGCGTGAGCGGCTTCAGGGGTCGGGGCGGCGCGCTGCTACATTGTCGAGAGAGAAGGAAGGGCTGGGTAGGGCGGGACGGGACAGGGTGGAGAGGGGAAGGGCGGCGCAGAGAATGGAATGAAATGGATGGACCGAGAGGGGGAGCAGCCGAAAAGGAAGGAATGGAAAGGGAACCCAATCGCTTATGATACAGAATGGGAGTGATGTTATATACGAGGACGGGGATTGGATGTGTCAGGTGTGTTTTTGTGTGCGCGTAGATGTTTGTGTGTGTAAGTGTGTGGTGTGTGGATTGGAAGATACATGTTAGAAAAAAGAATGAATGAATAGCTGAAAGATGGATGTGGAATATGATGGGGAAACTTGTGAAAAATAAATATTAAATTTTGCGGTAAAAGTTGATTTAAGAATGGGGTAGAAGAGAGGATAAGTAACTGGAAGATGAATTAAAAGCACCATAAGGGAATTAAAGGAGAAAAATCAGCATAAGAAGATCGAGCAAGAACGTTTATTTATGAATATGCACAGATTAATAGTATTAGCAGTATTTCTTAAGAGTAATGATAGTCGATTCACTTACATGTATTTCTATAGTAACGTTTGATATTAGCAAATCAAATACGAAACTTACGAACAATAGCGTTTACCAGATAAATTTGGATATATTTCACGTACGTTTTTTTCTTATGTAACAACACAGGCAGACAGACAGACAAACAAACAAAGACAGTCAGATCGACAAACAGACAAACAATGAACCAATAGAAAAATATAAACCAAGATTGCCAAGTAAATACAAATTAGAAAACAAAGCAAGAACAACAACACTAGACATACAAAAAAAAACTTGGCAGCAAAATTAGAGGTGCAAGGAGAGATGAGGAAAGAAAAAAAAGGAGAGAGAGAGAGAGAGAGAGAGAGAGAGAGAGAGAGAGAGAGAGAGAGAGAGAGAGAGAGAGAGAGAGAGAGAAAGGAGTCACTTCCTCACACAGTACAAAGAGAACAGGTGAGATTATCCCGCAGTAATCCACACAAGGCGAGGGTGTTACCTGCCTCCTATTAATTACTGCCAGGTACGAGAGGGGACCTTATGGGGTTTCCTCCAAAGGGCTCACCTGCAAGCTTGATCTGGCAACACTGACCAGGCGAGGCGGCAGGTAGTGGAGGGGCGAGATAGGGGCAGGTGTGTTGACAGGAAGGCATGGAAGGTGTATAGACAGGTGGGCAGGCATTTAGACAAGAAAGCAAGAAAGATAGACAGGCATATAGAGAGGTGGATAGGTATTCAGACAGGAAAGCAGTGAAGATAGATAGATGTTTAGGCCGCTATAGTAAAGACAGGTGAACAGGTGTTTAGACAGGGAAGCAGGATAGATAGACTTATGTATAGACAGGTGGACAGTTGTGTAGACGGGGAAGCAGGAGAAGTTGGACAGGTTTATAGACGGGTGGACCAATATTTAGACTGGAAGAAGGGAAGATAGACACGTGTGGATAAACAGGTATGCTTGTAAACAATTAGATAGGTGTTTAGGCATATTTACGGACAGACATAAATGTAGATAGATTAATATAGAGATAGACAGGTAAACAGACGGGCAGATAGACCGGTTTATAAGCAGGTGAGATAGACAGGATAGACAGCTAGTTACCAAATATGCTATAGAGGTAAACGGACGCGTAGTAGACAAACAGACAAACAGATGATAGACTGGCGAGAAAACAAGGAGCATAGATACACGTGAAGAGGACAGGTAAACTAGACAGTAGTGTAAGGAATGTAACACAAAGCAGACAATTATGTAATAGATATGTAGACCGACAGGAAAGCAAGGAAAGTGGACAACAAATAGAAGATGCAGGATAGAGTGATGTTGAGATGAGTAATTGACACACGCATACTTGGTAAATATTATACAGGAAAGTGAACAATATAGACACATGTATACGGACATGAATACAGAAAAGTAACGCATATACACAGGTAAGGGAAGTGAATTGATGTAGCTGTTATCAGTGTTCGTCTACTTTGATTGTATCTACTCACATGTTCCCTGAAACTACTGCATTCCAATAACATTAATATCACTTCATCTGTTCTGCAATGCATGTACATTTCGTTACTGTGCTTTTATTTTATTTGATTCATGATAAATAATTGCACTGGCTGCCATTGTTAAGAAATGCTTTTACTGCACAACACTTGCATGACAATTAAGACATTAAGAGCTATCCATCGACACCACAGCAAGCTGGCGACATGTTCTACTAATTCATTTATCAAAATTGTTTCTCTTCCTGAACCTTGTGTGAAAATATTATCCTTTTGTATATATATTTCACCAAGGTGCAATGTGTCACAGCTATTTTATTAGCCTGTTATAATCATAGCCATCTGTTGAATAGCGTGCCACTCACTCACTCACTCTCACTGTGTTTAGCTTTTGTCCATTGTTGAGTCATCTTAACTGAGAGTCGATCAACCGCCACATTTTGCAAGATTGTCTGCGGGAGTGCATGAAAAAAGGGGGGAGGGGGAATGCCAGTGAAGCATTGATTGCTGATGAGTGGTCATTGGTTCGACATTTCGTGGTTCTGTATCAGCGAACATGTTTCTTGTACTACTCGCAATCCCGTGGCTAGCATAGTACATCAGAGGACTTGATATTTAACACTTTTGGTGGTCTAAAGTACTACTGAGAAAAATTTGACCTGATGTAAGCCTGAGTGATGAAAACGCAAAATTTTGTGTCAGTTTCTTATGTTATTTTTTTACCTGAAAATTAACACTTTACTATGCTGTCAAAATTGTTTTCCTGCTTTCGTTTTTTTTTTTTTTTTTTTTTTTTTATCTATTTCTTATACCGAGTTAGAGTGTTCCCAGTAGTACATCTTTCATTCATCACAAATCACTCTTGAGACACTTTTCTTGTTCCACAGCCACTTCTAAACATGAAATTGCCTAGAAGCTGAAAAAAAGTATCTTCTTTTACTCCTCGTTATTTCGTGCAGGTGCATATATTGTGTACCGTGCTATAGTGTTGTAAGCTGTTGCATATCGCAGAGAAAGTGTTACGGAACATTTAAAAATACATTGGAAATTAATACAGGTTACTCTTTTGAATGTGATTGTACTGTTGGGAAATCAAGTCACATCACACGCCACCTCGCCTTGTGTGGACACTCCACAGCGTGAAGAAAATTACAAAGCCTGGGCGTAGGAAGACTGTTTTGAATTGTACCCATTTGATTAAAATACGATATAGGAAGGAGGTGTAGAAGGGAAGGAGAAAGAGAAGGAAAGGGAGAAAGGAAGAAAAAACAGTAAAAAATGTGAAGGAGAATGAATGATAATGAGAAAGAGGTGAATGAAAATAAGGTGACGGAAAAATTTTAGAAAAATGTAAAGGAGTATGAGAATGAGAAGAAAAAGGAAGATGAAAAAAAATGATAAAAAGAAGAATATATTGATAAAAATAAGGAGGAGGAGGGAATTACAGGATTGTGCGTCTTGTACAAAACCCAAAAGCAGTGCGCCCCACACTTGGATGCACTACGCCAGCCGTGGGCACAACCTCATGGACACACCACTCGAGCTGCCATCACCAGGAACTTCCAACTTATTATCCCTTTTGCCAGGACAGAAACATTCCCTCGGTCCTTCCTTCCACGCTATACACGAATTTGGAAGAAGCTCGTACTGCAGACACAGCTTCACTGCATCAACTCTTTAAATACTTTCAAGTCTGCTGTAAATGCATGGATTAAACAACCATAATACTGTAATGAAAATACTGTATCTAAATCATGTATGTTACTCTGTTTATTGATATCTATTTTTCATATGTCAAAGATAGTTCTCAGCAGCCCTGCCGGAGCTCTTCACAAAACAGTTCGTCAAACCCTTAAGTAAAAAAAAAAAAAAAAATAGAAAGAAAAAAGGAAAAAGGAAGGAAGGAAGGAAGGAAGGATGGAAAAAAGGAAGCAAGAAACCACATAATGGAGGCAGCGAAAAACCATCACGCCTCCCCGAACACGTGGCAGTTGATAAGAATCGTGTTCAATAAGTGGGTGTTGTTATCCTCGTCACTAGTACACTCATTATAAAGAACATTCTGGGAACACGACACATGTTTAGAGAAGACAAAGTGGGTAAAGAACATTATTGTTTTGATTGTTTGATTAATTGGTTAGTTAGTTGATTGGTCGGCCCCTCCATTGCGATAACCAACAATTCACGCCACTAAAGGCACTATACAAGATGTTTACAGGCATTTACGGGAAAGAAAAGAAAGAAAAAAAAAAGAGCTTTCCAGTGTCTAGTCTATATTGTGTTTAGAGACGGCTGTAGAGCAAAAAGAAACATCTCGAGTGATAAGTGATTAAAGCAAGGTGTGCCAAATAGGAGTCAAAGGATTAATTGGTTGATTAATTGACTGAATTTATTGACTCAGCAGTGATGAGATGAAGGCGCCGTAAGGAGAGAGAATGGGAGTGAACAAAACAGGATCCAAGTGTAGGCGAAGTGAACATAGGCAGGAAACATCAAGCAGCAAACAAATAATACATGGGCCTGTATTCTGGAACGCTTTGGTCTTTCACCACAACAATTTCCAAGGCTACAGATGATCAGCCGGATTATCAAGAGTGTTTCTTCTATTGGCAGTTTAAAAATCTTGCCAGCTATCTGTCTCTAAAAACATAAAATCACCATTAAAAACCCGTAAAAAAAAAAAATAAAAATTTCAATGTAGTGAAGATGCGGCGCGGAAGTGTTTCAGAATATGGGACAATGAAAACAAATGGACGGTGAAAAAAAAAAAAAAGGCGGAGGCAGAACTGAATGGAGAGGTGAAGATAGACATTAAATACATGGAGAACTAGGCGACTACTTAATTAGCTTCATGTATTATCATTATCATCATTATTGCTTTTATTTGAGCCGGCAGAGATGAGTCCTTTGTCATGTAGTGAACTCAATTATGCTCATGATGAAATATGGATAGACCAGCTGAGTAAGTGATAGATAGACTGACAAGTTAGACACAGAGGGGCGTGGGTAGACACAGGTAGACACGGGCGAATAAAAAGAAGCAGGCAGATATAAACAGGGCGTACAGAGAGAAATAAACTAAGAAATAGAAGCAAATAAACGAACAGGTAAACAGATAGACAGATGTAGACGAATAAACAGAAGTGAACAAGTAATTACGGATAAACACGGACAGATAAAGAGAAGTAGACAAATAAACATGAATAAACAAGTAGATACAGACAGACGAACAAATAAACAAACAGATAGACAGACACGGACAAATAAACAGAATTAGATAGACAAGGAAAATTAAGCAGAAGCAAATAGACAGACAGACTCGAGCAGGAAATGAGAAGCAGCTAAACAGAAACGACCAAATAAGCAGACAGATAGACAGACAAGGAAAATTAGAGAAAGACAAACAGACAGACAGACACGGTCAAGTAAACAGAAGCAGAGAAACATGCAAAGATAAAGAGAAGGAGAAAGACAGACAGAGACACGAGCAAAATAAGCAGTAGCAGACAGACAGACAAACAGGCAAAGATGGACAAATAAACAGACAGACACACACGGACAAATAAACAGAAGATAAACAGACAGACATACATACATGTAGACAGTGAGAGACACGAGTAACCAAAACAAGCAGTAGCAGACAAACAGAAGGCACTCAGGTAAAACAGGAAATATTTAAAGAATATCTTTGTTTCTTCCGCAGCTCGGGAACAGTCACCTCAGCTCAGCACTCAGCACTCAGTATCCAGCAGCCTCCCGGCTTGAGTTCCACGGGAGTGCGCAGTGCTTCCAGGAAGTTCTGTCTAAAGTTAAAAAATCGTCGAGATCTTATGCATGTCGTCTTATCCACTAAAGCTCAACATAACATGCAAAGTAAGAAAAGTAAAGAGGAAACAAAATTTATAATATTATGGCAACAATCAAGAAAATTATACTGACTTGTGAAGCTCATATCGGATGTAAAGCTGACAATAAGACAGGCAAGGAAGCCCACAATATTCTGTCTATCTATCTATCAGTAAGACAAGGCAGGAATTGGAGATGGAATCATTTAAACATTAGACAAAAATGTCACCAGAAAACACTAAGAATTAAACTTATAAATAATACAGATAGATAGTAGATACCCTATAAGTTCCGAATACATCTAATATTTTTCTTTTTTATGTATTTATTTGTTGATTTATTTCTACCTATCTATTTTTGTTATTTATTTATTTTGGTGTGTGTAGTTAATTTTCTCAGCATTTCCCGCATCCCTAAAGCAAAGGTGGGTTCACAAATGACTGCGTGAATGACATGAGTGGCATGACGGTGAGTGGTGACAGTTACGTCACTCAAACCAGAAGATAATAATTATCTGGGGTAATAAGGGCAAAAGGACAAGTAGGTTTTTGCAATAAAAAAAAGGGGGATGCAAGAGTTTCGTTACTTAACAAAAAGAAAAAAAAATCGTGTGGAAAGGGAAATCAAATAGGTCTTCACACTAACGGAAAGGAAGAATGGAAGAAAAGACTGCACTGGCTGCCTGCCTGACTGACTGACTGATTGATTAACTGGTTGGCTGATTTATCATTAATGCGCATCAACAATAAAGAAAACAGTGACGCAAGACAAAAAAAAAACTGTCCTCAATGACCGACTGACTAATAAATGTAAGGCGTCCCAGCACTGTAGTCATACCGTCGACAGAAAGTCTAAAATAACATAGATTCCTCTCTCCTTAGTGTTTCGCTGGTGCTGGCTATGCGTGAGGAAGTTATTTAACACCTTTGAAGTTGGCAGACAAGACAACACCACCATCATACACCGTTTCTGATTTTTGGATGATCGTTTCTGACTGAGGACTGGCACCTCAGTGTCTCTTTCTTCTTGATTATGTTGCCCTTGGCCTACATAAAAGAAAATGTATAAACTCCAGCTCTTAACCGTTTTGCTGGTATGGTCGTCCTTCTTTAACCTTCCCAACACTGTAAAAACTGTTTGCATGGACACATAGAAGAAAAAAGAAGGAAAAGCAGAAGCTAATTTTATCTTTTTAAGCTACAAAAATATTCACAAGATCCCAGCACAAAAATGGTCTAAAAAGTTATAGGCATTAAAGAAAAAAAGAAATTGCCTACTGTTATAGTCATCTTTCCAGAGCACCGTGAAAAAGATCATTTGCATGGAGACTGAAAAGAAGGGTGATTATTTTTTTCATGTACGACAGAACTATTTAAGAGGCTCTAGCACAAAATACGACTCAATTAAAAGTTATAAGTGATTATGGGAAAAAAGTTTGTCCAGCAGTGAATGGGTTAAGCCTCTCAGCACCAAGGCTTCTGTTGGTTTCATTCTGGATAGCACTGCAGGGAGTACATTCTGGATAGCACTGCAGGGAGTACATTCTGGATAGCACTGCAGGGAGTACATTTGAGTTTACGATATTTTGTAATGAAAGGGTTAAAAATATAGTGGTGCATTCATTATACGTACTTATTTACTGTTATTCTGACTAAAAATTGGTTATTTGATTGCGATTGCACGGAAATGGTTTCAAGACACTTCTCAATGTAATTTTGGTCTTGCCTTTAAGCTGTTTCCTAGGGTCTGGCATCATTAGTGAGCGCTTCCTCCCTCCCCCCCTCTCTCTCTCTCTCTCTCTCTCTCTCTCTCTCTCTCTCTCTCTCTCTCTCTCTCTCTCTCTCTCTCTCTCTCTCTCTCTCTCTCTCTCTCTCTCTCTCTCTCTCTCTCTCGTTAGACAGGTGAATATTGTGGATTTATTTGGGTCTTATTCATTGCGGGTTGCTATATTTATTTTTAATTCAATCAGAGGCATTGGGACATGAAGAGAAATCGAGAGCAGAGATAGATAGATATATTGATCGATAGACAAGTAGATAGATCGTGTTTTAGTTGCTCTTGGCCAGATCTTTACGTAAAAAATAGAGAATAGGGAAATATGGCTTTACTGTCCCGTACATTACTCTTACATCAGTACTTACCATAAGCTCACTTAAGTCAGAGGCAGATGATCTCTTCTTCCAGGCACATTCTTTCGGCTCTTCACTCACTCACCTGCCAGACACGTGCGACCAATAACCAGGAATTGATGTTGCCTTGTATCCTCCCCGCATCTCCCACGGCACTGCTTGACCGTCATGTTACAGTTTAGTCAGTCAGTCAGTTACTTAATCAGTCTCGCTCCTCATTCGTCCACCGCCAATAGTGACAAAATCCACGTCACGTCACTACAACGTCTATGGAAGAGAATCAGTTACCTAGAGCACTGTATGTGTGGGTAGAGATTGGGGGGATGCCTTTCATACTGCTCTCTTAAACATTGTAAAAACAAAAGCATTTCGTGTGATCGACTCCTCTCCTCTGATTGCCTTCAGCCTCTCTCATCGCATCTCTTTATTTTCTACCGTTACTTTCATGCTAACTTCTCTTCTGATCAGCACGCCTCCCCTCGTCCCGCGGCCTCGCTGCACAAGACTTTCTACTTTCCCTCACCCCTATTCTGTCCATCTCCGTAATGCAAGAGCTAACCAGATATCTCATTTTTTTATTAATTTTACTAGTAAACTCTGGACTCCTTGCCTGCTTCTGTATTTCCCCTACCTATGACTTTAACTTTTTCAAGACACTTCTCATAATTTTGGATATTCCTTTTCACTGCACTCTTTTTAAAGTCTGGCACCTTCAGCTGGTCTTCTATTTTTGGCCTCCCTCCCTTGGTCGGAAGCCTTCCTACACATAAATTTTCAAAAACTGTGAATTTGAGCGTTGCAGTGTTGTAGAAACCTTGCATGCACACAAGAGATAATAACAATGATAGCACATTCACACTATAAAGGTTTTAAATGGATAGATGTGCGTACGAGTATATGCACACAGAGAAGCAGACAGACACACGGACGGACAGGCAGACAGACGGATGGACAGATGGAAAGACAAAAGCAGAAAAGTCAGAATGTTCAGTTTCTTTTTTCTTGCTAAAGTCTCAGCATTTTCAATTTAACATGATTATCTTCTGGAGTTTGAAAAAAGAGTAAAGCTCTGCATCCGTAATCCTTTTTAATTTCCTGAGAAAATATTTTCGCAGACATTAATATTCATGTCTCTTCTTTGTGCTTTTGTGTCTTTTTTCTTTCTTTTTTTTTTATCGTGCGTGTGTGTGTGTGTGTGTGCGTTCTGTTTTTTTTTTTTTTATTTTATCAGTGCCAATTAGGAAAAGTAATGTTTTAGCCTCGAGCGTCGAATTTTCCTCCATGGCCGACCACATCTCCCTTCCTTGTGCCTGCGTCCTTCCCTCCCCCTTCCTGCGCCCCTCCGTCGTTTCATCTGCCCCTCCCTCCCTCCCTCCCTCCCTCCCTTTCTCCCGCCATCCATCCCTTCATCTCCTTCTCCCTCCCTCCCTCCCTTCCTCAATCCATCCATCCAACATTTCCTTTCCACCCTTCCTCCTCCTCCTCCTCCTCCTCCTCCTCCTACGTCTCTCCTTTTTACCTTTTCTCCTCATCTCTCCTCCCATCATCCCCCAGCCTTTCTGACTCGTCACTTACAGAACTAATCTTACACACACACACACACCCACACATGCGCGCGCGCGCACGCACACACACACACACACACACACACACACACACACACACACACACACACACACACACACACACACACACACACACACACACACACACACACACAGCAGGAACGGCATAACTCGCCTTACAAGGATATGATTAAGGATAAAGGTCCTGAAGGATAGACTGGTGTGTGTGTGTGTGTGTGTGTGTGTGTGTGTGTGTGTGTGTGTGTGTGTGTTTGCGCGTGCGTGCGTGCGTGCGTGCGTGCGTGCGTGGGCGTGCGTGCGTGGGCGCTTCCTGCTCATTACACGGGCTGCGCATGGAAGTGTGGTGGGATTGATAGGCTGTATAATTTTTCCCACTTTCAGATCTCAAGTTTTAATAAGTCATTAGTGATGGTGAATAATTTGCACCCGAAGATATTCCACAAAAAAATTGAAGAGCAAATTTTTTTCTCTTAATATTAATGATTATATGAATTAATGTTTTGTATATAACAGTGTGTGTGTGTGTGTGTGTGTGTGTGTGTGTGTGTGTGTGTGTGTGTGTGTGTGTGTGTGTGTGTGTGTGTGTGTGTGTGTGTGTGTGTGTGTGTGTGTGTGTGAGCAAAGCTTTAAAATAATATTCTAAAAATGTTTAAACGTCGGTATAAGGTCATGAAGAGGAAGAAGAAGAAGAGGAGGAGGAGAAGGGGGAAAGAGGAGGAGGAGAAGGGGGAAAGAAGAGGAGGAGGAGGAGGAGGAGGAGGAGGAGGAGGAGGAGGAGGGGATGGAGAATGGAAGGATTGGACGAAAACCATGAAACACAGTGAAGGATGAAGGATGGAGGGGAACAGCCGCCCCTCCTTCCCTCCTCAGTGTACTTCCCTCCCCTCTCCTCAGGTCCCTCCTCCCCTCGTAAGTACTCTTCCCTCCTTCCACACCCCCTCTCTCTCTCTCTCTCTCTCTCTCTCTCTCTCTCTCTCTCTCTCTCTCTCTCTCTCTCTCTCTCTCTCTCTCTCTCTCTCTCTCTCTCTCTCTCTCTCTCCTTCTTCCGCCGCTTACTCTGTCTCCCTCGTTATCTCATCCTCTTTCCTGCTTTTCCCCCTCACGTTTTTCTTCCTCCTCCTCCATGCTCCACTAATTTTTCCCTCCCCCTTTCCCTCCTCTTACTAACTCTTACCCCTTCTTCTCTCTCGCTTTCCTATCTTTCCTCCCTTCCTTCATTCATTCATTCTGAGTACTTCTTTGGATGCCATTCCCTTCCTTCCTTCCTTCCTTCCTTCCTTTATCCTGCTTTTCCTTCCTTCTTTCCTTCTATTTATTCTCTCGTTTTCTGCCTTTCCCATTTCTCCTTCATTTTCGTTATTTATCTTTCCTCCTTTGCTTTTCTTAATGTCAGTATAATATATATGCATTTATTCCTTATCCTCTCACTTCAAATTATCTTTTACTTCATCTTCCTCCTCCTCCTCCTCCTCTTCCTACTCCTACTCCTCCTCTTCCTTCTCGTTTTACTCCTATAGCTTCAGCATCTCCTTTCCTCTTTCTCTTTGTCTTCTAATTTCTATCTTCTTCTTTCTCTCATATTTCTAAAGCTTCTCTGTCTCGTCTCTTCCTCGTAACGTATGTTCTTTCCTTTCCTCGTTTCCCAATAAACTCTCATTATCTCTTCTTTTTTTTTTTATCTCTCACTCTATAGCTATCTCCCTTCATCCTTCCTTTCCTTATTCATCAACAAAATTTTATCATTTTTTCTTGAACTCTTATTCCTTTACTCATGCTGCATACAATTTCCAGCCTTTCTCTCCCTCTCTCTCCCTCTGTCCTTCCTTTCTTCCTTCCCTCCTTCCCTCCTTCCTTTCCATCCTCGTTCTCTCCGAGATCTTCTCTCACTTCCACCAGTTTCTCTCCAATATCCCAGACTCGTCTTCTACCTATATACAACTCTCTCTCTCTCTCTCTCTCTCTCTCTCTCTCTCTCTCTCTCTCTCTCTCTCTCTCTCTCTCTCTCTCTTCTTCTTCTTCTTCTTCTTCTTCTTCTTCTTCTTCTCTTCTTCCTTCCTTCCTTCCTTCCTTCCTTCCTTCCTTCCTTCCTTCCCTCCTTACTTCTCTCCTATCCACATTCCCTCCAAAATCTCCTCCTCCTCTCCCTCTCTCTCTCTCCAATCTCCGTGAATCTCCTCTCTTTAAATCAATCCATCTATCCATCTTCTCTCCCTCTCTCCTTCCTTCCCTCCTATCTATATTCCCTCTAAAATCTCCTCCTCGTCTCCCGCCCTCTCTCTCCCGGCAGTTTCTCTCCAATCTCCCTGGCCGTCCCTCTCCCTCCCGCCCTGCCTTCCTCTCATATTTACATATCAATCAAGTTTTGTGAGTCTTCCCGCAATTCGCCACCACCTCGATGCCTCCCAATGCGCGCCGCCGCCACCACAGAATCGAGGCGCGCGCTGGATAAATTGCCGTAAATTGCTGTAAATTGGTGGATATTCAGCTCGAGCCGCGCCAGGAGGACCAGGAGCTTCTCCTGGTGGTGCTGGCGACTGAAAGAGAGAGGGAGAGAGCGAGGGGGTGAGAGTAATGGAGAGAGAGAGAGAGAGAGAGAGAGAGAGAGAGAGAGAGAGAGAGAGAGAGAGAGAGAGAGAGAGAGAGTAAGGGAGAGGGAGACAGGGGAAAAGGGAATGGATAAAGTAGGTAGAAGGAGAGAGAGAGAGAGAGAGAGAGAGAGAGAGAGAGAGAGAGAGAGAGAGAGAGAGAGAGAGAGAGAGAGAGAGAGAGAGAGAGAGAGAGAGAGAGAGAGAGAGAGAGAGAGAGATGACACACAAAAGAAAAAGCAAATGGATGAGGGAGTAAGGGGAGAGAGAAAATGAGGCAAACAGATAAACAGAGAAAACAGACAGGCAGACAGACAAACATAC
>NC_087162.1:15420447-15482947 GCF_035594125.1 Scylla paramamosain | reverse complement strand
CGAATTGAAACCAAGTAAAAAGGGATAAGTAATAGAATATGAATGATTAGGAGCCCTTGCATCAATTGACTTATGAAAGAGTTAGCGTTCTTTATCAGTATGAATTATAGACTGTGTTATGTGTACGAGTATTAGGTAATCGGGCTCTTCTAGTACGCGCTTGTGTAGGTGGTGTCCAGGATGAAGGTAAACTCATTGCAAAGCAGCTGCAGATATATTAGTAAAGTAAACTGTACAAAATAACAAATATGATAAGCTGCCAGGGAGCCTCACGTCTGCCACCGAGGCAAGGCGGACAAGGACTGCTTATGCTGGGGTGGTTGCTGTGCCCAGGTCAAGCTGGGACTCGTGAGGTGAAAGGAAGTCACGCAGCCAGAAAGGTAAAGGGCTCGTAAGGTCCTGGGGTCTCACCCGGCCGTGAAGCAGGCCGAAGCACCGCGGAGACAAGGGAGTGGTGGAGACGAGGGTTGACCTCACTCCACGTGGTTGGCCGAGGCTGGCACCCGAAGCGTCGTCAAGTCCCAAGGGGAAAGGCGCGCCTTGCAATGTGGGCGGCAAGGGCGTGGGCGTGTGTCCCCACACCAGAAATGTTCCATCTTTACCCCCTTGACAGGTTGCTGTAGGGCCATGAGAGGTCCTGCATACTGGTAAATGGAAGTTGCTCGTGTCTTTTGGTGGCAGCATTGTGTTGTAAAGATGAGAAACTTGTGGCTGCGGGATTTTTTTTTTTTTTTTTTTTTTTATGTAAGACGGGTTCTGGCCTAAGACAATAAAGTTATTAAAAAGAAAAAAAACACAAGCTGCCAGTTTCAATAGTTTACTTAGAAAAGGGTTACCTACCTGAAATTCAAAAAGTGTCTTTATGTAAAGATTTATTAATAATAAATTCTTCTGAAGGTAAGCAATATCTAATAGTTTTAAGAGATAAAATGCAGTTTATATCATCCAAGCGCTGTTTAAAGACTATAATCCGTAAGTTTATTTTCTACGATGAAGACTTACAAAGGGGGATGAATAATCTGACTGTCTGAAACTGCATAATGTCAAAGATGGATATTTTTTGAAAATACAGTTATTATCATCGAAGCGTTGTTTACGGACTATATTCCGTGACAGCTTCTTTTGTATAAGGAAGAATCTGTTATAAATAGGACCAGCACACGATATTATCCATCCCGGTCATGTTTACGTACAGTGACGCGTTAGTCAACAGCAGGATCCGAGCTGTTCATCCGTTAATACAATTCATCCAGTCACTACACTGAGGTGCCCAGGCGGCTTCCTGCCCACTTGTCCTCCAGTATAGCAGAGCTATATGCCATTCTTGAGGTTTTACATCTTGTTGCTCCTCTTCATAAAGATGTATATTTCTTTGTTGACAGTCAGGTTACTTTGTTTGTACTCCAGTCTACCTCTCTAACTGACTGCTACGTAGTCAATAAGTGTTTCATTTGCATCCTGGGAGGTACTAGAGCAACTGTACAGTCCACTCCACCTGGGTGCCTTATCATGTGGGCATCCAGCTTGATGAAAAGGCGGACAGTCTGGCTCAGCGTGCCTTTGAGAACGACACAGTGGCTCACAGTACACCCTGGGTGATGTTAAGACTAAAATTAAGCATTATGTAAACAGTAATATAAGTGATCAGCTGGCGTATAGCTGCTACATTGGCAGTCCCAATAGCATTCACAATGCGAGTATCTCAGAACAGCGATTACACTTATGGAGGAGACAGAACATCGCAGGACGTGGTGGTATTGCAGTTCAGGCTGGGCTGTAGGTATTTGTGGGAGGTTAATATTGCCCTTTGCTGATACTGAACAGTGTGCTGCAACAAGAGGCCACACACAGCAATACAATATCATGGAGTGTCCACTCATTTGCTAAATTTAGGCCACAAGACCAACAGGATCTTGCCTTTGTCTCTTGATTCCTCATTTCTGACACACTGACGGATATTCTTAAGGAATATCCAACATTTGTCCCCAGATTATGATGTAGTGTGTCTTGTCCTGTCTTTGGCCAGCCGTCTGTGATTAGTTAGCTACGTATTCGTCCTTTTGCAGTTTTCTTCATATAAATGTTTTAGCCTATCCTATATCCATGGAGAGTCTGGTAGGCTCCGTCCTTCCCCTTTATTGTACCTGTTTCATATACAGCAGGAAACGTATCAATCAAGAGTAAAGTTGTAGAATAGTAGCACCGTTGTGAAGAATTACCCGCGTTATTGGACAGTTGCTGCCTCCCTAGTAGGACGCCGCTTCCCTGCTACAACACAACACCTTTCAAGCTCCTACTGAAAAGGCGACGCCAGCCCCAGACTCGCCCATGTAGCCTACTAGTTAAAGGCCACACCCAAGCAACAAGAAATATCAGATTTAACTAGATGGCAGCATGTGACTAGTGCAGGTAAAGGTTTAGAATTGCTGTATTATGATAACATTGAAGTGACATTAGCGTTTAGTTTAGATTGTTTCAGTTGGTTAACAGGGCATTATGGAAGTAACTTTAAATTAGTTTAGTAATTTCGTGAGTGACCATTTATTTCTACGTAAGGGGCATTGTTTGGAGTTAGTGTGCTTTTCTTTGATTTTTTAGTTCTTTGTCTCGCAGTGTTGTTGATTCTGTTGGTTTTGTGCTGCACGTCACTGGTTATTCCGATAGTAACATTAGTGTTATTAGTTAAGGTAAAGGTAAAATTACAATTTAACGCAATGCACCCATCTTGTTTTTCTCTTTGCCTATCCCCCTGACAAGTTTAGGGCATTGTGGAAAAGGGGTTCTTAGGTGGGGAAATCCAAAATGAGGCAATTTTTTTTTTAGATTCTCAAAAAAATATAAGGATGAGAAACACCATATTTTGAAAACGTGAAATTTCTAGGCCATCTTAACCTAACCCCCATTAGATAAGGTGACCAGAGTCCCGTTTTAGGTAGGTTAGTCCTGTTATTTTCAATGTCTGTCCTGCGTTTTCATGGTTGCCCCACTGATAATCTTATCAGACTTTTTATATTATCTCTTTATGAACTTTGTATAATCTTGCCAAACTTTACTATTTTATTAGTTGTTTATTAACTTTGTAGAGTACTCATGCATGTGTGTGTGTGTGTGTGTGTGTGTGTGTGTGTGTGTGTGTGTGTGTGTGTGTAGAGAGAGAGAGAGAGGTGATAGGTGAGGCAGGTGGTTGTCCTGGCCGTTGATTCCAATAAGTTATGTACTTGCTGTACATGTTATGCAGTGACTGTATCAAAAAATCATATAAAGTCGTTTAAGTTTTATTTTTTTCTAACTCGCTTCAAATACATACTACAAGCAAGCAGAAGTCATTACACTCAATTCACACAGGGCACTCAGAGGTGTGTGTGTGTGTGTGTGTTTGTGTGTGTAATAAATAAATAAATAATATATATATATATATATATATATATATATATATATATATATATATATATATATATATATATATATATATATATATATATATATATATATATATATATATATATATATATATATATATATATATATATATATATATATATATATATATATATATATATATATTATAATGTCCCACTTTTAAACTCCAGAAAATCTGGTCACATTACCTTAAGGTCATTAACCTAACCTAACATTACCTAACCTAACCTAAACTAACCTGGAGGATTTGCCCCCCCCCTGGACTGCTCCCCCTTATGGATGCTAGTCTGACCAGCACACCACACTAACAAGAATGACTTGAAAATTCTCACAAAATCAAGATTTACAGATCCCTGGATTTCCCACTGTAGCCCAGGAAAAAGTTGAGTAGACCCAATTTCCAATCTGTACACTTGTTTGATGATGATGAAGGTAGAAATGAAATGGCAGCTCCCCTGCTGTCTTTCATACTCTTGCAAAGGACTACACACAGACTAATTCCAAACTACACCGGCCATTTGAAATGGTGGCATTTTGTGTGGTACAAATGTGTCATGCATAAAACTTTATTTGATTACATATTAATATGACAGTTAATTTGTTTTCAGTGCAACAAAAATATGTCAATAATACAATTGTGAATAAAATACCTGCCACAGGACTAGTTACTGTGGCAACATAATGTGATCACAGTACCTGCATATCAACATACTAACACATAAGCAGTATCGATTGAGCCAGTCCAGGGTCAAGAGGAAGGATGAGAGCCAGAAAATCGAGATAAATTTTGAAAATTTGTTTGAGAGTTGTTATTTGCACCACATGATGTAACCATTACAAAATACTCCAAATGATTTGATGTACAACTTGAGCATGATAGTAAATGCTATGGGTGTATTGTGTTAAACTACACAACAACCAAGGTAAGGATAGGTTTAGTTAGTTAAGTTGGTAAACTTTTAGATTTACACCTTAATCCCCTTAACCTAGCCAGAGGGCTGCATCCCCCATTCCTGCCCCCCACCCTTCTCCCCAGGATACTAATCTAACCTAACCAGGGAACTGCACCACCCTGAACCTCCCTTCATGGATACTAATTTAACAACCTAACCTATCCTACAGGATTAGGTCTAGGGAATTTTTGGTGGAAGTGCCAGTGCTTATTTTTGAAAACTATGGATTTCCCACAGAAACTCAGAGAGATAAAGTTTCTTAGACACCAGTTAGGCATGCAAAAATCACATTTCCAATGTTATGGTGTATGGTGGTGTAAATCTAAAATAATATCATTAAGATTTAGATTAATTCAGTTCTTAATTTCACTGCTGATCCCTTCATTATGTGGCTCAAGATTCAGAAAAAAAAAAATATTTAGGCCCAGAAACGAATAGTCATTCTCTAAATCAGTAGAGTAAGGTTATTTCTATAGTTTCTTAATATTGTAGTGTTATAGTGTGACTTTTCCTTGGTTCTGAAATTGTCTTTGTCTCCAGAAGTTTTGTTGGCTCTCTGATGGTTTTGTGCTGCATCTTTCACTGGTCAGTTACTGTGTTGTTGGTTCTGAAGTTCCAGGGATCTTTTGATTGACAGATGGTGAGTGATAAGAGAGTGGACTTGTCTAAGAGTAAATTTGCAGTTTTAATAATAAATTAATTTTCCATTTTTTTCTGTCTCAGTGGGATTAGAGTTATTCCAAATAGTGATATTCAGAACTTAGAAATAATTACCTGTTATTATGTGTGTTGTATTGGTTGAAATTACAGTAAAATCTAGCTTGTCTCTTATCACAGCTAGTAACAGTGAGTGCTTTAAGATGGCCATTTAAAAAGGCTGGAGCCCTCCCAAAATAATCATTCACCTCATTTTTCAATCTTCATTAACTTTAAATGTTTGTGGCTTCTTGATATAACTTGATTTGTTGGACATAAACAGTTAGAAGACTGGGGCAGGAGGAGCTCTACAGTCAAACAGTTCAGGTGATTGCATGAAACCCAAGTGTGGGAGCTGGAGGTACTGTGCACAGACCTATACACATTACATAGTTATTCCTCTCTTGAAATACCTGTTAGTAATATCCTAATGGCTGAACAGTCAAGGGGATGCCAAACTTAAATCTAGTGCCAAATATGTTTTCATGTTTTCATGACTGACAGTGGAGGATTGAGAAACAGTAATTATGCTGCAATTCTGCAACTTTTAAATTTTATTTATTTATTTATTTATATTATTATTTTTTTTTTAGGCATAATCTTTTTGAGGACAAAATACGATATTTATTTATATATACATTTATATGTTTATTTATTTATATATTTATTTATCTTTATTTATTTTTTATTTATTTATTTATTTATTTTACCAGATCACAATTTTGCATTTTCCACTTAAAAAGACTTATATGAAAATACACCAGAATTAGCCTGAAAGGAACAGGTCCTTTCACCAGAATTGTAACCAAGTCACCTAACCTAACCCAATCTAAGCCTGACTGAACTCTGTGTGGGCTAATCTAACCTTTTTGGGCCCTTCAAATCAAGGATCCCTATAATAACAGTGCAGCTTAGCCTCTGCTTGAGTCAGTAAAGCAGGAAGAAGGAAGGCTGCATATGATGGCTTGCTGTGGGTATAAAATATTTCCTTGGCCACCACTCCACAAACCAACCTGCTCTAAGTCTAAGGTCTCTGCCACAATTTTCAATCTTCCTCTTCTCAGAAATAATTCTACTTCTGAAATGTTTTCAATCCCTTCTTCCCCTCGTCCAGGTAGAATTTGACAAACATCACTATCAATTCCCTTGTGAATGTGTTTGCTATGTGTGAAGTGCTAAATGAAACTTCTTGTTGGTGTGATAATACCTAGTATAGTTTGATATAGAGTATATGTTAGTCTATTGTGAGGATTGTCACCAAGAAACGACTGTGGTGTAACGGGTAGCATGTCTGCCCAGTGAGTGGAAGGTTCCGGGTTTGATCCCTGGGCAGTGCCTGCCTTTTCAGGTGAACTACCTACCCTAACATCTACTTATGTATAATATGTGACTTCCCTAAATTTTATATCAGTATCTATCTGCATGTTACATATAGATTGCCTTCTTGTGGTCTCTTATTTTGCTTATCTTGAAATGAAGCCTATCATATCCATTCCTGGATTGACACCTCTACCCGTCAGCCATGGAACCACTCAAGCTGGGAGTGCGCACGCATCCCCCAGGCCTCACGCTGGTGTACCGCAGTGCTGCCGGGAAGGAGCGCTATCGAGTGATGCCCATCAGGTTTCTCAACAAGTTTGGCTCAGTTGAAAATGTCTTGAAAGAGATGAAAGACAGACATCAACCATTTTTAGATGAAGTAAGTTTGTGCCGTTAAAAATTCTTCATATGGATAAAGACATTTTAAATGTCTGCTTATATATTTTTGCAATTTGTTTTAAAGTACCAAATGGTGATATTTTTTGCCATATCTGAATTTTTACTTATACATTTCAGGCATCTTATCTACTTCTTTATAGGAAATAGGATCCTGATGTCACTAATTGAATCTGTTTGCTTTGGTGTGTTACTAGTAATATAGCACTGATTGTGTTGCTGTTTTCACAAGAAAGGAGAAAGTAATCAGAAGAAGCAATCATATGTATTGTTTAAAATGTATATGCATGCATATGTAGCTTATGGAAATTAGAAGACTTTTGGTGTGTCGAGCTTAAGCATTCTTTTTCTTGTCCTTATAGATGAAAAATGTGATTGTCAGTCTTATCCATATGTTGCTAGAAATTATATCACTGCGCCATTGCTTTGCACCCATATTATATTTGAAATATATTTGTTCATTCTCTTGTTATTTATCTTGCTTTCAGGTTCCAGATGTCAGAATAGAGAAGATGTTGCGCATCCTTCAGGAGGTGGAGCGTGGCCGAAATCTGGAGGAGGCAACAACCATAGTCGGGCAGGAGTATTCAGTTGACCCAGAGCAGGACCTCAACAAGCTGGATGATGCAAATCTTGATAAGAAGAAAAAGGTGACAAGTTTAAAGGAAGAGCAGTAAAAGGATATGGATGTGATGGTGATGTTCCTTGCCAGTGTACTTGTAAGACCTCATGAAGTCAAGCTTTTTCCAAATATAAGAGGGATGCTGGCCAAGGGCAACAAAATATAGATGAAAAAAGAAGTCCGACTGAGGTGCCAGTCCCCTAAGTATAAGAGCCAAAAGAATTAACCAAAATTAGTGAAGTTTTTTGAGATTTTCCTCTTGAAAGAATTCAAGTCATAGGAAGAGGGAAACAGAAACAGCCAGTTGATGTCATGTTTTGCTAAATACCTCATTGTGCTTCAAAACTTGTTATATTGAGTTATTTTTTGAGGCATACAACAATGAAGTAGCATGTTTGTTTGCAGAGGAGACAGTCTTACTGGCAGAGAGACAAATGGAACTTCTGAGAGGTGAATCAGTTCTAGTGCATTTAGAAGATGAAAGCTGAAAGTGAATGCCAGGAAAAGTAAGGTGATCATTCTTTTAAAGGAAAGAAGTAGAGGTGTATGACAGGGATACCTAATAGGGTGAGTGTGCCACCTGTAGGAAGGTGTGAGGTGGTTATAGGAGGAGGTGAAAGTTCAAGTATCTGGGTATATAGTATTATGTAAATATGGTGAGATGCATGGCAAAACAGTGAGAGAGGGTGGTGAATGGTGGGCTTGTCCTAGGATCACTTGCAAGGGTTATGCAAGGAATATAGAGAGGGGTATTAGAAATAGTATTTTCCTGCCAACATTGATATATGGCTTAGAGGTCTGGGCTTGGATTAGTGTATAGCAGTCAAGGGTGTTTGCTGTGGAAATGGATTATCTGAGACAAGCATGTTTGGTGCACGACATTGAATTGAAAGTTATGATGATCTTAAATATCCTATGATTAAAGAATGGACTATAATTTGATAGTTTGAGTTCTGTTGATTTGTTGTGCATGTTTAGATAGTAATGAATCACATACGAGTATTCTGACTTGCAGGTTATGAACACCAGTTTTGAGAAGAATTGTGTCCGTCCTGGAGATCCTGACTATGAGTATGACAAGCAGGTGGACTTTGGCAGTGGTGCAAAGGTGGAAGCAGGCTGGGACTCACCAGATGAAGACTTCTGGTCATGAACTGCATATTAGCTGGTCTGTTGTGGTGAAGGTAAGAAGTTCCACTTGTATCACTGTTTTGTTGTCATCATGAAAAGTGTGACAAGGTTTCATGGTTGTTAACAGATCTGTAGGTGCTTCCTTAACATAATATTCATAAAATCAACCTTGTGTATTTCTACCAAGTTTGCCCGTTGGCTGAAATACCATGGAAGTTAATTAGATTAATATTTTGGATTAGCCTGCTTTTTTTGCTACCACACAACTATTTGACCATATTTTCTCACTTATTTGGTACTAGTTGCTTGTTCAAGTACTCATTCACCCTATGCTTCTAGATGGCTCTCCTCAATTATCAGTTTCTTCAACTCACATGTTTCTCTAGAAACTTTAAAAAAAACCTTCACTTTACCCTTTTTATTACCTCGGTATGACCATATCACTTTAACATGTTCCTTTTCACCTATTCTACTAATTCACAGTTCATTCCACTTACTCAGGTGCTTATATCACCTCTCTCATACACTTTCATTGCCCTTACTGTCCCATCAAGCCTCTCCACTTGCCCCTCTCAGGGATCTCATTTCCACAGCACAGTCTTGACTTGTATTTTATTCAATAACATAGTCTTGGCAGAATATTATTTCTTAAACCTCTATATACATCTGTATACACATTTTATTCTTTCCTGACATGTAATTGATGCTGTGACATGCTGATCTCTCCTAGTCCTCCCTTTTTATCTATTTTAATGTCATGTTTGCTTGCCACTGTACCCATATATTTAAGCTCTTATCTCCTCCACTCTCCATCTGCAAACATGCTACTACAGCTCATCCCACACTGTTCCTGTCCATGAATGCTTCATATATTTTTTCCCATTTCTCTACATCGTAAACTATCAATTCTTCCTGATCCTCACCTCTGTCATTTCCATCAATCTCTTGGTCTTGGCTCATAAGCAAATCCTATAGCTATTATACCCTCATACAATTTTCCAGGTTCATTAAGCAAATTCTACAGCTATTATACTGATTCCCATACCCATCTAGTACTCCTTGCCTCCATATCAGTTTACATATTTGAAACATCCAGTCTACTACCACTTCTCCATAATTATACCACCTATGCCTGCAGCTTTGCCTAACTTTCTTTAACTTTCCAAGTTAGGAAAAAAAAAGATCAGTTTCTAATCTGCTTTATTTCAATTTGCATGGGTTTGTTTGGGTTTGCATGCATTTGTATGGGTTTAAGAATTCAATAAATTTCTATCATGCAGAGGAACTGAATTGTTTTACCATTAAATTAATATAAATATAATTATTTTGTTTATTCTTTTGTTGTAATTTATCTGATAGTCAAAACCATTAATTGTTTCAAGTACTAACAAGCTACTGGAAATGCATTTTGCATTAAAATTTTATAGGTAATCAAAAACATTCAGTTCTGTTGCCAATATGATACAATAATTTTGGAATTCTTTTGTAGAAATTGTTTCAGGGCTTAAAACCTTTGCTTAAATTAAGTACTTCTAACAAGCTACTGGAAACTGGCTTTGCAGTAAAATTTTATAACAATAATTAACAATCTTTCTCCTCCCTCCCCAGTTTTAGTTAGTATTCTCTATATAAAATGGCCTTCCCTTTCACATTTTAGACTGTACAAATAACTTATTTTAGCTACTTTCAATCTGCAGCAGTTAGAATTTATATTTATTCACTATAAAAAGTAACAACATAATATAAATAACAACATTACAATATCTTCTCAACAAGCAATGTACATATGACATCAGATCAGAGATTTAATACAAGGGATAAAGATTCTGTACATATGATTCTTTGACTAGATAGAAACAAACTTATCTACATAGCATGAATTCATTATTTTCTTAATGGTAATGCAACTGGTTGTGCTTCATTCCCTAAACAAGTCAACTGTAATCTTCAGAATTGTTAGTGTTGAACATATCTTAGCAGAAAGAAAACATGACTTTCATTGCTAAGACATTTAGGGACACTTTCCTTATTACCCAGGTGACACAAAAGCATTGTATGCAGCATGAGCTTCAAGGTTTTCTAAAGCAGACCAGTCTGAGCTAAAGGAAACTTGCCTCCTAGAATGTTATTTCATTGGTATACAGAATAAAGCACACACAACAAATCATCCTATGAACAAAATTACATTTGTGCAATTTGATCAAAGTTTCTTAAATATTTGTTCACCTATACAGAACAATGAATGAGTTATTTCATGCAATCACCCAACCTAATACTCCTATATGTTCACAGCACTTTTGGTGCACCAGAGAATAGCAAATCTTCACTGTTGGTAATGTAAGTTGTACCAGTCATTGACAAGTTACTGTTTTTGTGTTAAAATTTCTGCATTAATTTGAAACATCAGATGGTGGACGGAGCTTGCATGATGCAGCTGATCTGTTGACCTTTACATATTTGTGTTGAATAGAGATCAGGTTAAGTTTTCAGTATTAATAACCAAACCAAAATGATTGCTTTTTTCTCAATACATAACAACATGACAATTTAATTCAGATGCATTTTAAGTACTTTATGTACATAGTTTTACAATACATTTGTGTACACACACTCCAGATTATGAAAACTGCATTTTGTGAATAACTATCTTTGCAGTGCTCTGTAACAAGTGTGCCTGGAGGGCCTAGGTGAGGGAGGGCTGCTGGTCCTGCTGCTGTTGACTCCTCATGGCATTCTTGACACATGCCTTGAAGCCTGCCCACCCTTCAGAGGGTTCTTGTTGCTGGAGGGGGAGTAACATGTTAGCAAGTAATGATATCAACTCTGTACCTCTAGATAAGCCTTTCTCCTCATAATGTTTTCTAGATAAATCTTTCAGGTGTTCACAGCTCATACTCTTCTTAACAGTGGCTTAAATCAATAACTTTCAACTTGTGTGGTATTCACTGCTTTCCTTTTAAAAGGGTTATTTCCTATCTGAGTCTATCTCTATTTAGGTGTCCAGTTCCTCATGCAATCTTATCTAGAGGCCAAGCCATCTTAGTGCATTTCTTTTCATCCATTCCATCACTCCACATTTCACACCATTTGAACATATTCCAAAAATAACTATGCACACTGATTACATCTCCCATCTAGTCACATAACTTATTTTCAGTTCAGTCTCTGTGTATCCTTCCCTACTGACATGTTAACACTATGAATAACACTATAAATGTAGTTCAAAAGTAATATAATAACAGACTGCACCTTGAACCACCACCTCAGGTCCTCACACCACGGCCTTCATCTCACTCTTGACGCACTGCTTGAAGGCATCCCACCCTTCACTCCTTGAGGTTTGCTGGGTAATGACAGAAGCCATGGTGTTAAATGCAACAAATGAAAAGAAGCACCACTCTCTATAGCAGAGACTTGTGGCACAAACTAAATCACTGAAATGAGTAAAGTTAGTTGCTGTTGTAAAGAAAATTCATTCAAAATCCATTCAAAATAATCAACAACATGGTGTCATTTCTACCAGTTATCAAAGAAAGTCATTTTAACATTAAGGGAAGTGGAGATGAGAAAACTTGAGATACAGGCATTATGAGATGAATTTATCTGCGACCATAGTGTATTCACTCGGTAGTGTGCAAATGGAGCATAAGCTGCTTTTCATAAGTTTGTTGCTGATGGGTCCTCCCACTTAGCATAAACACTGACCTTTCCACACTACAAATTTTACTTTGCTTCCTAGTATTTTCATTATTTTGTGCAATACTCTCTCTCTCTCTCTCTCTCTCTCTCTCTCTCTCTCTCTCTCTCTCTCTCTCTCTCTCTCTCTCTCTCTCTCTCTCTCTCTCTCTCTCTCTCTCCATTGTACATAAAAATGATAGATTATGAATGTGTTTGTAAATGTTGAAATTTATTGTTAAATGACAGAGTAAGGAAAATGGTGCAAATTGAAGTCATGGATAACTATGAATGTGTTTATAAATATTGAAATTTACTGTTAATTGACAGAGTAAGGGAAATGATGCAAACTGAAGTCATGGATAGAGTTGGAAATGTTTATACCACATTCTATGCTGCTTTTTAATGGATTTATTAAGATACTGTTGTAAATATTAATATTGGTATGCAAGAAATTTTTTTTAAATAACGTTGGATTTTAGATAAGGCAGAAAGGAACGATGGTAAGCAACTTTTTATTCTAAACTGAAAGTGCAATATTACAGCAACTCAACAGTATAAGAACACACACACTTTCAGTCAGCTGCCGTTGTCTTGATCGTACAGCTCTGTATAAAAAAAAGTTGCTACCATCCTACCTCAACAATTTCACCAATAATGACTGTTTTAAACATGTTCATAATCTATCATTTTTCTGTCTACCTATCAATAAACTAAATATTGCATAAAGTAACTGTGATACTTGAAAGAAAAATAAAAGTGTAGACATCTACACTAAGCAGAACACAAGCCAAGCCCTGGAACAATCATTGATGAGGTTACAAAAGTAGCTTATGCTCTAGTTGCAGGTTGTGAGTTCATGGACTAGGCTATGTAGTTTATTTGTGACTTTTTTATAGGAACTGAGGAAGCCCTGGTGTTGGTGCTGTAATCAGCCAGAAGCAGTCCTGCAGGTCACCCTGATGGGTGATTGGCCACAACACATCATAGATCACAGTCTAGTATCGGTGTATTACATTGCTACTACTGACTGGTCCACACTGTTCCCCCTATCACCTTGTTCAAGTTTGTGATAATGTACAGTGTTTCTAATATTTTCTTTGTCTGATTAGGCTACTCCTCAGCACCAGCACACTTTCACAGCAATGGAGACAAGTGGTGGTACACAAGCAATACACAACAATTGTCACCCAGGACAATGTGCAGGCTCATAACTGGAGATTTTCTAGACCACACCAACTATCACTGGGCAATGTGCAAACAGACACACTCCTTGTTAGTTTTGCTGTGGAGTGAATTACATGCAGTAGGCTAGGCAACAATGAAAATGATGCATTCTAATGTAGTGTTTGTTATGGCAATGTGGCATTTGTTATGACAAATGTGCATTATGATGACTGAAGAACCTATGGGAAAAAATTAATTGGTTCCAGGGAACCAGAAAAGAAAAAAATTTTAATTTTTTAAAGGATACATCAAAATAAGCACATTTGCACTACATTTTGAGATAACACAACAAATATTCACAATACCCTCTTGAGTTTTGTGCCTAGTCTTAAATTCTTATTACTGTGCAGTAAAAAAAACATTATACTTGCAATACATTTTTAAGTACATTTCCAAGGAAAGTGTAAGTATGACACAAGTGACTCTCATAGGCAATATATGATTGACTGGTATTATAACATGATGCACTCCACAGCAAAATTGACAAATGTTTCACAAGCAATGTGTTTGAGCACAGAAGTTATGCCACAATAGCTGGTGCGGGCCCTCCATCTGGAAGGCCCCCAGTTCTGAGCCTGCAATTTGTCCTGGATGGGCTAGAAACTGTGCATTGCACATGTACCTTACACCTTTCTACAGTTGCCTGTTTGTCTTACAGTAGCAGCTCGTGGGACAGCCAATTTTCTTGCTTCTGGTCTTCTCTACCTACTCAAGTATATTGTCTCCTGAGCTCACACTGTGACCTCACAACAGTGTTATGTAGCTGCTTTGGCAAAGAACCTCCCTCTGAGCCTGTGTGAGGTCAGAACCTTTTTGTGTTCTGCACTTTTGAGAAAGGCTTTTGGCTTTTCTTCTAGTTTCACCAGGAGGCCCTTCAGACATCTCAGTCTCACAAGTGTTTTCACCATGTGGGTAGTTTCCTTACCAAGTATTTTTCACTATTTTGTAACAACAAAGGAAGAACCCAATCACTAGATCTCTTTTTGTTTTCACGTCATGAAGAAATTAGTTATTAATGTAGTTGTCTCAGTTAGTTTCTTGTACATTCTAAAAGATGCTGTGCTGCTTGATCCAAATATCAACACATCCAAAAAAAAGTTTGTACAAATTCTCCTGGTCCCTTATGAATTACATTTCATGGTTCAAATTGTTAAGCATTCCCTTTAGATTTTCCATGATTATTTCAATCAGTGATCACTAACACATCATTCATATATCAGGACAATGCAATGATTTTGTTATGTGGATGACATGCTATTGATAGCTGGTTACAAGATAAACAAAATCTAAAAAAGTGCACCATGAGATTCAGTTCACCATGGACCAAGAGAGGGATGTTAAACTACTGTTCTTGAATATTTTGACAATTAAATCTGGCAGAACTGCATCTTTTAAAGTGTACAGGAAACTGAAAAACAGGGAACTACATCTATTACCTCAATGCTCACAACAAATAATGATTGAATTTTTTCCTTTCCACATGCCTACAGGATATGCAGTGAAAAATACTTGCATGAGGAAACCAATCACTTCAAGGAAATGCTCACAGGACTTGAATACCTAAGGGTCTCTTGGTGAAATTACAAGAAAAGGCTAAAGACTGTCTCAGAGAGGTGTAGAACTCAAAAAGCCAAAAAAAGTATTTGGTTGTCCCAAGGTCTTATATTACAGTCTCTCGGGGAGGCTTCATGCAAAACAGACAAAACCAGAGTGAGATCAGAAGATCACCAGATCAGACAGCTAGTGAAGATCAGAACCAAGGAAAATAAAGACAGCATACTAGATCCAGTACCCTGTTGCAGCTGTGCCACAAGCTTCTAGTATGAGACAATTATGGGACAAACAGAGTTCAGGAACATAGAGCAAATATAAGGTACCAATCCTCTGGTAGACTGCACTGATAAAGGGTACCTCTTTAAATGGAGTAATATGAAGATGCTAACGAGTGACCTCATCAAACAAGAAATACCAAAATCACTGTACATCACAAAGAAGAGGGCAGGGGACAAAACGTGGAGAGAGTCTGCAGCAACAGTGATGCACTCACATCAGACTGTGACCCAGGACATGTTCCAACCAATCAGCAAACAGGGCAACCTGCACAACCAATTTTGGCATGTGACACTGCTAACACCTGAGCTTCCTCAGTTCTCCTGAAGCAGAAGCCACAAGCAAAACTAGTCAGGAATTAACATGCCTCATAACAACCTGTATTTCTCTTCTCAGTTCAACTTCCTAGAGCAAATTGTGTTAATGAAATGTAAATCAACAAAAACAAACCAGTTATAACTGCCTTGACATTAGGGTATAAGTAAGATAATAATTATTACCTAATTTTTAAGAATAATTTTTCCTCTTGGAATTTTGGAAAATTAAGGGCAATATACTAAATATTTTATAGTTACTATTTTCAAAATTACCCTACAACAAACTAACCATCTCAATTTCAATCAGTGATATAAAAGAGCAACTTGTATTCAAAGTCTGCACTAAAGTACCCAAACTTAGACCAAGGGACAAAAACTGGCTTACAAGAACATTCTTAAGAAAATAAGGGAAGCTGCAAGAAGCCATCAGGCCTACACATGGCAGTCCCTGTATGAAACATACCTACTTATTTCTACCTATCATCCCTGTCAGACCATGGGGCAAAAACTGGCTTACAAGAACATTCTTAAGAATGGCCTACACGTGGCAGTCCCTGTATGAAACAGATCTACTTATTTTCACCTATCGTCCCCGTCCATAAACCTGTCTAATCTTCTTTTAAAGCTCCCTAATGACTTGGCACTAACAACCTGATTACTGGGTCCTAACTTATGTCCAAAGTATGCCTCTTCTGAAGCTGGAAGTATTCTGGCAAGTGCTATTCTGGAATGGCTACCAGTGCACTGTTGCATTCTGTGTGATGTCTTCACTGCTCTCAAACTGGTGGTATCTTAAATTGAAGGA
This sequence comes from Scylla paramamosain, assembly GCF_035594125.1. Taxonomy (NCBI): domain Eukaryota; kingdom Metazoa; phylum Arthropoda; class Malacostraca; order Decapoda; family Portunidae; genus Scylla; species Scylla paramamosain. The sequence continues at coordinate 15,466,555 of NC_087162.1, read as the reverse complement.
ATAGCTAGAAATCACTAGAAGATATATCTGAAGACCAGGGACCCTGACAAATATGAGTAGTTCAGTGCTTAACCAAGAAATACTGGATTAAGTGCAAAGAATGGCCTGGGACATATAATGATGCATTTGTCTCTTGCTTGACTCCCACAAGTCTGGTTGGCCTCTGCATTCTCCACCTAATCCATGATTTCTTAATCAAGTACCAAATTTTTCAGATTTTTCCTGTGATTTCCAGCTGTTCCAAAAAATTTGAGCATATCACTGAAAGGATCCTGATATGAGTCAATTAGAAAATATGCAGAATGCAATGGTGCATCTGGGAGCCATTCAAAAATGTTTACAGAAATAAAAAGATCAACAGATTCAGTATGTGGAATCAAAGGGCCAATCTGAAAGACATTAGAATGTCACTTTTAATCTCTTGGTCTAAGGACTTTTTGGACAAACCTTGTGCATATATTTATATCTTGATTTAGTGATAAGAAGATGGATACTGAGAATGTCCTTTTATAAAATCCAAAAGTCAGCCTAATATAGAGATAGCAATGGAAACTGGAGATTACAAGATATCCCTGCCTAATAATCTCACAATAATGTTGATCATAGTACATTACCCATCACGTATGCAAGAGTTAATGTGTAGAAAAGAGCAAGCAGATGTCTGGGGCTGTCATTACAGAGGGAACAATACAAATTTTAGCAACAAGACCAAACTGTCTGTTTCAGAACTCACCTTGAAGCCTCGGTGCAGCCGGTCCCTCATGATGGCAATGAACTCCTTGTAGCTCAGCTGGCCGTCACCATCATCATCAAAGATCTTGAACACAGTGTCCACAATGTGGGGACTCAGCTCAGCACCAGTGCAGATCTTTACTGCTCGATGGAACTCCTCTGAAAGGTCATGCACAAGCTATAATCAAAAGTGTTTGTGACAGGACATGATCTCTAGAGGAAAAGTTCAAATATTTAAAAATATTAATCTCCAGTGTAGTGCCTTGAATAAGAGTGACTATGAAGAAACAATGAAACTGAATAGGATGTGAAAATTACTAAGTAAACAAACCATTATAGTAAAAAAAAAAGCAAGGATGTGAAAATTACTAAGTAAACAAACCAATATAGGTCAAAAAAAGCACAGTTGATCACCTCCTCACAAAATCCCTCAATGCACAGACATCTGTTTTAAAGCACTATTTCTTTGTGATGTACATCATGACCTCAGTACCTCAACAATTCTTAGTATTTTAGTTTTTATACCAAGTATGTATAAATAAATTATGTTATCACCCACACTGTGTTGTGTATCATGTCCTGAGGGATATAACAGTTAATCTATAAAGTACCAGTAGTTCAAGAATAATCTTTACCTATTGTTCTACATCCATATTATCAAATGTTTCTACATCTTTTCTACTTTTAACATTATTGGGACATTAATGACTGGAGTTCTTTAACAAGGATTGCATCATCACTTTTCCATTAAAGAATAAATAATTTATATGTAATCCATGAAAGCAGTCTTGATGAGAGAACAATTCATAATTCACCTTGGGAGATGGGCTGGTCAGCAAGGGTATACATCTTCATGGCAATGGCAAAGTCATCCAGGGTGTTGAGGAACTGGCAGAATGACTTAAATTCTGAGAAGGTGATTCCTTTCCCTTCTGGGATGCGGTCCAAAAGTCTCTCTAAATACATCTCATACCTAATAGAGCAAAGCTTAATGAGAATATGCACTTGATAAGATCAAGTGAGCATGATATCTAAAGAAATTGATGATATCTAAAGAAATTATCACTGTGTTTCCATCACAAATTGCTACAAGTTTATGAGTACAGGTTAAATCCTTTTCTTTAATTTGAGGTGTACCAGCAACACATCATGCAGGAAGAAAACCACAACTATTCCAAAGTCAAAAATATCTCACACCACACAACATACATGTGATATATTTCAGTGCAATCCATACAATATACAGCTGTACTCACTGACTGCCATAGTTATTATTTCTGATATGTACTTATGTTGCAGCAATGCTATATTCTTAACAGAATATTTACACAACTCTAAAGTTTCTCCTGTTTTTAGCGAGACTACCAATTGTGCTTCTAAGCTAAGTGCTGTACAGAATATCTAATTATGTGGCACCAAATTATACAAACCTACACCAGTGATCCAAGTTCAAAGTGAACCAAGGATAATAAACGTGCCTACAAATTTCCACATTGTCCTTTTCCTTCTCACTGTTACATAAAAATAACTAAGATGAAAAGGTAAAGTTTTTTTCATTCCCTCTCACAAGCACCACTTGGAATATTTGCTGGCACTGTAAGATATGTGATACAGTGGCAGGGTTCAAGGAAAGTTCTAAAGATGAAGTAATGACATGACAGAAAATGTGAATTTTTTTTCACATGATATATGCCTTTTTGTGACCAATATTCAAAGCTTCCACCAAGTCAACATTTTTCAGCCAGCTGGTGGGTGATTCGTAATGTCTTATATTTCACATAAATTCAGTAAACTCTTACTCATAAGTCACACACCTCATGAAAAATATTCAATCTATACGGCTATTACCATATTTAAATTACCTAATAAAATGTAACCCTGTGTATTGAATATCCATATCTGATAAAGCATTTTCATTTAACATTCTCTGCCAATTGCTACTTTTTATACAATTAATTCTAATTACATCTACAAAAAGCCAGTGTGTAGTGTGTGAAGCTGATTAATACACTAATGTTCACTTCATCCCCACTTCCTTGTGGCAAGTAAACAAGACTATGAAGCAACAGTGGTCAAGTCAGGAGCCGGATGCTTTATCAGTCACAATGTGCAACGAAGCTGTCCTCTAACACAAGCTACAGTTTTGTGTGTGTGTGTGTGTGTGTGTGTGTGTGTGTGTGTGTGTGTGTGTGTGTGTGTGTGTGGTGAGGTGGAAGATCTCTAGCTGATCAATGTGTGCTGGCCACTTGCTAGGGAGCACCATGTGGGATGATGGGATGAACATGATAGTACAACAAAGGTACGAAAGACAGTATTGAAGCATTTTGTTAAAATTACTCACAACCACCTTTAGTTAACCCCCCCCTACTCCCATGATAATCTTGGTGGGAGTCCAGATTCAAGGAGAAAAGCAATAACTAAACAAGCAGTCACTAAGGAAAGGTACATATTCTCTCTCTCTCTCTCTCTCTCTCTCTCTCTCTCTCTCTCTCTCTCTCTCTCTCTCTCTCTCTCTCTCTCTCTCTCTCTCACTCACAACTATCCAAGTGCTCATTTAATAACTTACACATCATGATTTATTTCAAAACATTGTTTCTGAGATTTTGAAAACATGACACTACAGAAACCATTTAGTGGGAATCTGATGGCAATTTTCTAGTTCTCCTTAGTGAATCTTGATTATCCTCTCTTGAGAAGTTCAGCAAGATCTTTGTTGTTGCATTCGACATATTAAAAAGCTATCAACTGAGTCTGCTATAAATCTTTGATTTCTCAACTTCCTTTAAATAGTCTCTACCCATCTCTGTGCAGTTTTCTTAACATTTTCTTTCTGACCATTCTATCATATTAAACCTATTAACAATGATGTTCAACAGGGCTCTGTCTTATCACACACTTTTCATCATTCATAAATTATCTTGTTAACTAAATATCTTATGCAGACAACTTTACCCTGCATCTCTACATTCAGCAGCAAATTAACAACTTTTAGAAGCTCAATTCCTTCACCTATGGACTCAATTTTCCCTCTCCTTTGCATGAACACACTTGGGCTTGTAGTAAATTATGGATCCAATGCAGTGCTACCCTCAGAGCAAGGTCCCAGTTTGTCAAGTTAATTAAAAAAAAAAGCTTGAAAATGACAGATGAGATCTGTAGCACTCTCCCTATTAATTCCACTCTAGAAAATGAACTCAAAGTGCAAATCATTTGAGGGTATGGATAGGCTAACAACACTGCCTGCAGGAGTAATTCTTGTTCCTAGCCTTTCATTTCAAGAGCCACTGAATAACAATGCTTGTGATAATCTAACCTCACATCTCAATTTTATCTCACTGGGTTTCAATACTACCACTGCACAAATAAATTATATTTTGGCACAAACATCATTTGTTTCCTTTAGCAAAGATTTCTGCATTTTTTTTTTCCCAGTTTATGTTAGCAGAACTGAGGATCTGACCAAGGAAATGTTCCCTTTGTAATACCAGCTTCACAGCCTTCAATGTATTATGCACCTAGGCAGAGGGGACATATCAACAGGTGGTGCCTTAGAAGCCTCTGTCAGCTACATATATTACATGCATTTCCTAAGTTGGAAGGTAGCAAAAACTGATACTCAAAAATCATTATAATCTGGCAGACTTTAGGTTTTCAAGTTAATAACGAATGGCTACAGTGTTATGGCAGCTACAAGTATACATGATATCTGGAGCTGTCGTAGGTATACATACAAATAAACATTACTAACCACATACTGTCATAAGGCAATTAAGAGGATTCCAACTGGAAGGATTAGCCCATTAACATAGTAACATGAACTGTCAAAATGAGTCAAAAAGGTTTAGTGGTCATCAACTAGAGTGCATCAAGTGATAGTGTTGTACAGCAGGGTGTCAGGGGCTACAATCACCTGTGAATCCTTTTTGAAGGCCTGAATCATAATAAACATTGTCTCAAAAGTCAGAAAGCTAGAGATAATAGAAATCAATAATGTTTCATCCACGTTCATGCACACACGAAACAGACACACGCACAGAAATTAAAGCAATAATAAAAATAAGAGCAAACCATGGAAAAGACATGAAATGAGAAACAAAAGTAAGAATGAAGATCTGCAGAGAGATATTTGACAAAAAAAATACCAGCAACCTGAAGATATTACATCATTCACCACTGGAATATCTAGCACATTTCTATCTGGAAAAACACTTAACACAATGCTTCCTTTTCACACCTTAAATAAAGACAATCACAACACTGAAAGGAAAAAATATATGGCACACACTTGAGACAACAGAATCATCCACCAACATGAGGAAGATTCACTTACTGGTCAGACTGAAGGTAAGTATAGCGCAGCAGGATCTTAGCAAAGTCCAGCTCAGTTATTGCAGGAAGACCCTTGGAAAATTCATTGAACTCAATCTCCAGAACCTCAGTCTGAAGGTTTTCCATAAACCTGAAAGAGCAGTAACTAAATCAATATCCTCAGTCACTTAACCTAACTGAAAATCTAATCATTCTTCCCCATCATAACACCATCACCCAAAAAGTAAGTGTTGGCTTCCATAATGATTTTTCTCAACAGCTGTCTATCAATGGCATCATTCAACAGGCCCATCTTCTATCATAACTCTCTTCCCCACCTCTTCACACTTCATCTGCTGGGAAGAAGAAAAATGAAAGGAAGACAGTAGAGTTCCATTCTCCTTTTCTTGGTTACTGTTCCTGTATTCCCCTATACAAACAAATCGCCTCAGTTTTATTATTTTCTTTGCAAAGATACTTCCCATGTATGATCTAAGCCTCACTTCATCTCTTAGCAGAGTCCCAGCAAAATACATAACATACATACAACCATGCATCCTCATTTCATTCTTTCAAATTCCTTTCCTTTAATACATATCTCTGATCCATGAATTAACTTGGGTCTATTATGATCTTGCATATCTTTACTTTTAACTGCTGTGCCATCACACCACATAAAAAACTGTAGAGCTTCTTCAACATTTGTAAGCCACTTTCTTCTTCACATTTTTTTTTTCTCTCACCACCAACCTCAGGTAAGTAAAATCTCACCACTGACTTATTTCTCCTTCACTTATTCCTATCTCTATACTGCCTTTTTCCTTGCTGTATATAGCTCCCACATTCCTCTTTGTGGCATTTTCTGCCAGTGAGGCACTCATTTCAAGCTTCACAGTAGACTTCTCTCTACTTAAGACCCATAGAAGCTACGAAAATTTCCTTACAATATTCAAATGATTTTATATAAAAATTTTACCAATCTGTAAAGTATGTAAAGAATAATATAAAATGAAGATACTTTTTTTTTTTTATGTAGGAAGCACACTGGCCAAGGGCAACAAAAACCCATTAAAAAAAAAAAAAGCCCACTGAAATGCCAGTCCCATAAAAGGGTCAAAGCAGTAGTCAAAATTTGATGAATAAGTGTCTTGAAACCTCCCTCTTGAAGGAATTCAAGTCATAGGAAGGTGGAAGTACAGAAGCAGGCAGGGAGTTCCAGAGTTTAACAGAGAAAGGGATGAATGATTGAGAATACTGGTTAACTCTTGCGTTAGAGAGGTGAACAGAATAGGGTGAGAGAAAAAAGAAAGTCTTGTGCAGCGATGCCGCAGGAGGAGGGGAGGCATGACGTTAGCAAGATCAGAAGAGCAGTTAGCATGAAAATAGCAGAAGACAGCTAGAGATGCAACATGGCAGCAGTGAGAGAGAGGCAGAAGACAGTCAGTTAGAGGAGAGGAGTTGATGAGACAAAAAAGCTTTTGATTCCACCCTGTCTAGAAGAGCAGCATGAGTGGAACCCCCCCAGACATGTGAAGCATACTCCATACATGGACGGATAAGGCCCTTGTACAGAGTTAGCAGCTGGGGGGGTGAGAAAAACTGGCGGAGATGTCTCAGAACTTACATTTTAAACTCTTCAAACTTGAGATCCTGCTTCCCCTTACGCCCAAAAAAGTGGAGGAGGAGGGTGGTGTCCACAACATGACTCTTCTGCAGCTCATCCTCCAGCACCACCTCATCATCAGCACCTATGCCAACATCACCATTTTATAACATCATCTCTACATCTACCCATAAGGCATCAAAGGTGTGATATGCTGCAAAAAAATTTTTCTAGAAAACCAACTGAAATAAATAACACTCCAGAGAAATTATGATTAAAAACCTAGAACATATCACTGAACATTCTGATATACATACAGTAATTATATAAACTGATATTACTGCACTGCTTTTGTGCTGTATTGGTATGAAAATGTGAATAAATTACTGATAATGTTGACACAAGAAACCTTCCAGACTTCAGAACCCCATTTAAAAGATTAACTACACCATTTACTCCCAAAATAACTAAGACAATAACATCCTCCTGCTGCTCATATAAGATAATTAATGAAGGAAAGAGCCATATTATTATATACTGCAGAGAGAGAGAGAGAGAGAGAGAGAGAGAGAGAGAGAGAGAGAGAGAGAGAGAGAGAGAGAGAGAGAGAGAGAGAGAGAGAGAGAGAGAGAGAGAGAGAGAGAGAGAGAGAGAGAGAGAGAGAGAGAGAGAGAGAGAGAGAGAGAGAGAGAGAGAGAGAGAGAGAGAGAGAGACCTTACAACCAAATCCCATCACATTTTGCTCTCTACACATTTGAAAGGGAGCAGCAGTACCTGCATCATTGGCCTTCACTGCTCCTTCCAAGGCTCGGTTCAGTCGGTCTCTCCGAGCAGTGCTGAAGATCTTCTCAAGCTGAAACAAAGCGATAGATTAGAAGTCTGCCTTGGCTACAAAACAATAAAGCCTTACTTTATTTAAAATCTTAGCTGTAAATCAGTCCCATCTCGGTTGTAATAATCAGGTATGATGCACTCAGATCTAAATGTACATGAATTTCAAGACGTAAAATCTGGCGAGATTTTCTAGTGAATAATTTTCTAGGCTACAATAAGACAAAATTATAACATTAATTTTCTATGCTAAGTTATGGCCAAATTATAACAATATTGGATGTGATGCATTCTCAGATGAGCAATAATTGAATCACAGGTGTTGCATCCTGTTAATCAATTTACCACACACACTCTGCACATCTCACACCTGGCAAGCAGTTTTAATTAATAATACACTGCAGCAGCAGCAGCACCACCAGCACCAGGCCACACTACCCCAGCCTTCAAAACCCATGAACATGATCACAGTCCCACACAAATGTTACTGGGTTATGCTAAAACAATGTCTCTTTGAAGGTTCATCAATCTAAGTTGGTAAAAATTCTACATACCAATTTTCATAATAGCACTGACAGAAATCCATATGCCAACTAATAACCACTGTTTTCTACACTACAGTGAAATCCATAATGAAGTGACTAGCTAGCATTTAGTTAATTCCGGACAAAAACTAAATACATAAATCAATATTCTGATGAGTAACTCAAAAAAATGTCTTGCATTCAATCACATATATACACAAAAAATATTGCAATATTTTTTATATAAATATTTTTTTTTGTTTACATGCACTCACTCCAGTAAAAATAGTCAGGTGTGAAATAAATAATAAGGTGTCCATTCAACACAAGTCATCGCTACACAGATCTTTCTTCTTGGTTATACTTGAAATGCTTAGACGTTGGTACAGACGGACGGGGCACATGTGAGTCACATGTATGTACATGGCAAGGTTAGTTGTTACAGAGACCAGATACTGACAGGATCAATGTTCAATTACAGGTTCTAAATAATTCTTGCATGTTCACATTCAATCAATTTGTTAGTGCTACAATGATGATATGGTCTACATTAGTTCACTACAAGGTGCACTTCATCACTAATTTCTATAAAAGTTTTATCAACAAAAAAAATGAAAAATACATTGTGCCTCATTACCTTCAACAGTATTGCTTCCAATCTGACACACAGTTTAATATGAAACTGACAGAATCTATCATGGACAGAAAAAATTATAAATTTAGTCTCAGTATACAAACCAACAAAAAAAAAATAACATAATAATGAGGCCAAGGCCTGCTTGTGTTTACAGCCAACATCACAGCTATACTAAAACAACTGCTGAAGGACATGAGGTGATAAAGGTACAAGAAATCAGAAGGTTATGGTGCAACTATTGCACTGCAGACACATTACCAAGGAGAACACAATAAGTATACACATCCTAGAAATATCTAACACAACTCTTCCCAGTCTTAAGGGTAAGAATTGTGTAACCTATGATCTCACAATACCTTCAGACCAAACACCTTATATAATAGTATGATACCTTCCCTTCCAGTTTTGTTCATGGGGGTAAAGAAGCATCTTAAACAATAGTGTAAAATTTCCCTCTTCAAGATTAAGAGAAAATAAAAAAGTGCCAAACAAAATTAAATGCGTCATTTGCTTGCATATCACTCATTAAAGCTCTAAGGCAACTTGAGTAAGAGGAAGCACAGAAATCATGGCTGTGAATAATTTAGCTCTTGCTTCAGCAGATCCCTGGTGATGTCACTACCTTGGAGGTCACATTTTACGAGTATAGTCATGGACAAAAGTAAAGTAATACACTGCAATCCCTTCCACTGTGCTTGGCATTTCCCCTCAGATCTACTAAGAACCTATGAATTATTAGCCTTTTATAAGGAGAATGCCAGTATATCCAAGACTTCAGATTGAGAGGAAATCCAAAAGAGTGGAGGGAAGAGGTGAAGGTTACTTGACTTCTAAACCAAGAATCACCTCCAATGTTATTCCTGAACAGCTCTACAAAACCTAACCTTTGGAACCTAAGTAGACTTCATAAAAGCAACACAATTCTCTTTTGATACTTGTTCCTTGGATATTCCTCAATGGTGGCCAACATAAATCTTCACTTTTATCAATACAATTCAATCCTGTACTTTATCACTAACTCTACTATCCACATCCCACTCTCGTGATAACACCCACTTTTACATCAACTGCTGCTTGTACTGCAAAGTTACCAAATTCAATACCTGTATGATTATGTCTAAGATTATAGAGATCACTAATCAAGGCATTCACAAGTCATATCAACCATAAGCACACACATTTTTTTTTTACTAATGATAAGAGAAAACAGAAGATCAGAGATAGAGGAGTACTAAATATTTCAAGCTTAAGTTATTCACAAGAGCTGGTACTAGAAGTGTCAGGAGAGCTGTCACAATAGAATGCAGGCCACACAATCAGCAGTTAGTGAGTGTTCTGGTGTTTAGGTGTCTGTGTGAGGATCTTTTCATTTGGGGTAATGGACAAACATAACTACTTAAAAAATATGTATATATATTCCTTAATCATTTCAGTAATTTTATAGCATTTATCTGAGCTTTCCATGACATATTTCATTGTCATTATCTTATTTCAATTCAAATGCAGCATGTAGCTATTTTATGTATGTTTACCCATGCATCTATATTCTGCAGTGTAGTTTGAGTTTTGAAACAGGGCTTTAGTCATTAAGCTGATGCAAAGTCTCCATTGGTCTGACATGTGAGTAATGTTGAAGATTAATGCACTGGTTGAATGACCTCATGGGTGTGTGAGAAAAGACAGACATTCCTTGGTTCCTTTAAGTTGGAAGGCTGTGCTTCAATGATAACTTAGCAATGGTATTAAAGGTGTTGCATTCAGTAATATCTGTAAGACTGCTAGGTTTACACAACTATATGTTTCTACTATGAAACCCAATATTCAAATTATCTTAAGCTATATCAAATCACTAAACTCTAGCCATGTTTAAGCCCTGATACCTATTGTGATGCTGAACTTGTTCACAGCATTACTAAGTTCCTATACAACTTGTTATAATTCTATTTATGACATGTAAAGCATTTACACTTTACAATGAAAAATAAACAAGTTTACAAATAACCAAGTGTTGATTACATTTGATCATCAATGCACAAAAAAATATCATCTTAATATCTACACCAAAAGATATTTGATTTTTTCACTATAACCAACATTTTTTCCAGTGTATGTGTAAGACGGTGTTGTTAAATATATAAGGCCAATTCAGAATTAGGAGACGCTGAATGCAGTCAAGAGCATGTATCCTCTCTCTACCACAAGGCTGTAAATTAACCCACATGTAGGAAGAAGCTGCCACATTTATGCTGACATATGAACTACTTTTCAAGTAACCCACAGGATAAGTGAGATCCCCCAAAAATAAGCATGGTAGAGAGAGGATCAAGTGCAATTTTAGCAAGAGTGAGAGTACACATTTGACGGAGAGGAAACTGTATGAGACACACAGGCTGCAGCCTGTGTTAAGCTGCCTGTCGGCACACGGCACATCCAGGACATCCAGACAGAGTGAGCAGCAGGCGCACAACTGAGCGAGGCGCCGGTTGAGCAACACACACTACTATATAGTCTATGTATATTACCCCCACACGGACGCTGTCTACAGATCGGCCCACCAGCAGCTGACTTACGACCTGCCTAGTTGATTGCAGTTTCTTGGCCTTCTCTGAGTCAGGGTTTTCATCGTGGATTGTATCAGACACCCACGAAGCATAGGCTCGAAAAACACCAGCAGTGATCAAGTCCATTAACTGTTACACAGGATGTTATGGTCAAACTTCAAAGTTAAATATAGTGCATGGTTATTTTGCTGCAAACTTACTGGGAGGAGAAAAAAGGTTTACACACATATTTACTGATTCCTGAACTAGTTGTAAAGGTATATAAGACAAAATTCAGAATAAATTTAAACTCCACAAACTATACATACATATACCATATTATACATATACTTGTACTGTCCTCTTTCATATCCCTGGCTTAATAATCACAAAATGGATACATATCTCTTGTAAGTTGAATAAAAGATATAGTAGTATTTCTTCAATGAGAGCAGCTTGTTTTTAGGTGGAACATAATTTGTTCCTATAAAAAAAAAAAGTAATCATTTTTCATTTGGCTTGCCTACACTCTCTGCATTAAAAGGAGATGGTAATCAAAATATTTGTCATCATGACTCAAAGTTTTCCTCCAAAAATGCTAGTACTTACTTTCCTGGCTTATGCTTATTACTTTCAAGAACTGAAACAACTTATCAAAAATTCTAAATATTACCATCATGCTAAATCTGCCTTATTTCAGGATTCATTACAAAAGCATCCATCCTTCCCTATTCTCTGCATTACCTGAAACATTACACTGCTCATAACTCCATAGAGTAGAGAGAAAGAGCCAGGAAGGCTATGCTACCACTTCCTGCTGTAACTCCCTTAGCACAAGCTGTGTTTCAAGCCCAGATGATGTCCCAAAAACCTCCCTGCACATACCACAAGAAACTCCTCTTTGTCCACTCGCTCATTCCCGTCAGTATCGAACATGTTGAAGGCAATGCGGAAGCCCGTCTGAGGCTCTGTGGAGTGTGTACTTGATTTAGTTTGTTTTTATAAAGAATGGTAAGTTATAGACATTATGGCCTTTAGCCAACTACATATACTTGTGTTTACTCCATATCAATATAACAACTGAAAATTTATCAATCAAAACAGAAATAAATGTGGTAGACAAGGAAATCATATTACACTATAAAAAGACAAAGCAAAAAAGGCACAGACAGCAAAGACAACAACTGTCTGATCTAGATTAATCATAGAATCATAGAGGAAAAAGGTGAGGATGCTGAAGGAATGAAATAGCACTGTCAACAGTGGAATTGAGATACTCTAAGGATATCCTGGAAGCAGGGAGAGAGAGAGAGAGAGAGAGAGAGAGAGAGAGAGAGAGAGAGAGAGAGAGAGAGAGAGAGAGAGAGAGAGAGAGAGAGAGAGAGAGAGAGAGAGAGAGAGAGAGAGAGAGAGAGAGAGAGAGAGAGAGAGAGAGAGAGAGAGAGAGAGAGAGAGAGAGAGAGAGAGAGAGAGAGAGAGAGAGAGAGAGAGAGAGAGAGAGAGAGAGAGAGAGAGAGAGAGAGAGAGAGAGAGAGAGAGAGAAAGGAAAAGTGAGGAAAAGCAACAAGGTAGGGCACTGCAAAGTGGAGGCATGACACAAGGAAATGTTGGACATTGAGAGGGATGTCACAAGAGTGGGAGGGAAGAAAGTGCAACATAAAATATGAGCGTGAGGCAGGTATGACCAATACATAAGTGGTAAGGGTCATCTGAAATATAATAATGAAAAAGATTTACACATCTTCTATGAACTTTAATTTCATTCATACACACCAGACAAATTATTCACTCATCATCACAGTATAACCAAACCACCTCAGTGCATTTATTTTCACCTATCCCACCACTCCACATTGCTCTACTTGTACATGAAAACTATGACAGCTTTCACACATGCTTTCATTGCTTTCACTGTCCTATCTTGCCTCTCTCAGATAACTCTTCCTACAGCATTGTCACATTCCATTTTCAAAACTCTGAACACATACTTCTTCTTTCATGAGCAGAAAACTTCCCAGGGATGAAGTTCCCAGTCTTCCATCTGCATTGCTTTAAATCACCTTTCATGAGGTGTATGGAATGGCAAAACACAGAATATGAAAGTATACATACTTAAGTCAAACTTCTCTGAAATTAAAACATCTAATACAATATAATTGCTTCAGTTCTCTATCAGATGATGAGATAAGTGCATGGTGATAATGAATGATGTATATTGATTGATATATACTTACTTGTGAGGATTGACAGCAGGAACAAGTATTCTGTATAAGAAATTATACCTGAAAAGAGAAAAATTGTCAAATTATAATCATGCACCAACCTCAAGAGTATCAAATGCAAATAAAATGTCACCCTCATAATGTTTCATTTGTGATAATCACCCACAACTATTGCATGACTAAAACCCAGAAGCCTAGTATCTGGTGACTCACCCTTATCAAATATGGTTCGGAACATGTCTGGAGAACCCTTGGAGAGCGCTGGCGTTTCCTGTGCAAACTGTTCTAGATCCCTCTCGGACAGCATCCTCCTCTTTAAACGAGCTGTAAAAGTGGAACATGCAAGGCCTTACCACTTTTCACTTTTTCACTTCTAAGAAATGTAAAATGATACACAAGTTTGTACACTATGTTCACTATTTTGTTGAGTACAGTAAAATCCCTCTCATCTGGCATTCAAGTATCCGGCAGCTTCAAGTATCCGGCACATTTTTCCCCGAGCCTTAAAATCAATAAAAAATCAATGTGTACTCATAAAATCGATTAAAATTCCCGCGCGAGGCATACTTTGTCCCCTCACCACCAGAGCGCACCGCTTCGCGCCACCCGAGGCCCACTGGACTGTATTTACTCAGTGACTCAGTCCCGCGTATGCACTGTTTATCGTCTGACACCTTCATCATGCCTAAAGTTGTAGAAAAGAAGAAGCATGTTGTGCTTACACTTAAGCAGCTGATCAGATCAGCTGCTGATTAAGATCAGCTGATCTTTGTTATGGTAAGATGCGTGAGTGTAGGGTGGTGATTGTGGACATAATTTCACTTCTATTCAAGTATCCGGCATGTCGGCGGTCCCATTGATGCCGGATAAGAGGGATTTTACTGTACTGTATTTGATGGCTTATAAGACGCACATTTTTTTTCCGAAAAGTCTCAGAAAATGCAGAAAATGAGCCTGCGTTTTTAGTTCAGCTTTGGGGCAGTGGTTAGTGGTAAGTCTATGGTAACGTCCTGTACCAGAGTGCCTGTCAAGTGATGTTGGAGAGCATGGAACACCATCAGTGGCCCTTAAATCAAACCCCAAACATCTTCACACATGCAAACAAAATTGATAATCACTTCTACACCACAAAAACAACTCTCTTTTGCAAAGTAACAATGTATAACAGGTTGTACTTACCAGTAATTCACATAAAATAACAGTTACACACCAAACCTGGTGACACTTTATGCCATTATTAATTTATGCCATTTTAATATTTATGCCATTATTCTTTGAGGTAAGACACAAATAGAACAAATTTATTTTCACACTTTCTTTTGTTTTAGAAATGTAATAAATATTTCAAATTAAAATACGTTGCAGAGAATCAGGTAAACCTATTTTCACACATCCTTATGTTTTGAAAATGTACTAAAATATTACAACTAGAATTACATATAGAATGATGATAAAAAAATATGATGTACAAACTTTATTACCCCTCTGGGCTCTAATAATGTGACTGCCTATGCCATATTTGTTTACATCTCATAGCAGGATTAGTCTAAGGACCAGTGTTGGTAGTCCTGGCAAATATTAAAGTTTTTAAAAGTAAGATATTGTGATCTAGTAAGGATCTGAATATATATGAGAGGGCTTCAAATGTCAGGTGAAAGCCTTCATCTTCAGAGCTTAAACTCACTTATTTATTTTTTTTTTCAATGCCTCCCCAAACTGAGGTGTGTCTTATAAGAACATGCATCTTATAAGCTATCAAATATGGTACTTAAGTGCAAAAACACATTTTTTACCTCTATTCTACAGCTATTGCTTTAATTTCCTGCCTCTCTAAAGTTTTTTAATCTATCCTCAATATGAAGATTCTTAAACATCTATCACTTCACAACCTTCTATCTGATCGTCAGTATGGGTTCCATCAAGGCCACTCTACTGGTGATCTTCTGGCTTTCTTTACTGAGTCCTGGTCATCCTCTTTTAGAGGTTTTGGTGAAACTTTTGCTGTTGCCTTGGACATATCAAAAGCTTTTGACAGAGTCTGGCACAAAGCTTTGATTTCCAAGCTACCCTCCTACGGCTTCTATCCTTCTCTCTGTAACTTCATTTCAAATTTCCTTTCTGACCATTCTATTGCTGCTGTGGTAGACAGTCACTGTTCTTCTCCTAAATCCATTAACAGTGGTGTTCCTCAGGTTTCGGTCCTGTTACCCAATCTCTTCTTCTTATTCATCAATGACCTTCTAAACCAAACTTCTTGTCCTATCTATTCATATGATGATAATACCACCCTGCACTTTTCCACATTTTTTCATAGACATCCAACACTCCAGGAAGTAAACATTTCATGCAGGGAAGCCACAGAATGCCTGACTTCTGATCTTTCTAAAATTTCTGATTGGGACAGAGCAAACTTGGTATTGTTCAATGCCTGAAAAACTCAATTCCTCCATCTAGCAACTTGACACAATCTTCCAGACAACTGTCCCCTCTTCTTCAATGACACTCAACTATCCCCCTCTTCTACACTGAACATCCTTGGTCTGTCCTTTATTTATAATCTAAACTGGAAACTTCACATCTTATATCTAGCTGAAACAGCTTTTATGAAGTTAGGTGTTCTGAAATGTCTCCGCCAGTTTTTCTCACCCCCCCAGTTGCTAACTCTGTACAAGGGCCTTATCCATCCATGTATGGAGTATGCTTCACATGTCTGGGTGGGTTCCACTCATACTGCCCTTCTAGACAGGGTGGAATCAAAAGCTTTTCGTCTCATCAACTCCTCTCCTCTAACTGACTGTCTTCAGCCCCTCTCTCATCGCCACAATGTTGCATCTCTAGCTGTCTTCTACCGCTATTTTCATGCTAACTGCTCTTCTGATCTTGCTAACTGCAAGCCTCCCCTCCTCCCATGGCCTCACTGCACAAGACTTTCTTCTTTCTCTCATTCCTATTCTGTCCACCTCTCTAATGCAAGAGTTAACCAGTATTTTCAATCATTCATCCCTTTCTCTGGTAAACTCTGGAACTCTCTACCTGATTCTGTATTTCCACCTTCCTATGACTTGAATTCCTTCAAGGGGGAGGTTTCAAGACACTTATCCTTCAATTTTTGACTACCACTTTGGACCCTTTTCTGGGACTGGCATCTCAGTGGCCTCTTTTTATTGAGTTTTTATGCCCTTGAGCAGTGTCCCTCCTACATAAAAAAAAAGCATAATTTCAATTTATTAATTTACTTATACACTGCCAGAAAAACAAATAAAGTAAAATTTAGCATGTTTACTTACAAAAGATATTATTTCCCTTTATGTGATGAACTATTCATTTCATTTTCAATTGGACACTAAGTCAAGTACAACAGAGGAAAGCAGAAAAAAGTGGAGTAGTAAAAGAAAATAACTATTAACCAAGCATGAAAACTCAAGATTTCCTTCTTTCAAAACTAGAAGCAACATTATAACACAAAGTGCTGTCCATCAACGAAAGGCACATGAACCAGTGAAGACAAGTGACTCACGGCGAGGCTCGGAGTCTGTCACAGACTCAATGAAGTCCTGTGGCGACATGTACAACTGACCCTGGTACTCAACAGACGAAAACTTGATGAACCGCCTTTCTCGGTGGTTTAGCTTCAGGCCACGCAGCGATGACTCATCAATCTGACAAAGAACAGTGAAGCTGAGGAAATTCATCACCTATTCTGAAATGCTATAAGCAAGGAATGCATATCTTATTTTGTAAGATATAAATATCACACATCACCATACATTTATCTACAAATTCATCTAAACAAAATTCATCTAAATTTAATGAAGCATTATAATATTTTCTACTATATTTTTAATTGCTGTGTCAACCAATGGATTTAACACATTATCCCCAGTATGCAAAGGTGGGGACCACTAAATGAAAAATTAGCTTTGCTAGCCAGTAATCTACTAACTAGAACCTTGGCTTTGCTAATGCTAAAGTTAGCTCAAAGTTAAACAGCTAAACTGTTGGTTAAATAAATTAGTGGAAGGTAACATTAACCACTAACTTTCATTACATAAATTTACCTTTGGTTTGGTATTCTGGTTCTACACCCCTTAAAAACAGACCCAGAAAGCTGAAATTTTAAGATCTTGTAGCTTAGGCAGAGCTTTCCAAAGAGTTATAGCATGCCAAGTTCAGATAATGATAATGGTATACACAACAGTAACACAAATTATTAAATGAACAAATAAAATCAAACATACACTTTCTGTTTGCTTTATACAGTGCTTCATACCAAACACTACCAATGGGACTAATTTTGGCTGAGCATATCAACAGCTCAATTGTCAGTACTAAACTGACCTCAGAAATGCAGAATGATTTTTGTGCAATGTTACTCAGTTAAGCCAGCTCCTGCATCACCCAATCATGTCTTGTCATGATGTACAGATGGAGACAAAAATTCTTACACACTTCCAGTTTGCCTGAGCCAGAATTCAGTTAGTAACACTGACTCCTGTCCAGATACATCCTCTGTTCACTCACTTCATTTTACCTTGGCATTGTTGTAGCTATTTATTTACCTAACAGCAATATTCTGTGAAAACTGAGATGAATCTTCCCTTTCAACAAGCCTTATATAATGTACTTTTTTTTTTTTTATTTATGTTAAATTATCAAGAAAACTGGTCTTCATTCCCATCCCCCTCCTTTTCTTTCCCTTCCTTCCCTCTCTCTCTCTTGCCTCATTCCTCCTCTCCTCTCTTTTTAATGGAAAATGAAATGAGGCAACATGGGATATTCTACATCTGGACAGGAGTCAGTGTTACCAGATGAAATTTGGTCGAGACAAGTCGGAGGTGTGTAAGAATTCTTGTTTCCATTATTATATGTGACATAGTCACACAGCCTGTCTGATTGTTATAGATACACACACAACAAACAGGAAAATACTTGTAATAATTATCGTAACATTTTAAGTTAGCAGAAGCAGAATTACATTAGTGGAAGCTACTTCATCTGTCAATGGTTCCCAGAGTTGGCAAAAACACTAATCAGTTAAACTAAAAAAGTTAGCTTTGCTAAATGCTAATTAGCAGTTAGATAGAGAATTAGTAGAATTTTGCCCATCACTGCCAGTGCATAATTATTATGAGTACATAGCATAGAAATATACATTGTACTACTGCTGAGTTCTAGTGTCAAATGAATGCTGAAGAATTCTGACAATTACATAATTCATTTTAATTTTTCCTATTACTTGATAAACTGATAAGAACATTTTCCTGAATAAATTTGTCCAAGATTAAAATAACATAAGAAAGGAATTTCTACGACTGTCTGCTGGCACCAAGCTAATAAACAAGTGCAATGTTCTAACGTTGATGTGAGGCACTTACAGTTCCAGACAATGCGTTATGTCACAGCATCACTTGATACTCACTTGTTGCCAAGGCCACAGCAAACCAGTCATGGGCAACCACTGTAGGTTCATTGTTTTATCAAAGCTGTGAATTTGTTTCTGATGTCTTGTCATTACCTCATCATAGAATTAGTTTTGTAAAGACCTTCACTGTAATAGGACAAGCTAGAGACTTATGTAGGAGCTGTACTTCACTTTTTTTCCCAATCAAAAAACCAGTACCTACAGATCCCTAAGTTTGTTAGGGATGAGAATATTTTACATGTATTATATGCATTTGCAACAAAAATAAGTTCTAGTTATTTACCATAATTTACAGGAAACGTATGTTACCTAGACCACAATTCCTTTTGATAAAGGTCTATCCAAGTCTGAGCACTGTTAAATTATGCATTATTTCAGCCTCCCCTTAATCATGGCAGAGAATAAACTATGAATTGTTACTAATCAGGCAATCAAATGAGTTTGGAATGCCTAACATCCGGGTGGGCGAGCCTTAGGTAGTGGGCACCTGTCCTTCTGGTAACCACTCAAAGGGGAAGGGAGGGGAGGGGGCGGGTGCGCAGGTGAGCCGAAATTAAATATACAGTTTGGCTTAATTGGCGAGCCCTCACATCCTAATCAAACATCCCGAAAGCTTCTCTAGTGCCTATATAATATTCCCGAGGGACTGACATGTAGGGAAATAGTGGGAAAACTCACATGACGACGTGGTTTGGCTGCCTGCACCACGGAGCCCCCGTGCAACCATCTCCAGCCCAGGTAGGCCGAGGTGGCGGCAGCTACCCCACACAGGTAGGCGGTGCTGCTGGTGGTGAGGCTACTCCGGAAAGCCTGGGTCTTTAGGGTCCTGAGGCAGCGGGCATGGCGGCCTGGTATTGTGGCGCTGCGGGACAGACGTCCGAGGATCGTCGCCATGTCTGTTGTTGTGGGCTGGTCAGCTGTTCGTGCCGCGCTGCCTCGCCACACCACCCCTCTCTATAATAACTCGCTTAAGTAACTCAACACGCACAATCTTAATCTTGTAATATTGCTGTTACTGGATTATATATTTAATTTATATTAATTGTGGTTGAATTATTTTCCCTTGTTTCTCTTATTAACGCTATTCGAGAAATATATTTCCTTACCTAAACACGCACAATCTGATTTACGTATAGTTTTCAATGACCGGGAATCAATTGATTAGCCTTAAATAAATATTTAACTTTCCTCTAGAATCGTCATCCCTCGCTGAAATAAATCAACATGGGTAGATATCGCTGCTGCTAGATCATACAAGTACTTTTTATTTTATTCCTTTAAGTCAATATCTTATGCTGCTCCAGAGATACTATATTCACCTTAATAATAGATTTATATGGCTATAAGTCCTGCTGCAAGGTGATACAAATAATCTTTATTCACTGCGCACTGATTGTTTTCCCTTAATAACGTTAGTCGATAAATATTTCTTTCCTCTCTTAAATAATCTGACGCGCACAGTCTTAATTTTTAATCATACTGCCACTAAGTAATACTTCTCAGTTAGTGTTATTTTTATGTTGTTATTTTATTTATTTATTTATTTTTACCTTAAGTCAGTATCTAACTCTCCTCGAGAAATATCATCACTCGCATCAATAACTTGACACGGGCGGGCCACCACTGCCATAGAGTTATACGTGTAATTTTAATTTACATAGACTGTGGCTTAATTAGCCTAATACTACTCCAGAATCGCTACATCCCTCGTCTCAACTCAACAAGAACAACCCCCATAGCCCTCTTTGGCTACTAATCTTAGTGTCAATGATGTATAAAGATATAATAATCTATATTAAACCTTCATGTAATTTATAATGACTGAGGGCTGGTAACTTTCTTTTAGGTCAATACCTAGTAAGGATTTTCGAGAAACACAATCCCTCGCCTAAATCACTTAACACGGACAACCTTAACAGTAAGTCTTGCTGCCATTGAATTAAACAAGTACTTCTCGATCAGTGTTAAGTATTTATTCTATCTTAAGTCAGCATCTAACACACCTAGAGAAATACCATCCTCGACACAAGCAACCCAAATCATTCATATTACTGCCGCTGAGACATTAATATCCTGCTTAATGGTTGCGAGTCAGTTATTGCATCTTTAAGTCGGTGTCTAACAATAAACGCTGATTTACTTAAACAAAAAGGTTATTCCTCACAAAAATAATTAAACGTGAACATCCCTGACCATCAAACTTACCGCCAGTGAGTTGTATAAGATGTTCCAATGAGTGTGAATCAATTGTTTTATCTTTCAATTGGTATCTAACAGTAAGCGATAATATTACTAGAAAAATAATACCAAATAATAATAATAGTCAGCCTAATGACACAAACAACCCTGACTATTAATTTTACTACCCAAATGAGTGTGAATCGATCATTTACTTTCTTCTTTGATTGATTTGGTTGGTTCATCACGCAACAACGTTAGTTATGATGCATTAATGTTATTATATACATATGTAGCGGTGTTTGTTGTCAAATAACATGAAGTACCGTGGTGTAAAGCACTAAACTTAAATATTACAGAGCTAACTAATTAAATAAACAAATAAACAACAACAACAACAACAACAACAACAACAACAACAACAATATATGAACAAATAATAAGAGAACAAGGATAAGTCACCTTAACACCTTTACCTGCACCAAGTTTCATTCAAGGTCAAATGTTACGTATGTATGTATGCATGTATGTACCATTATCTCAGAAGACCCAGACACAGAACACATTGTCACTGATTATTATTAGGAATGTTCTACCTCTCCAGCTCAGTCTGATCATTGTCACATTACACAATCACAAAGTAACTGCATGTGGCTGTCTCCTTACGTAACATGATCCCTGTGCTTCTGCGCCTCCCCGCCCTCCTATCGCCTGCCTCACTCGGGAAACCCAAGACCAACAAAACATATATATGTAAAAAAAATAAATAAATCCTTTTCTCTACACTCCTCCAGAGAGAGAGAGAGAGAGAGAGAGAGAGAGAGAGAGAGAGAGAGAGAGAGAGAGAGAGAGAGAGAGAGAGAGAGAATGATAATCGTTTGTCACTATGGTGCTCTTTGCCCAGAATATCACATAATCATTACATAACAATTTGCAGACAATATGTGCAGTTTATAGGAGTAACAATGAAATTACAAAAGTTAGTGTAAGTAGTGGTGACACAAACACATGGACATAAGAACATAGAAAAAAATAACGGAAGTTGCAAGAAGCCGTCAGCCCTACGTACATGTGGCAGTTCCTTGTGGCAGTTCCTGTATGAAATATGACTCCCTATTACCAGCGATCATCCTTATCATAAATTTGTCTAATCTTCTTTGAAAGCTCCTTAATGATTCGATAATAACAGCCTGGTTACTGAGTTTATTTCATTCATCCATCACTCTTAGATCAAGGGAAAGGAAATAGGAATCTAACAGGGAAACAGTTAAAGCAAAGAATAACTGCAATACGGACAACAGCCACGGAAACCACTACATTTAGACGATGATATGGAAAAAGGATGCTTGTATGAGGAATAAATTAAATAACGGTAGGTAACAGATAAAGAAACGTTAATGTGAAAATGAAAAATAATGTAATTAATACATAATACATCATTAATACATCAGACCCACACGTGTCAGTTCCTGTATAAAACATTTCAAACTACAATATTTCCACTTATCGTCCTCATCCATAATAAATTTGTCTATTTTTTTTTTTTTTTTTTTTGTTCCCTATTGATTCAGCACAAACAATTTGATTCTATTCCATTCACCTAGCCTACCACCATGATAGTTTCTTCCTATCCTTTTCGAAATCTCCTTATTAAACTCATGGATAAAAATTATAACTTGAAGAAACAATGCCAGATAACAGATAAAGAAACTGGTAGAAATGAGAGGTAATCTAATGAATACATAAGCCTGGAGGGTATAACGTGTAGGGAGTTGATGAGAAAAGTAGGCAAGCGAA
This sequence comes from Scylla paramamosain, assembly GCF_035594125.1. Classification (NCBI taxonomy): domain Eukaryota; kingdom Metazoa; phylum Arthropoda; class Malacostraca; order Decapoda; family Portunidae; genus Scylla; species Scylla paramamosain. The sequence goes on along the minus strand of NC_087162.1, from coordinate 15,443,761 downwards.
TATGTATTTAAATTAGAGTAGATTAAAGGATCAAATTAAGGTGATGCTTGAACACTACAGAAGCGGTCATTATTGAGGAAGAATACGTAAGGGCAGAGAGAAACAGCATGCAGATATAGTACGTGATGAGAGAGAGAGAGAGAGAGAGAGAGAGAGAGAGAGAGAGAGAGAGAGAGAGAGAGAGAGAGAGAGAGAGAGAGATCTTATCTTATTGCATTTTTTACAGGATAATACTACCAGTCTCGTTGTAGCCTTCTTGTGTTTTCACTTCATTGAACCTGAAAACATGTGAATATTTTGACACATACATACACACACACACACACACACACACACACATACTTCTCTAATGATACACACCATTCACTTATTGTCCAGCCTGGGACGCTGAATTGTCATTGTCCTTCCCGACTTTGTAGCAACAGCCGGTTAGTGGTCATTTCCTCCTGCCTTGTCCCATCGTCCCGCCACCCAGGCAGTGATAAGTGGTGGCTAGCGCTGAGTCAAATCTGGAGTGAAGCTGATTGAGAGAGCCCCGTCTGCTCGTCTGTCTGATCCAGAGAGAGAGAGAGAGAGAGAGAGAGAGAGAGAGAGAGAGAGAGAGATTATCATGTCACATCCACATAAAAACTTCCTTACACTTTTTCTCTCTCTTTTATCACACCAAACATGTCACAGAACAAGTATCTATAACGAGATTTTAGAAACGGAACGTTTCTAGCACAGTATTACCTTGAATGTCTGACGGGGAAGGAAAGGGAAGGAGTCACAAGTGAAAACGGTAAGTGGTGACAGTGATGATAGCAATTCTCAGGCCATTCACTTCTCTCCACCTCCGTGATAAATTTGAAGCTGTTGCGAGAAAGCTTCGCAAATGTATAAGAACATAAAAACATGGAAAGCTGCAAGAAGCCATCAGGTCTTCACGGGGCAGTCCCTGCATAGAATATGTCTGCTGCTTATTTCACTTATTTCCACCTATCATCCTCATCCATGAAAATGGTCTGATCTTCTCCCACCCTATTGATTCACCACTAAGTTTGATTACGGAGTCTATTCCATTCATCTACCATTCTTCTCGAGAGCCACAGTTTGTCAATTTGTTTTTTCCTTATATAGATTTATCAAGCTTGAACCCGCTATTTCTCGTCCTCTCCTGACTCATCTGTTACATCTCTATATTATCGAGTTCCGCATTTTTAAACACATTAGTTTCTCATAAGGACTTTTCCAAAAGGCCACAGGTCACCAGTTGAATTTCCATACTTTTTTTTTTTCAGAACTATAATTATGGAAAAAACTGAAAACCTTAACCCATATTTTCAAACGGGCTAGAATCTTATGAAGACTTTCCAGGAGTCACCAAGATGACTAGTTATGTTTTTGAGTTTTTTTTTTTTTTCCTCCATTACCGGTGCAGAATCCTTATTAAACTATTACTGGAATCACACACACACACACACACACACACACACACACACACACACACCGCAGTGTAGTGGTCAGCACGCTCGGCTCACAATTGATAATTCCCGGGTTCGAGTCCCGGGCGCGGCGAGGGAAATGGGCGACTCTCTTAATATGTAGCCCCTGTTCACCTCGGGATGTTACCCGAGGGGTTGTGGCCTCGGTGTGGTGGTGTGTAAGTGGTCTTTAGTCATAAGAACATAAATAAGAGAACTTGCAAGGAGCCTACACGTGGCAGTCCCTGTGTGAAGTATACCTATTTGTTTCCACCTAATATCCCCATCCATAAATCTGTCTATTTTTTTCTTAAAGCTCCCTAATGACTCAGCACTAACAACTTGATTACTGAGTCCGTTCCATTCATCTACCACTCTGTTTGAGAACCAACTCCTTTCTATCTCTTTTTCAAACCTAAATTTTTCAAGTTTGAACCCGTTATTCCTTGTTCTATCTTGGTTACTGATCCTAAGAATTTTGCTTACGTCCCCCTTGTACCCCTTATACCACTTAAAGACTTCAATCAGGTCCCCTCTTAACCTACGTCTCAATAAAGAATATAAATTTAACAGCGTCAATCTCACTTCGTAAAGGAATACCCTTCATCCCTGTATCCTTTTAGTCATTGTACTGATTCTAATAGATCTACGAGTATTATCCTTCCTGTAATATGGGTACCAGAACTTCACAGCGTAGTCTAAATGAGGTCTGACCTGCACCAAGTATAACTTTAATATTACTTCGGGACCTCTACTTTTAACACTCCTAAAAATTATCCTAATATTCTCTTTGCTCTATTTCTGGCATCTATGCATTGCTTTCTTAGAAGCTCAGAGTCATACCCAAACATCGATCACTATGAGCTCTGCTCTTTCCGCAGGATAACGGCTGGCTGGGTGACTAGCAGACAACCGTAGGTGAATGACACACACACAAATAAATAAGAAAACTTCGAAACCTCAATAACTACTAGAGTCTGTTGAAATCAGTTGAGATAAGACGCCGAAACGTATGAAAATGCAGTTCGTCATTTACGTCTTAATGAACATTGTATATTCATTTCAATACGCATTTGCTTCCCGAGTGACTCCATGACCTACGAAAGAAAGACACTCTAAATATCACTCAGTTCGGAATGACAAGGTTACACTTTTACTGGCCAGTTCAACACTTTCACTGATGTCACACGGCTCCTTCATCACAAACTATTCTGTAACATTTTTTTTTTTTTTTTTGTTATTGTTCTGCAGCCACTTCTAAACACTGCACTAACTGGACATTGGAAGATCTATTCTTTTAACCCTTTCACTGCGTTATACAACAATTCAAACCAATTAACACAATATTTGGAATCTTAATAAGCATCTTCAAGGAAGGAGTTAAAAATGCAATTACTAACCAATGCATTGTTTGAAGCCGGCTGTAGAACAAGATAAAATGTAACAATATTAAGGAAAAATGTGCCGAATAGCAGTGAAAGGGTTTTAATTCCCATTTCTTTCTTATAGGTGCTTGTGAAGATTTGGTACAGGGTTTTTACGTAGTGCAGTCTATTATTGCGCATCGCAGGGAGAGGATTAAAACATCAATAGGACGTGGCTCTGCTTAGTTCATCCTCTGGCCATAAGATTCATATAAGACAAAGTATTGTTGAGTTAGCCATTGGCACTATACCAGATGCAGCTTATGTGTCACGTAGGAAAATGTAAGCCAGGGGAGAGTGTTGGTTCTGGCGAGCGTGGCGTTACCGTTGAGAGAGAGAGAGAGAGAGAGAGAGATTGTGTTTATTTTACCAAAGCACCATGGCAAAATTCAGCATACAGTTCGTAAATTCCCAAGGTAACAAGCGATAGGAGAAGATAGTCACGGTGTTCACGTCTTGCCTTGACTCTCTCTCTCTCTCTCTCTCTCTCTCTCTCTCTCTCTCTCTCTCTCTGACTTCCTTTCTTCCTGTTTTTTTTTTTCATCTCGCTCCAATATTTTCATACCCTTATCTCTCTCTCTGCCTATATATACTCTCTTTCTCCACTTTCTTCTCTCCGCTTTCTTTCCTGCCTATATATACTCTCTTTCTCTACTTTCTTCTCTCCGCTTTCTTTCCTGCCTATATATACTCTCTTTCTCTACTTTCTTCTCTCCGCTTTCTTTCCTGCCTATATATACTCTCTTTCTCTACTTTCTTCTCTCCGCTTTCTTTCTTACTCCCTGTATCGCCTTTCTCTCACAAATGTTGGGTTCTTCTTCTTCTTCTTCTTCTTCTTCTTCTTCTTCTTCTTCTTCTTCTTCTTCTTCTTCTTTTTCTTCTTCTTCTCTTCTTCTTCTTCCTTCTTCTCCATTGTACCACTTCAAAGGATATGCGTTTGACATTTCTCTCTCTATGAGAAGCAGTGTTACTAAGCAACAGAACGAAGGAAAACAAACTGACGCACGAACACAACGATAATCAAGCAGGTGATATTTATTCAGTTCTTACACTTGAAAAAAATAAATCAATTAAATAAAATTAAACGAATCAATATAAAACGAAGCGTATCCATAAGAAATTACCAGCAATCAATATGATGAAATTCACCGGTAATACTCCGTGAAAAAACGTGATAAACTTAAATTATACACCTCATATTTGTTCACGATCATTACTGTGCTGCGTCCCTTTCAAGATAAAGAGATTAATGATATATTTCTCTATCTTTCCCAGTTTCTTATTTGCATTCCCCTCCCGTGCTTTAACTCAGTGATTCCCGACCTTTTCTAAGTCAATGCAGCCTTCCAGGAACTTTTGAGAAATTCATGCACTCTCGCGCCTGAAATGATTAATTGAAAATAAATAAAGAAATAAATGAACATAATTAGTTCACGTTTTTTTTCTAAAGTCTTAAGACTGAAAATATATATAAATAAAAGTAATAGGTCTCTAATTTAAACCTAGAAAATACCTACTCGGTCCCAAAGAATTGTTATATAATTATGTGGGTGCTAAATGCATCATAGTAAAACAAAATGCCACATCTTGAACCTGTGAGGAGCGAATCGGGTTTGTGTGTAAATTAATGCAATACGGAAATTTGTCATAGTTTAATCTCATTTCAGATTACTTCCTCACATGACACAACTTCCTTTCTAAAACATCTTTTTCTATGATGCACGATTATATACAGTGGCCATGTCATGTACTGTACGTACATGTTACGCAGCACACAATTTCCTTCCTAAAACATCTTTTCTTACTGTGCATTCTTATACACACTGGTCATGCAATGCACCCCTCCATGCACCCCATCATTTCCAGGTGCCCTTTGAACAAATTCATGCACCCCAGGGTGCACCATGCACCCAAGTTGACCATCACTGCTCTAACTCCTTCAAAGGAAAACAAATTAATGACATATTTTCTGTCTTCCAGTCTGTCTTTTCCTCCTATATTTCTTCAGTCCGCTAACTTCTTCCAAGGAAAACAAATTAAGGATATACCTCTCTGTCTTCCTCAGTCTGTTTCTACCCTGCATTCCTCTCTAGTCCTGCAACTCCTCCCCAGTCATCTAACTCCTCCCTTGCTCCGCCGCCGCCACCACCATTATACTTTCTCCCGTGCTTCCTCCACCAGCGAGCACCACGTGGCCAGACAGATACAGGCGGTACAGGCGACAGTCAGAACACCTGTGTTAGGGAGGGTATCAGAGGGCGATAAATATTCCCGTCTAACTTCCTCCCTTCCCATGGCTTCCCATCATGCTAGAGTGCGTATACAGCACACCGAGGTCCCTACAGTGAGTTCACTTATTTGAATAACATAATAACATTCTTAAATAATACGAGCCTCTATGTTATTAAAGAGAGTGACTGAAAGCATTATAGACCTTATTTCAGTTATTTTGAAGACTCTCGGGAAATTTTGGAGTTTCCAAAAGTGACAGATGCACCATTAATGAGAGATACACATAATAACCCGCCTAATCATCTCTCCGGTCTCATGAGAGAATAAAGAGTTCTCTTGCACCTGCTTTGAAATACTGCGATGGTTAGGTGGGTTCTTACGGGTATTTTTTCTCATAAATGGTGCAGAAGCACGTCGAATTATCACGAGAAGCATGAAATTACCCTTGAAAAACCTTCGAAATTTCCACAAGTCTGACCAAAATAGCAGAGAAAAGGCCCCGAAACCATTGAGAATACGGTTAAAAAACACGAGCGAATATTTATCATGATGCGAAATGGCGCTTGATTACACGAGGCAGTTTCCATAAACTGGAACATGACCTTCCCCTCATCAAGACCTCTGTGGTGGTGTTCACGCTCATTACCCAGTCGTTAGTATTATTTTGTAAAGACTTGCACTACTCATCCACTGCTCCGTTTGCAAACCTATATTTTCATATACCTCTTTCATGAGCACACATTGACGTAGTAACCTCAACCCCCACAACTTGCCACAAGTGTTATGCTCTTCAGGGTAAATAGTAATCATCATCATCCTCCACTGACACCTCCCTCCCTTCCTCGCTTCCTCTAGGTCTTTCCACCTGTGTCTGTCAGCAACTTGTCTATTTCACACCGTTCCTGCAAAGTTTCTTCTATTTCTGTTTGTTTCTTATTCTATTCTCTCTCTCTCTCTCTCTCTCTCTCTCTCTCTCTCTCTCTCTCTCTCTCTCTCTCTCTCTCTCTCTCTCTCTCTCTCTCTCTCTCGTCTTGTGTCTCGTGTCTCGTGCATATCCACCTATCCCTTCCGTTCTACTCAGGATACGCTTCAACTCTGGTGTGGTCCCTAATGCATGATAGTCTCAGCTTCTTATCTTTCCATGCTGTGACTGAGGTCGAGGAACTAAAAAATTCAGCGTCCAAAAGGTACGAGTTTTTTTTTTTTTTTTTCTTCTTCTTCTTTCAATTCTTTGTCTATAAATATTTTTTCTTTCTTATTTTTTCCCTTTGGCATAACATGGAGGAATAAGAAAAAGAACATTCATCATCATGGTGCAGGGAACTGAAAGCATTTTGGCAACAATTAATAGATACAAGTGCAAATAGGGAGGATACAACGTTAGAACAGCAACCAGAGAGAGAGAGAGAGAGAGAGAGAGAGAGAGAGAGAAAGAGAGAGAGAGAGAGAAGGTAAGAAATGTTGCTGAGGTAGAGGGGAACAGAGAGACAGGCGACAGGGATGGATGAAACTTGTGCAAACCATGTGTGTGTGTGTGTGTGTGTGTGTGTGATGAGAGGATTGATAGGTAGATTAGCGGTTTAATGACGGAGAGTAATGATAAACCAGCTGCCTCACCACCCCTTGAATCCCCTCCAGTAATCATGTGGCAGTGTGTCCACCTCCCTCTCCCTCCCCTCATCCACCCTTCACCCTCCCTCTCCCTCTCCCCGCAGGACGTTGGCGCCACTCAGCCACCTCTCGCTGCGTAAATGGTCATACCAACTCTTTTCACTTCATTTCACTTCACTCGTCCATCCCTCATCTGTCTCTCTCTCTCTTTAATCTCCATCAAGCTTGTTCCTCTCATCCATTGACCTTTTTTTTTCCAGTATTATGTTTGGTGAGTAGAAGGACTGCTCAACACACACACACACACACACACACACACACACACACACACACACACTTGACTCTGTAACCACGAAGAATCTTGTAATTTTAATGAGCATATTTTCAGCCTCACAGTTGCTACTTAACTAAACCGTTTATCATTATATTTTTACTATGATTATGATTGTTATTATTATTACACACACACACACACACACACACACACACACACACACGTATACTAGCAAAGCGCGTTGGTATGTTGCGTACCATGGGTCTGAAGGAAATAAGATACAGATAAAGGTTCATAGGAAAGCAAGAAAGACCATCAAAAGGAAAATCCACCGAGTGTTGATTAGAGAGAAAGAGAAGATTCAGGCTTTACAAGGCACTGGAAATTTGTATATAAAGAAAACAAATGTATAAGTTCGTTAGCAAGAAAAAAAAAAAATCGTTCCCATTGCTTCAAGTTCTTTTCATGAAATGTGGCAACGTGATCACAAGTGTTACATTATATGACTCATGCTCCTAACCCTATTGGTCTCTCATTGGTACGATTTTTTCAAAGGTGACGTAGATGATTGGTCAGGTGCTCAAGGTGTATTCCTTCTTCTTCTTCTTCTTCTTCTTCTTCTTCTTCTTCTTCTTCTTCTTCTTCTTTTTCTTCCTCTTCTTTCCCGTTGATGGTGTATCATTGCTTAACTATCACTAGAATCATGATAACATTCTTGAAAATTATAATATTTTTTTTTTTTCACCATCCTGCATAAAACTCCTCTTGCATAAAAAGAAATTAAACGTTTGAGAATACGGTCCTATAACTACCTAGTAGCGTGCGCTCATGTGTGTGTGTGTGTGTGTGTGTGTGTGTGTGTGTGTGTGTGTGTGTGTGTGTATGTGTGTGTGTGTGTGTGTGGGTGTTTGTGTGTGTGTGTGTGTGTGTGTGTGTGTGTGTGTGTGTGTGTGTGAGTGTGTGTGTGTGTGTGTGTGTGTGTGTGTGTGTGTGTGTGTGTGTGTGTGTGTGTGTGTGTGTGTGTGTGTGTGTGTGTGTGTGTGTGTGTGTGTGTGTGTGTAAAGAAGGAGTGAGTGAACCAAGCCAAGATCTCAGGTAAACTAAAGGGTGAGACATCTGGCATCAGTTTTTCCATATTCTGAGAAGCGACAGAAATCTGATGAGAGTGTTATTGAGAACCACCTCACTGGTAACCACTGAGCACTGAGCACGCCACCTATACCCTTCATATACCTCCAAAATGACCTATAGGTATATGCATTTCTGAGATATAATTATAACTGGGTGTATTCAAGACACTCCAAGTCCAAAATCGTGAATGCCAGTGCTGTAAGATTCCTGAAATCAGCTGTGCCACGTTACGATTTGTACTGTGAGGGAACATTGACAGTATATAGTTTAGACATAGAGGCGAAATAAGACAAGAATAGGATTAAAATCACCACCACCACATAACAATGTATAACGTAAAATTCTGAACATTATAGTGTATAGTTTAAGCCAGAGGTTCTCAAACTTTTTCGCTTATTGGCGCACTAATGATATATCTTGATGGCGCAGCAACTCTACAGTCACGTGTAGTGTATACCTGTCCATGAAAATTACGCGATGCACTTGAGGGATAGCCGTGGTGAACTATGCCGCAGAGCACAGTTTGAGAATCACTGGTTTAAGCAGAGATTCAACCAGCGAAGACAACCACAGAACTTAAAAAAAAACTGCACCACAATTGACAGCACAGAATTTAGACGGAGAGCCAAGCAGCAAAGCAAAACGAGCACAGGATATATTAATGATACCATTATTAGCGGAGGCAGAGACTGTGATATGTGCGCCCATTATTTAACAGGGATTTTCCATGGCTTAAGTATATCGGTGCGCCATCCCTCCCTGGTAGTGAGAGGCAGATTGCTGGCACATCCTACAGCCAAAGAACACTGCCACCTTATTCCCTGCGCATCGTGAAAGAAATAAGAAAGAAAAGAATGAAAGAAAGCATGAAAGGATGAGTGAATAAATAAATAAATTAATTACTTCACTTTCAGTAGATCCAGTAAATGGATCGATCATATCCTCAATTAGCACGTTACCCAGAGAGAGAGAGAGAGAGAGAGAGAGAGAGAGAGAGAGAGAGAGAGAGAGAGAGAGAGAGAGAGAGAGAAGTAATTGTTATCCTCGTCTTCTCCACATCAGTTCACCTCATGAACATAAAAACCTCAGCTGCTTGCGAAGGACAAAAAGAAAAAAAGTAAAATAGATTGATAAGTAAATAAATAAACAAATAAATAAATAAGTAAATAAAATAAGATAAATACAAAAAATAAAAGAGAGTTATCAGGATAATATGTACCTACGAGTAATATCCTATACTAATTTGATATCCCCCTCCTCTCTCTCTCTCTCTCTCTCTCTCTCTGGAAGTTAGGTCGACGTGTCCGTAAACACTTTCTTTTCTTAGGCTTAGTCATCATGCTCCTACTCCTCAACCCCATATGCACAAAGGCGGTCTCTCTCTCTCTCTCTCTCTCTCTCTCTCTCTCTCTCTCGGTAAGGGCGAATGAATAATCTGCGAAAGTGATTTTGCGCTTGAAACTTTTTTTTCTTTTTTCCTCCTCTTCCTCCTTATTTTCTTCATCTCTGTCTCCTCTTCCTCCCCTCCTCTTCCGCCTTCCCCCATTCCTCCTCTTCCTCCTCCTCTTTTTCTTCTTCTTCTTTGTTGGTGTTGTTGTTGTTGTTGTATATTTTTCCAAGAAAAGATATAATTATAAGTCTTGCATAATATATATATATATATATATAGAGAGAGAGAGAGAGAGAGAGAGAGAGAGAGAGAGAGAGGCAGGTTCCTAAGGACACGTCATATTTCCGCGACACAATCTCTCATATGTGAAACACTGCCACTCGCCTTGTGTATGATGCAATGCTAAACTTTCTACACATCATGGCGTCTTGTTTTGAAACGCTCGGTTCTTTTATCAGGACTATTTTCAAAGACTTCAGGAATGATAGATGTGGTTCTAATAGGTACCTTTTTCCCTATTGACATTACAGATTCCTTATTAAACTATCACTGGAATCATAAAAATCATCCCTGAAAACCGTAATAACTTTCAGTACAGCATGTTAAAAGTAGTCCAGGTGAGGCGCTGAAACATCTAAGAAAACGGTCTATAGAGATATCATATTAGTCTACACACAGCAGGGTAACTAGCTCCTCTAAACTGCAGCTTTCTTTCTCACTGACTCAAAGGGAAACAATTTTCACCCGGTCTCTTTGGTCCTAAAACATTCGAGAATACGGTCCATAACACTATCATAGCAGCCCATAGCAGCCTACAATCAACAGCTAACTTCCCGCTGACTCACAGGGAAGCACTGGAATGTCTCCCGGCCTTTCTGCCCCAGCTGGTCACAGTCGATGGGTAAATATTTGACCTGTAGGCAGCTCCGTCTCCCGCTTCGGTAAGCCTGAATACAAACAGCTCAGGAACTCAACCGCTTTCCCTCATTTCCTTCATTTACAGCAACACAGTTTTGGCCAGAAGTCAAGTTAACCTGCCGTACTTACTTCCACTGTGTTTAGCGTTGTTCCTGAGTCTTGGGTCGTGTAGTTTGCTGACATTTGCAGTGTGACAACAGATAGATTCTGAGGAGATCGGAGGATTTGACACGGAGAGAAAACGCAAAACGCAATGGAAGTGGCAGGTTAGTCGATCCATGGTCAAGATGGTAACAGAGTGGGATGTAAGTTTTTAATTATTTGCTTATCTGCTGTGATATCTAGTTAGCAAATAAGTAAGGACGGAGTAACTTTACTTATGGTTTTTAGGAACCATGCTTTGAAAAAAAAGTTTTAGGTTCTCATAAGATACAAATGTCAGAGACCATAGAGATGATTAATCAAGTTCTCATGAGTATCTTCGCATTGACCATGAATATTTTTAGTTAAAATACCACTCAGTCATGAAAATAGCATTGAAAATCACAATAACTTCTACTTACAGCCTGTTAAGATTAGTCAAGATTATGCACCAGAATGATACTAGTCACATAAATATGAGTCACCTTACCTGTTTATAAGAATAGTCAGATTAGGTTAGATGATTTGATTTAATTTAACCTAACCTATCATAGCTTAGTATTTATCTAATTGATTAGTGTATTGAATTAATTAATTAATTAATTTCATTTATTTTGTAAGAGAGGTTCTAGCCATGGGCAACAAAAGACGGAAAAAAAAAGCACCACAAAAGATCCCAGTCCCAAAAGAGAGTCGTCCAAAAACAATAATAAAAAAAATAAAAATACAAGAAGTGTCTTGAAACTAGGCTAAGAAGCTGACCCACTTAAGCTCGTCTAATGAACCCAAAGAGAATCTCAATGTGACCTTGTATCCATTTGTGTAGGTAATAGAATTTTTGCGATATGCTTTCATGGGTTTCTTTGCATTGAATATCATGCGACACTCATGTAATTTCATCAAAGGAGACTGCGGTATCATTTCTGTTGAGTAGCGTGTTTTCCTCCACTATCGATGCCTGTGAGGTAGGACAGGTGCAGGCCTGGGACCGTACTGACAAATTTCCCTGTACTTCATCTCAGCTAGTTACTTTTAACAGACTTTAGTAAAAGTTATTGAGGTTTTCAAGTGTTTTCATGATTTTAGTAATAGTTGAACCAAGATTCTCCATCAATTTATAAAAACACTCATAAGAACCCGACTAATACCCTGTATGACCTTTGAAAATAATTCTAATGAGAAAACAAAATTTTTCAGTATGCGAGCTACGGCCGATGAAGTACGTAATAATAATAGTAGTGGTAGTAGTAGTAGTATTAGTAGTAGTAGTAGTAGTAGTGGTAGTAGTAGTAGTAGTAGTAGTAGCAGTAGTGGTGGTAGTAGTAGTAGTAGTAGTAGTAGTAGTAGTAGTAGTAGTAGTAGCAGTAGTAGTAGTAGTAGTAATAATAATAGTAGTAGTAGTAATAGTAGTAGTAGTCGATCAATCAGTCAATCAATCCTTCTTTATTTCATAACGTACAAGTAACTTACACATTACATAATACATACGTAAACTCATACTGGCAATTCAATAAGAAAACTCCACTTGTGGGCTCATGATTTTCTCCCTATAAAGTAGTAGTAGTAGTAGTAGTAGTAGTAGATGTAGTAGTAATAATACTAGCAGTAGTTATTGTAGTCTTAATACTATACAAGTAAGGTTACCAGCCTACGTCACATGGAGACATGTGGTAACTGGTACTCTCCTTAATACTTTCCTGGTGCGACGTGGTGTGGCAGCGCGGGGGAAGTACCGCTATTTCCTAGAGACCCTGTACAGGTGTCTACTCGTCTACTACCTCCCTCTTATTCCTCCCCCTCATCATTATCTTATTCCTCATCTTATTCCTCGCCTCCTCCAATAACTACCTCCTCCTTCTCCTGTTCTTCATCCTCTTATTCCCGTCTCCTCGTAACCATCCCCTCCTCCTCATCATCTTATTCCTCATCCTTTTATTTATATCGTCCTCGTGTAACTATCTCCAGCTTCTCCTCCTCCGCTCCGTCCTCGCCTCCCATATTTGTCATTGCGTGCTAGGGTCTTTTACCTCAAAAAGTACAAGTTAACAAGATACACGATCCAGACACACACCAGACACGCACCTGTTTAACCTATACGTATCTTTAATACATAGCGTGTTTCTCTCTGTATATCCCTATCTGCCTTTCCGTGTCTGGAACAACTGGCTGTGCTATTCACGTACAAAAGAGGGATGTAACAAGTTTAAAGCTTCACTGGTAACTTTTGCTTTGGTTCTGTAGTCGATGCTTTTAAATGAAACTCGAGTATATCCCATCTTCTTAAACTAATCGTGCAGAATAACTGGCAAACTATCAGTAAAAGCACGAAAAAAGTACTTGAAAAAAAGAGTAACCGCCACCAAAGGAATATTTTCAAAGGCTACAGAGGTGATTAGTCAGGTTAGCATAAGCTTTTTTTATTACTAAGTGTACATAATAATTATCAAACTCTCATTAAAACCACGAAGAAAAGTACTTGGAAAAACTTATTACCTTCCAGCAAATGACCGTTTTCAAAGGGTCAAGTCATCATGTGTGTTTTACTTTTTTTTTTTTCTCTCGCTAATGGAGCAGAAGAATAAGTACTTGAGAAAAACGAGTAACTTCCAACAAGGGACTATTTTTCAAAGGATATATAGATGATTTGTCAGGTTCTCATTGATGTATTTTTTTTTTTTTATTTACTAATCGTGCAGAAACACTGTTAAACTACCAATAAAAGTAGGAAGTAAAAAATCCCTAAAAAAACCTAATAACTTCCACTGTACCCTATTAAAAGTAGTCGAGATTAGACACTGAAACGTCTGAGAATACAGTATTATCATCTCGGAGACACTAGAGCGAGATGTATGACCTTTTACAGAAGCAACATATTATCAGTCGCTTAGACAATCAACCCACCAAACTTCTATCTATGAACCAACTGATTATCCTTGTGTATGTGTACATAAATGTTACGAATTAATAGTGTTTAATGATACAAATGCCTCGATGATAAGTTCTACACATAATTAGGTTGTATATTAATGCCACTTCTTGGAATACTTGTGTTCTTCCATGGCGACGTGAATGATGTGAATGCCTTGTCTTATCTCATTCCCTCGGGTCTTGGAAGTGAAGTGTCATCACCTGGGGCGCTCACATCCTTCTCTCTCTCTCTCTCTCTCTCTCTCTCTCTCTCTCTCTCTCTCTCTCTCTCTCTCTCTCCACATACGCATTACATCTCTCGCTCTTATCACACACACACACACACACACACACGCCGGCTCAGAACACCTGTCCTGAGTGGTGTGTACAGGTGAGCAGCTGCAAAAATCCCACCTGTTGGCTGATGGTGTGGCGGGAAGTTAACAGGTGTGTGTGTGTGTGTGTGTGTGTGTGTGTGTGTGTGTGTGTGTGTGCGTGTGTATGTTTGCTTACGGCACAATTCCACGTGTACAATTTGACGTATGTTAGCGTGAGCGGTCTCTCTCTCTCTCTCTCTCTCTCTCTCTCTCTCTCTCTCTCTCTCTCTCTCTCTCTCTCTCTCATGGTTCGCTAGAAAAACAGCAAATTCGATCTTGGCTCACGGGAATTTTTCAGTGGGACAAGTACCGCTCTGTCCCGTAACACTGACTTGGCCCAGATGACCTTGCCAATACAATACCATAAGCCTACCACAGTGCCCACCATAGTCAAACTAACACGGAAAACATATACTGTAGATCCACAACAAACAAAACACGTGGATATGAAATCAATACACTTAAAAACATAAAAGAAGTGATAATAATAATAATAATAATAATAATAATAATAATAATAATAATAATAAGACAACGCTACATTATGAACTGTAGGGCTTTCCAAAACAAGTACAGATACATACACTTTTTAATAGCTACAGTCATCTGAAGCGAACGACCATAACTTTCAAAGGGAGAAAGTGCAGAATGTTCACCACACGGGGTAAGGAACTGCAGCTCCCTGTGGGTGGGAGTGGTGATGGCGCCGCATGTTTCCTAACTACACGTGTACATTAGTAAGAGGAAGAACAGGAACACGAGGTGGTGGAGTGTTGGTGGTGGTGGTGGGTGTTGGCGGCGAGTGAAAGTTACATATATTAATTAATAAGTAAGTAAATTAATAAATGAATAAATAAATACACACAAAGATACAATAAGCACATACTGTTACATGATTATACAAACACCACGTAAATAAAAAAACTAAATATGCGTCTACAGGAACACACTGTAATCAATGAACACAGTGACAGTAGTATTAGTAGTAGTAGTAGTAGTAATAACCTGGGACAGGGATGATAGTGTTGGTAAGACGTATAAGCATGAGAGGCAGCACATAATAGTCTAACCCAGTGGGAGTCACGTGGATGTCACTGAGTCCGCACCAAGTACATTTCCAATAACCCCTTTTAAATCATTAGAGTCGGATGCTGAACAATACACATCGCGGCAAAAGCAATACCTACCAGTACTCTCTCTCTCTCTCTCTCTCTCTCTCTCTCTCTCTCTCTCTCTCATCATAAGTGTTAGTCCTTCTCTTTAACATTCAGCGAATGGCCTTCAGTAAGCTTTTGGAACTCAAGAAAAGAAACGAAAAAAAAGAAGAAAAAACTACATGAAAACCGGTCTTTAAGGTTACCTATTATAGTCTTGTATTGCACCGAATTCATACTGTCTGATGAAATACAATCCCAAATAAAACAAAATATTCTCTCTATCCCTGTAGTCGAATTAGTAGTAAAGTGGGGAAGATAATTTGTTCCACCTCATAAGGAAACTATGTCAAGCGATGAGTCATGAAAAGAATGCTATAACACATCAGTTTAGCTACACTACTCCTGCATATGATCGATTAGTAGTGTCTTTAGGTTCCCCATAACAATTTCACAAAAAAACATGCTGTATTATATATTGTATACACATGAAAAACTCATGCGTGGAATTCAGTGTTGTCATAATACTCTGCCAGAACTTCCACAGCTATAATTCATGGACAGGCATTGCATTCATGTTTTCTACCGATGCTTATAGCCGTCTGCCTTTAAGTACGTTTATAACCACCCACGTACTTTCATACCATATGTTAGTATTTTCCCTATCAGTGAGTTTAAAGTCCCGGTACGGAATCACTACCCACAATCCACCCGTCCCCTTACACATTGCAGTGACGTCACACTGACTGGCAAACACCACTTGAAAACTTGAAGTAGACGTTCTCCTATCAAACGTGCCGCTTATTTACTACAGCTTTCGAGATGACCAAATCTCAACATTAGCAGACTTGCCAATAAACGCTAAATGTTGTTCTCATAACCTCTAGACACTACGAGTTTGGATGCGTGAGTAAAACCCCATACAAATACAGCCACTGGTAACGGCAGCAACCAGCCAATGGGGGCGGCCCACGACTGGCCACGTCTGCGTCTTGCCGCGCCTTCACACTCTCGTCCCAGACTGTATCAACAACCCGGACGATGAGGGTGGGAGTTTCCGTTGCCGTCGTGCTGACCACCTTGGCTCTAGCAGTCATAGCAGAAGATATCAGCACAGATGAAGGCGTGTTAGTGTTGACGAAAGGCAACTTCCAGAAGGCTACCGAAGACAATGAATTCGTCCTGGTCGAGTTCTGTAAGTAAAAATTGGTTCACGTTTGGTGGTGGGCTTTTCCCTCCCCGGTGATGATGCTCGTGCGTGTGGGAGGAAACCGGTCTGCTGCCTGAAGGATCGGAGCAGCATATTGGTTGCTTGTAAGATGCCATGCAGATTTTTACTGTGCATGAACACGAGTGGTGTCACAAAACTTGGGATTGATGTGTAATCGTGTCATACTTGAGTAATAAGTCACTTGCATTGACATGTAGTGTCTTCATTAAATGGGCGTGTTTATGGTGAATAATCTGTATATGTCTTCCAAAACATGGCTCATCTTGCTTCTTACCGGGTGGTTGAATGTGCGTCATTATGCATTGCCGTTGTATGTCATCTGTCCTTACATCACTGATAACCAGTGTGTCAAGTGTCTGGCCATATATCATCCTTAACGCCCATATGGATTATATAGCCTACCGTTATCCAATACCTTGTTTGGCATTGTGATATGCCAGTTACTACGTGTTATTTTGAGTACAATGAAGTCACTTTCTGATATGTATGCGCTAAGTATTCGTTTGAGCAAAGCAGTGATGTCAGCACTTCGGTATTGAGTCTATGTGCAGGGTTGGTGAACAAGGAATGACATCCGCCTGTTCCTTGGCTGCTAGAAGGCGCATCTTTCAAGGGCAAGGTTGCCAGATGCTGCTTTGCTTGTCCTGAATGCTGAATGAATGTGTTGTCTTTAAGCTCACTGCGGGAACTTGGGTTAACGAATTGATGGATTCGTTAGGAATAAAAGTTTGTATAGTAGATTATTAAATGGTTTGACATGTACGTGGATGTATTTTGTAAATATTTTGCTCGGTTATTTTGACACCGTAGAGGATGGGACAATAATTTCATCAAGTGCAAAGTAGTAAAGAGGCATGAGCAGTGTTCTGTGCGATGAAGACATTCCAGTCCTTGCACCGAAGCACCATTACGCTCCACATAAGCTTTAGGGCAGGGCTAGGAGGCGGTGGTATTCATTGAGCGAAGAAAGGAAAACAAAACTGCTTGTCTGGTGAAAGCGGGGTGTAAGGAGCTATGAAGCAGATGGAGTGCACTGAGACGCGCGGTCACGGTGGGCGGGGGCGATTACAGGAGGGAGAAGGGCGTGCTGTCACCTAACGGTACCACGCGTTCCACTGTTTTGCTAAGTTCATTTCGAATATGCGTATGAACTTTTGAGTTGGATTAGGACTGGTCATAAAATTGCAATTGATAATGAAGTGCTCCGGGGAGGGCGTGTATGAGTAGGCGTGGTGATGTAGCGAAGTGTGGTGCTCACGGGGGAAAGGTTGTTCACCCCGCCAGCCGGCACTGGTCGCCCTCTTTTCTTAGGTTATCACTCTCCCCACCATCAAATGCCCTTTGAACATATTGGGAAGCATGACAGTAAAGTATCTCCTTGAATCTTATGAATGTTGGGAGAATGTGTAGGTATCTGTATATAGGAATGGCCTTTAAATGGATGAATTTACTTTTGTTGTATTTAGTTTTATGTAAAATATAGTAATTTTTCTTGAAACCATTTCATGGTATATTAAAATAATTTAAAATGAGTGCAAAATAGATCCTTAATTTTCTCTCAATCTCAAGTCATATATAGCT
The DNA here is from genome assembly GCF_035594125.1 of Scylla paramamosain. Lineage (NCBI taxonomy): Eukaryota > Metazoa > Arthropoda > Malacostraca > Decapoda > Portunidae > Scylla > Scylla paramamosain. The sequence continues at coordinate 15,425,927 of NC_087162.1, read as the reverse complement.
GCTTATTTATTCATAAACAAATTACTAAAAATTCTTGCATTTCAGATGCCCCATGGTGTGGTCACTGCAAGGCTCTGGCGCCTGAGTATGTCAAGGCTGCTGCCAAGCTGACTGAGATGGAATCTGCCATCAAGTTGGCTAAGGTTGATGCCACTGAAGAAACGGAGCTTGCTGAGGAGCATGGCGTCAGGGGTTACCCCACCCTCAAGTTCTTCCGTAATGGCAAGCCAATGGATTACAATGGTGGCCGCCAGGCTGATGACATTGTTAACTGGCTGCTGAAGAAGACTGGCCCACCTGCAAAGGCTATTGCATCTGTGGATGAAGCCAAGGCTCTGATTGATGCCAGTCCAGTTGTGATCATTGGCTTCTTCAAGGATCAGGAATCTGCTGGGGCTAAGCAGTTCCTGGCAGCAGCAGGTGCCACCGATGACCATCCATTTGGTATCACCTCTGAGGATGTAGTCTTCAAAGAATACGAAGTGGAGGGTGAGGGCATCATTCTGTTCAAGGACTTTGATGAGGGTAAGAATAAGTATGAAGGAGAGATCACTGAAGAGGGTATCTCCAAATTTGTTAGTGCCAACTCCCTGCCACTGGTTGTGGACTTTAACCATGAGACTGCTTCTAAGATCTTTGGTGGAGAGATCAAGTCCCACCTGCTCATCTTCCTTTCCAAGGAGGCTGGCCACTATGACACCCACATGGAAGCATGCATGAATGTTGCCAAGTCTTTTAAGGGTCAGGTGTTGTTCGTCACCATCAATACTGATGAAGAGGACCATTCTCGTATCCTCGAGTTCTTTGGCATGAAGAAGGAAGAAGTAAGTATATTTAATTGAGGAAACTTATTGTATTCTACGTGTATTCAGTAGAGTTTATTTTCGTCTTTATCCTTTTGTTGTATTCTGACTGGGATATTTAACCATTTTTGCCTTTGCAGGTTCCTGGACTGCGTATCATCAAGCTGGAAGAGGACATGGCCAAGTACAAACCAGACACCTATGATCTCAGTGAGAGTGGCTTGACTAACTTTGTGCAACAGTTCTTGGATGGGAAGTTGAAGCAGCATCTGCTGTCCCAGGATCTTCCTGAAGACTGGGACAAGGAGCCAGTTAAGGTGAGAATTATTGCTGTTTCTTTGTGACATTAAATTTTTGTTTATCCTTGCAGGGTTGCTGTGGCCTAAGTAATTAGTTCTAGAGACTGTGGCAGCTTATATCAAGGTAGTTTGATTTTTTTTTATTCCCTCAATATTAGCAAAATGGTCAGTACACACACGTGTGTGTGTGTGTGTGTGTGTGTGTGTGTGTGTGTATACACATGCATGCATATAATGCACTTTTCTAAATGCCCATTACAAGGGATACTATCCTGGTAGATAGATTGGATTTATTTATAAAAGCTCAGGTCTGAAGGGAGCTGATAAGTGAATTCTGGTATGGAGTGGCTTACCAACATTATCAATATTTATGGGGATCTGGAGGGTTGACATTATACATGATAAACACTGATCTGATAGTGTTACAAGGATGTGACCTGGGGCTCTTATCTTATTACTGTAGTTCATCATGGCAAAGGGACAGTTCATAATTTCTACTAGGATAGATGCAAAGATGAAATGAAAGCAAGGTAGTTCCATTTTCTCTTCAGTTGCTTTTGAATAGCATAGAATGCAATGGTAACAGTAAATTTAAATTTTTGATGTGCTGCATCCTTATTTGACTAAAATATTGTAAGTATTGTTGCAACAAGAAGTGAGAGGTTGGCTGTGAGGAAGTGTCCTGTATATATAATGGTATAGAACAATGACAACATTTTAAAGTCCTCCTTCTGACCAGGCATGTCATCCACCACTGATTTCAACACAGGAAATCAGGTTTGATATTTGTTCTTGATCTACTATTCATATTTCAAGTGAAATGCTCATTAGGAGCAAGGATAGGGTGGATGGCTGCCTGGATTGCCACTGGCACATTCTCTTCTTATATGTGAGTGAAGCTCTGCTTAAATTTCAGGTCCTGGTGGCTTCCAACTTTGATGAGGTGGCTTTCAACAAAGACAATGATGTGCTTGTGGAGTTCTATGCCCCATGGTGTGGGCACTGCAAGCAGCTGGCTCCCATCTATGACCAGCTTGGAGAGAAATTTAAGGATGATGACACTGTGGTCATTGCCAAGATGGATGCCACAGTGAATGAGCTGGAGCACACCAAGATTCAGTCTTTCCCCACGCTAAAGCTCTACAAGAAGGGCACCAATGAGGTGATGACTTGTGTTGGAACTTGATTGATCATAAACCTAACTAAATCGGTCTGTTTTTTCACTTAAAGCTGTAAGATCGAGTTTAATATTTTTATATCTAAGCTTTCAGTTTGATTTATTTTTTTAAATACTGAAACATTGAAATAGTGTAATAATATTGCAATATTGAAAATACCTTCTTTTTAACCATTTTCACAACCATAGGTGGTTGAGTACAATGGAGAGCGAACATTGGAAGGCCTGTCCAAATTCTTGGAAACAGGTGGTGTGTATGGTCAGGCAGCCCCTGAAGACATGGAGGTAGGCAGTCATGGTAGTGCCTGACTACCCTGCATGATTCCTGATCGCACCTGCAGATTCCCCTCCTTCTCACTCGGCGCAGATTCCCCATCTTCTCATTCGCTGCTACCTAACACTGTCTAGGCTCTGATTCCTTCTGCTTATGTTCCTTTATTTTGCTTTTTGCCCATAGGTTGAACATTACTCTGGCGAACGAACATTGGAGGCACTCAGTTCCTTCATTAAGGGCGATGTTGCCGAAGAGAAGGTACCTAGCTATCTTTACCAATGTAACTCCTAATCAGATTACTCCTGCCTTCCCTCCTCCTTTCACTGCTTGACTTAACAAAATCACTTGCTCTTGCTTATTAGTCATAACTGCATGATTCCCTAACCTTGTATGATGAAAGTCTTTGAAATCAGAGCTACTTGGTGGCTGAAGGATTCACTTAAATACTTGTGTTCTTTTGCTTTACAGGATGAGGAAGAAGAGGATGAAGAGGGTGATGTGCCTGCGAAGGATGAACTCTAGGATTTCTGTTTGTAACCCTTAGGGATTTTGCTTTCTCAGATGGGGAAGTGGTTGTCCTTACTTAGTTTAAAAAGGAGCTCCCATTTGCCAAATATTAAAACTTCCAATTTCAAACTTCCTTGTTAATAAAAGGATAATTACATGTTACAAGTGGCTTGTTGCCTCAGGGTTAAAGTATTAGTATTTTCATTGATAAAATACCCATTGGTCATGCAGGGAGTTCCTCATAAAGGAGTTATTTCTGATAACTTCTTTAGTTTAACCAAAATGTTTTGAATGTAGAGATTTCATTTAAAATGTGATGAAAGAGCAATGTATGCAAAGAGTATTTTTTCTATGCTTTAATGTATTTGATCACATTCCTTCAGCCTTTTTGTAAATGGGGCATTCTAACCCTTGTGACTGGGATAGGTAATTTTCAAAGGATTGGTATTAAAACTCCACTACATTTCTTAGCTGTGGTGCTGGTCAGTGGAAGATGCTGGTAATGCTTATAAGATGATGATGACATTATTGATGCTTTACTGTTGTCTTCCACGGCGCTGATCTGTTTCCCTGGACAAAGCACAATGCTTCCCGTCACAGTGTGTTGTGTGCATGAATGAGGAGTCCGAAGTCCCTGAGCAGTGTATGATTAAACCCAATGACCTTTTCCAATAAAAGTGAAAATCTGTGGTTACTTTTTCCTTTCAAAGCATATGGGAAGTGGATATTATGTACATATGATGAAATATGGACTAGGAATTTGGATTACTATGCTGAAATTCGATGATGAGTATTAAAACTACTGTAGTTAATGTTATTTGCATCAGTGAGGGTTGTGTGCAAGTACAAAGATCCTCTTTTTCTTAACACCAAGTATTGATCAATCTATTGGTCTTGATTGTTCAAATCTGAGTATACAACTTTTAAGAGAATATTGATCTTACTACTTTGACAATATCTTGAAAAAATTATTCTTGTAAATCAGGACTTTCTGTGGCACAACAAGAAACCTGAGATTTGGCATATTTTTTTAAATATTGGGGAACTAATATGGACTTAGTTGATAGGGTCAAACTGATGTGGAGTTATTGATAGGGCCATAAATGGAAAACATTCACTTATAAACAATGGCTGAGAAGAACTTGAACAAATAAAATTCCAACACTCAGCCAAAATTATCCCACACCCCCACACATGAAACATGCAACTGCTTATCTCAACTGGTTAAATTTTAAGGATGGTGCCATGGGCTTCATAGACTGGCCTCTAACACCTGTCATATGTGAATGTTAGGTTCATATTTTTAAACTCTCTCTCTCTCAGCCTCCTTCCTTATTGTGTAGGCTACCTTTGCTATGTGCTTTGCATTTAATAGTGAATTGTAAGAGAGAGATTCTCAAACAATTGAAAATGAATGGAATAGAGTTAGTAATAATGTTGTTAGTGTCGAATCAATAGGGAGTTTTAAAAGAAGACTAGACAAATTAATGAATGGAACTTATAGGTACTGAAAAAAAAAAAAAACGTTTTAATCTGGGATTGCATGCGTGTAGGCCTGCAGCTTCACTGATTTTCGTAAATTCTTGTGTTATCAAAATCGAAACTAAATAACCTTCGTGTAGACGGCAAATCTACTATTGTCCATAATCCTACTAGTATTGCAAAGCCACCTTGTATAAAAATCTGGTTCCCACTTTCTAATCACCGTTATTAAAGCATAATTCTAGTCTATTAACGATCACAGAGGCAAATTCAATGGTTGCAAAGCAAGCAAATATCTAACAGTATACAGAGATGGTGCAAGAAGCTTAACCTTCACTGCTTCCAACGGAAATGATTCGGTGGACCTTCCACTGCAGGCATGTTTTTGTATAAACATGTTAGAAAACATAAACGATGCACGTTTCCGAAGATTTAGCATACGCTACATGTATGTGCATTGTGTTATAGTTCTGTTTTGAGATCACTGGTCATTAGGTTTCCGACTTTTATCTTTTTCCTGCTTTGCCATTATCAGCAATAATATATCCAAAGCCAAATTATGTCATTAACTAGCCGAGCCTCCTTACACCAGCCCATGGCATAATCTGACAGTAAGGAATACATATAAATTGATTTTGAGCCAAACATATAAGGTGATACAATACATGTAGTGCAAAGGACTGAACACTCGGTGGCACATTTACGGTACATGACCATTTACCAATGGAGACAAGCTAATCACCAAGACTCAGATGGATTGTTATTGGTCTTGTTACAAAACAGTACATACATGAAACAAGGGCTTAAAATGAGACATTGCACTGAAATAAACAAGGGATATTTGAGACACCAATCCATGATACTATCACGTGTTTAGTGGAGAATTTTAAACCAAACCTTCGGTAAACTATCAAAATATGAAACATTTGACAGGTTAA
>NC_087162.1:15397947-15415447 GCF_035594125.1 Scylla paramamosain | reverse complement strand
ACAAGATGAAGCCAACACAGAAGACTTCACTATGAACAAGAAATTTGTTATAGGCACAACTTTATTAGCTGTTCTGAACCTGTTTGGCATTGAAGGTTAGTCATATCTTAATAGTGTCTCTTCAAAATCCTTACATAATTTAGCAATGGTATCCAGTGTGTAAGAAAGATGCTGAAACGCTAAATTGTACATCTAGTAAAGTAATATGATTTGTCATTATTGTTAAGTTGGTGTTAGGGTAAATGAAACTTAGGTAAGGTATGGAGTAGAGCCAGTTGCTCAGATGTCATCTTTCATAAATATCAGATGATTTTTTGGTGTTACATCTTTATTTTCAAGACACATAGATGGCTTGATGACATCAGGATAGCTTGCCAAATTGGCAGCTCCTTTGTACAGTTCTGAGATTCTCCTATCATAGAGGTGTATCCTATATTCTTTTCTGCTTACCAGCATTTGAACATCCAATTCAGTGTTTGATATACTAGACCATTATTCTCATTTATTCTTGTCCTGATCACTGACACTGAAATTCATCATCAGTCACCCTACTTGGTCACTTTGTTGAGCCATCTTAAGGTACCCTCAGACATCCACTTCAATATACTCATAGTTCATATCTTGGTTTTTCAGTAATATACGTTTTAAAAGTATGGTAGGACTGCATGCCTAATTTGTGGCCCAAAACCAATTTTTCTTTTTGCTGTAAGTCACTGTTGAATACCTAAGGTCAGTAATTGTAAAGAATCAGAATTTGATCTCAAGATTCAAGGAAGAACTAGGATGCAAGTATGGTATGCCATTCTAAAGTGGTCAGAAACGTATCTAGCACAACTTATAGCAGATAAGATTTATTCCAAAGGAGGTGACAGTGATAAGGATTTATAGGGTAGCAGCCAACTACCTCACAAGGACAACTGGAAAACCTATTGTGACCTCAGCAATCCAAGATAACAGGGATTTATGTCATGGTTGTGTTACCACCACTGAAGATCTGCTTGGGCTAAGGCATCTCAAAATCATAGAACCAAAGCCAGTAACTTTCACACATGGTGTCATCTCACACCATTGCTGCTTACTCCAATAGGGTGCTGAGGATTTCTCTAATACTGACAATAGGTCTCAAAAATCTGCAGGTAACCCAGGGATTTATGTCAAGTGGGAACATGTTTGGATGCCACATTCATGAGAACCTCCAGTGAGACAGCTTGTAGGAGTAGACACCTTTTACTTTATCTCACTTAACTTTCTGGCTGGGAATGATATCAAGAAGACAGCTAAGTACTACTTTGTGAAGTCATAGGTGGCCTTGCTTGTGATGCTGATAACTTGAAACATGTATCACAGACCCCATGCTCCAGTTGTTGTCCCAAGACACTAGCCATGACCTTCATTTCCACACTTACAACATTCCATGGTGATGGTTGGAAGTAGAGTTATGGACCTTTATATATATATATATATATATATATATATATATATATATATATATATATATATATATATATATATATATATATATATATATATATATATATATATATATATATATATATATATATATATATATATATATATATATATATATATATATATATATATATAGACACACACACACACACACACACACACACACACACACACACACACACACACACACACACACACACACACACACACACAGTCTTCCCCTGCCTATTCATGGTTTAGCATTTGTGGTTTTGCATATTCATTTTTTTTTTTTTTTTTTTTCTCCCTAACCTAACCAACTAATGGGGAGTTTTCAGAGTTGCCAGATGTCACCACTGGCTCAGTCTTTCAGCCCAAACAGGCTGGATTATTCTTTCATTTATTATACATTACATGCATTTTTCTAGGGTTTGTAACAGTTACACATCAATATAATATAATACTGGTATTCCCTATTCAGCCCAGTCCTGAACACATGTTATTCACTTGTGACCTAAAGAAGGCTCATGTTTTTTAACACTAATGCACTGATGTGTGTGATGCCACTGCGGAGGGTATGGCTAGCCTCTGCGGGAGAAAAACCTTACCACCTTTCAAAAGTATGCAGTTGACTGCCTGTCAACCAACTCTACTGCATTTTAAGACCTAGGATGTTCATAAGATAAAACAACTCTTCAGAAGCTTTAAATGGGTCGTTATATGTGAAATTCAATAAACAGAGGTTGTTATATTGAAGGCTTACTGTACATAACAGCTCAGTCTTCTTTCACTTTATAGTGTACTGTAATTTTTTTTATTAAAATATTATGTACAATATGTGTAATTGTTTCTTGTTGTGTCGAAGTGAATTTTAAATTCACTTTATAAGGGTGAGATGTATATTTAGTGGTTTAAACTATAAACATAAGATTTCTCATACTTGTAGGGGTGGTTTCTGCATCCGCAGGTTTTAGCTTTTTATGGGAGAAATGTAACCTCACGATTAGCGATGGAACACTCTCTCTCTCTCTCTCTCTCTCTCTCTCTCTCTCTCTCTCTCTCTCTCTCTCTCTCTCTCTCTCTCTCTCTCTCTCTCTCTCTCTCTCTCTGTATGTATGTACAGTAATCCCTCAACTATTACAAGTGTTATGTTCCAAGACCCCCTGTGATAGGCGAAAATCTGTGAAGTATAAACGGTACTGTATTGAATATTTAAAAAAAAAAAATTTTTATAATTTGTGTATATTAATTTTATTATTTTATATATTTAAGCTGTTATAAACTCTCTCCACGCTTATAAACCTTTTTTACATTCTTAAACACTTTTTAAAACTCAAACTTACTTTTAGACACATCCTTATGTATTAAAAAAAATTAATAAATAAATTTGGTACACTCACCCGTGAAGATCTACAACTTGATTGATGATGATGATGATGATGATGATTAGCTGTGCAGTACTGAACAATGTAGGTGATGATGCATAGGAGAAGATTTCAGCCAATAGCCTGACATGCAGGTGGCACAAGGCAAGAGTTTGTTTTTGTTTAGAAAAACTGATCATACTGCACATTGCCTATCCATAATTTTACACCATCTTCATCCTTTTCCTGAAAATGTACAAAAGTACCTGGTGGGAATTTTATTTTCAGTTCCCCTTAAGACGAAGAAGGTATTTTATTCATTGTACTCATTGTACTGGTATATCACTGTCTCAGTTGTTTGGTGCTCACTGACCTAAACCTCACCAGAGGTGGTTTGGTAGTTTGGATGTCATCTTATACCACCATTATCAGTCAAAAAACCAATAAAGTCAATTTGGGGATCATCTTATCTGAAAGTCATCTTATCACCAAAATATACCTTAAGTTGAATCAAGGGTACAGAGCTTCATCTCTATGAATTACAATAGAGCATTTCTATTTATTAATTTATTAAATTTTAGGCTAGAAAATACTTATTTTATCACAGAAATAATTAAAATCCAAAAAGAATATAAATACCAATTGGCTGCAAAAACCTGCGATATTCTGAGCAGCCCACGATATACAGTTACATACTGTATATTTTGGCGCATGAGATGACACTTGAATGATCCTATAAACAAAAGACACAAAAGGTGGACACAAAAGGTGGGTCACCCTATACATCAGATACAAAAACAATGACCTTTGTAAATAAACAACAACCTTTTGAGGAGGTTAGACAGTAAAATAGGAGTCCGTTTTGAGAAAATGAGCTGAAATGTTTTTCTCATTGAAAAGTGTGTAAAGAAAATTTAATGTAGTACAAGTACAACATTGCTGGCATTGTTTATGAATGAACAAGACAGAAGGCTGTGTGAATATTCTCTGCTTTTCCCAAAACTGAAGGAGCTATATAAAGATCTTCAAGGCATGGAATCCCAAGCTAAGCAGCAAAGGAAAGCAAACTGGGAGAGAAGATGCATCTCTCCAGCTTGCAATGTTATATAAGGACGGTGTCCATATACTGAGAGAATATTTCAAGAATGTCAGTGTATCTAATCAAAGGAAACATAGAAGATTGCGGCTGACAGCCTGACATACGTAGGTGGCACAAGGCAAAGGTTTAGGAAAACTGATTGTATAATACATAATTTTTACACAATCTTTGTCCATCCACCCTTTTCATGAAAATGTACAAAAATATCTGGTGGGAATTTTATTTTAGGCTTAGTTTTGCACTTGAAGATGATGGTACCTTATTACTGGTAATACATTCATGGTATTCTTTCGTTGTACTGGTATATCACCATTTGTCTGGTGCTCACTGACCCAAACTTGGGTGTCATCTTATACCACCAATATCGGCTAAAACTATTAAATTCAGACTGAAATTTGGGGGTCATCTTATTTGAAAGTTGCCTTATCTTCTGAAATATATGGTATATCAGCCAGAAAGATCCACTATGTGCTGTGAGGGCACAATAGGTGAACCTGCAATAGTCGAGGGATTACTGTGTGTGTGTGTGTGTGTGTGTGTGTGTGTGTGTGTTGATCACTTAGGTAGTCAGCAACAACTGCTCTCAATGCCAGTTCTGCAAGTGTCTATCCATATCCAACAGAGAGATGCCTCTTCAATAGATGTAAATAGATGAGTGAATCCCCAGTATCCATGTAATATGCATTTCAGTGAAACATGGAGAATGTTGTGAAAGTATTATTTCAACCTGGCTGCAGAATTCCCCCAACCACAGGGAAAGCATTCTAACTATGGAAAAGATAATGGTACATATGAGCTCAGAACAATGGGCACAAATTCTGAAATCTTAAATTACTTTAAGAAGGGAGCTAGCAGTAGGTGAAACTTATCAGCAAGTGAATGATTTTTTTTATTATTCATCTGCAATCAGACTTGAATTCTTTAGAACAATAACCAATTTCACAATCCACTGTCCAGGATGCAGACCAGCATCAGCAGATTCTTAATTTTTCACAAACAGATTTTGATTATGAAATGATGTGATAGGTTGTCACTGGCTTCAAAGCTTAGAGCAGCCTTGAATGGAAACTGAAATATTCTATAGACCATCACCAAACTTTGAAGCAGCATCAAATAATCCAGTTATTATGGTTCCATGGGTAACAACTACTACTAGCAGATAGTAATCAAATAAATTTCTACTACTGAATATCTACCATTTGGAAGATTAGAACAATAAGACTAGGAAAAAATGTAAGAAAATAGAGACTTGACCAGCTAATACTTTGTGACAATATTTATCAAGACTTGACCAGCTAATACTTTGAAAAAATATTTACAGTAACTAACATCATATGAATTAGTGTTTCCTCTCTCTTCCCATCTCTAGGCCTTCACAGACAAGGCTGGACTAAGAAGGTGGTTGTCTCCCCCATCCTCAGGCTACGGGCATATCAGGAGGCGCCACAGCTGCAATGCGTGGCACCACTCCCTTCTCCAGAGGGATGCCTCGCTTTGGTATGTAGGGTGTCGTGCGCTCCACCATTCTGGGAGAAAAGCCATGAGACCTGAGTTATGTCTCCTCAAAAAAGTGGAAGATAAAGATGTAACGTATTTTTTCCCAGCTTTGTACAGTACCATACTATCAGCAATAACTACTAGAATATTACCTTAAAGAGTGGAATATAAAAGACATGACTGGGACTTTGTTCTCTTATATGTCCTCTCACATGCTCACTAAGAACTCTCAATTGTATTAATGTTACTTTTAACTCATTTTGAGCTTCAATAAAACAGAAAATTAAGTCCAGGTATTTTCCAATGATCCTTTGAATATTATGCTGAGATTAGCTGCCATTCATTAGAAGAGTAAACGTACTGGATGCAGTCGATGATTGGGCACACGGACACACACAAGGTGCAGCCAGTGCAGTCATCTGTAACCTTGGTTAGGTGAGTCTTGGGGTCAAAAAGGATGGCTTGGTACCCAGAGTCATTGCAGGTCATGTAGCACTTACCACAGTTGATACACATGTCCTGTAAAACACAAGAACATGAATGAATTGTATGCACAGCAATCCAAGTAGCAGTTTAATAGTGTGTTAGCATGCTTGAATCAGCCTACAGGACACACTTCAAATCCTGGGATGTGTGAAGATAATTTGGGCTTATCACTGGAAGAAAGACGGTTAGTAATTCTGCCCTCTAGTATGTGTGTAGTCCTACAGGAGTGAAAAACAATTTTGCCCTCCAGAGTGTGTATTAAAGTCAATACTTCAAAATACCCTAAAATCGTTTACAGCACATCATAAACAAAGATATATAAGTATAATCATCATAAATGTTTAAATATTTAATCATTAAAAATCATGTGGAGTTTGGTCTAAAAATTACAATAAAATGAACTGAATCACTTAGGTTAACTTGATAGTGTTGTTTCTTTACCTCATCAATGAGTGCCACCTTCTGTTGGCTGTTGTCCAACTCTCCATAAGCGCCCACCATGGGTAGTGCCAAACCCACCAGATCTTCCAAGGTTGGGATGTAACCCTCAGGGTTTTCTGTCAAACGTGGCTGAAGTTGTGTCTGTGGCAAGCCAAGGCTGATCTTGTGGTTGGCTATCCTCTTCTCTTTCTCCTCTTTGTATGGGCCAAAACTGGGTAAGCTCTGAAGACACAATGACATAAGGTTAGGAACAGGTATATCAATCAAACCATTTCAGGAAGATGAAAGGAGGTAAGTATATACATAATGAGGAAGGTCACATGTGGTATAGAGATAAGTGGGAGAATTTCAAAGGGTGGTAAAAGACCAATGATTGTGTGCATAAAAAAGAAACTATGAAGGGAGTACAGGATGCATGAACAATGTGCATGAATTTAAACTATAAGACTGAATTCCTAATGGAAAGAGGCAACATTACTCTAGGTTAATGCATGAAAGGAAGATAAGTCCAGCTTAATGTGCACATATTTTTCAGGTTCCCTCTCTCATGTGGCTGAGTGATAAGGACAGAAAACTCACTTCGCCCACCACATCACTGAGCTGCACCACAGACTTGCCAAGCTGGTGTTTTGGTGTTGGGGGAGACTGTCCCATCCAGTCCTTCTTGGACTTCAAGGTCCTGAGGTAGAGGAGGGCCTTGAGCCCCATCAGGTAGTCTTCGATCACAGTAAAATCTTGGTTCTGCACTGAGCTGCAAACCTGAGGATGTGGCAAGATTCTTTCTCACTGCTGAATTCTTTTCTCGCATTACTTGATATCAAACTTCACAAAATTAATTTTGTTGGCCTGACTATGCCTATTTCAAACTCAAGCATTCCTTCTAGTTCAGGAACAGATCATTCATACAATACATAACCTGAATTTATATTGATATCTATAAATCAGTAAGAGTATTACCTGAAGGGCTGAGGCACCACCCAAAAGGAACTGCAGTCCTGCATCTGCAGAGTCTATCCCACCTGTGGCCAAAATTGGGAAGCCTGGCAAGGCTCGGCCGATGGCAGTGACGGCACGCAGAGCAATGGGGCGGATGGCGTTACCTGGAAGGACTCTTTTCAATTTTCCATGTCATGATAGACAGAGAATACATAAATCAAGATTATAGATATACAAGTGTATATAGTTTTTTAAACTGTCAATCAGCTTAGATATTCTTCATCAAGGGTGCAGTAACATTGGCAGTATTAACTCTCAATCTTGCTTAGTGTTCTTGTATCCTATTTATCATAAAATGTTTATACTAGGACAACCTTTCCTGTATTAAAGTATGATGTTATTAATGTATTTTTATGTTGATTTTACAACCATCTTGTTTGTAAGATTGCTTAAGAATAATATTTTGAGAGATCTGTACACACAAAATCCTGTAAGAAATAATACCTCAAGTCCTTTTACTCCATTTGCCAACTTTACTTCACTATCACAAATCACTATATTTCTCTTTTAATGGATTAGTCTTTCCTAAAAGTAAAAACACTGGCAAACACCTGAAACTCCTCCATAGGTGGTCCTCTTCTCCTTGCCAATGGAGGGCCATGCTGACCCGTCTGGCCTTAGTCCCATCAAACCAGACACTGTGTTGGTGGCCGTCACTCCATCAGCACCTCCTGTCCATGGAAAATGTAATACACATTTCACTAATCTTTCCTTTTCCATTACCTTAATTTGTAAAGATCAGTTTCCTTTTACATACACACACATGTATCCATTGTTCTAATGATCTGATAATTACTGACCTTCCTTTGCAGCTTTGGCAATGGAAACAATGTTGGTGACATTAGGAGTGAGTTTTGCGAAGAAGGGAATCTTGGTAGCAGATCTCACCCAGCGGCAGATATTGCGTACCAGTTCTGCATCCTGTCAAACATAAGACACATTGGTACCATTCTTGCTAATCTCATTCTCCACACCAGATAGGATGAAATTCATGTCATCATGCAATAAAACCATAAAGCAATTATCATATTCACTAAAAAATTGAATATCAAGCTATATACCACTTAGCAAATATATCTAATAAAGGTGAACATATAGCAGGACAGCATAATTGCTATAACTGTACCACTTTAGTCTGTCTAGCTGTCTATCTGTATACAGGCACCACCCACCATACAAACATTCACTTTACAAACATCCAAGTTAATGAACATAAAGGGCTGTTAGCTGAAAATGTGTTCATGGCAAATTGAATGTAACTTGAGATCTGTATTGTGTGCCACCTGCTGCTTTCCACCGCCCGCTGCTATCTACAACAGTGGTAGCACCATAGCGTCTGCCAAATTGTTGGTCTATTTCACTGCAACCACAGTACCATTCAGACATCCAGACCTGCTCTTGCACTTTATCCAACTTTATCTATGTAATTCTAGTACATCCACTGACCATCATGCCTGGAGATAAACGACCACCAACTGAGGATGTTGGTGCCCCAAGGAAATGCCAAGCATCTCATTTAAAACAAAGGCAGCAATAATCAAGAAACTAAACAGTGCTGTTTATTTTGGTGGGATTTCATGCATTATTAGGTTGCACTTTTCTTCCATGGAATCATTGCATCCACTGTAACTCATATGTTGGGTGGTGCATGTACTATAACTGATGTCTACTCCTAGGAACTTCTTCCCAAAGGGATGGCTATAATGGGATCCTACAAGGCAGCAGCTAAATGCTTTATTAAAGGAGAGCTAGGGATGCGGGAATAATTACAAACATCAAACTCAGATAGCAGGAATATGTGCTGTGGTCACTGTCTACTGGCTGGCTGAGCTGACCTTTCAGTATCCCAATTTCCACATCACCTGTTGCTTCCCACCACAGCAACCCACACCCAAGCCCACTCTTAGCTATGTGGTAAGCATTTCTTCATCATCCACAATGGCCTTAGAGATCCCCAGACAAATAAAAGATTTATGTAAAGTGGCAACATAATGGGAACATAAACATCCCCAAAAGCCACAGACAAGACACCACTCAGGCAGCTCTGAGTGCTCCCCTGAAAATGGATTTCCACAGTTGAACTGAATACAGTGCCAGCTATCACTCATCCACAGAAAACCAGCTGCCTCTATGAAACAAATCAACTCTGCACCCGATGGTTCTGATTACCATGTAGTAATAATAAAAGTGGACAAAGGTTAATGAATCCCCAGTCTAGAACCATCCTTGAGTAAATTATAGGACAGAAAGAATATTAATGAGTTTTAGTATGAAAACCTTATAGTTATATCCTTTCAAGTGGTGCTCCAGCTGTAGTCTCTTATTTTAGTTCAGAATAATATGATCATTATCAGTGTTGTCTTTTTCCTTGAGATGAGGCAAGGACTTACCTGGCCACAAGCAAGACCCATCCCACGCTCTCCCATGCCATGTGGACAAGACAGGTTCAGCTCCAGCATGTCAGCACCGGCAGCCTCAGCCCGCTGGGCAAGCTCTGTCCAGTCCTCTTCATTGTAGCTGCACATGATGCTGGCAATGAGCACCTGAGTGGGATGAAGGGCATAAGGCAAGAGCTGACAACAAAATTAAATGTGTCTCAGAATTCAAGGTCAAATACTACTATTAAATATTCACCATGATCAAAATTTATATAAAAAGCACCTTGTCAGGAAAGTCTTGTTTGAGTTCTGTGACGATCTGGAGCCAATATGCACAAGTTTTCTCTGAGATGAGTTCAATGTTGAGGAAGGAGCCTTGGCCAGGGCCATACAGGTGGCCTGAGGTGGTTCCTCTCACTATACGAGGTGACACATTGGTTACTATGTCCTGAGAGGAAAAGATGAAGACTATGTATCAGGAAGAGGATGGGATGACACAATGAAATCTGATTAAAGACCACTCAGTGCTCAAAATTTATGAATTAGTTGTAGAATGTTCAGATGAGCTTTGGGTACTTTTCAACTAGCATATTCTGCAATAAAGAATATATATCTGAATGTTAGCTTTTTCATATACTTATTATATTAACATACTGGAAACTCACAGGTGTAAACACCCACTGATGTAGCATCAATACAAAAGTGATCTAATACCTTGTCTAAAACAAAAGTCTTGGTGACACAGAAACCCCATCCTGCCTCAAAGGCACGGCGAATCATGGGGCCGGAGGTGGTGGGTGGAGCAGAGGCCAGACCGAAGGGGTTGGGGAACCTAAGAAACATATCAAGTGAAATGCTATATATGCAGTATAGCAAATTGACCACCACTGTGGGGGTACTCAGACATGTTATCTTCTACATGCACACATTCAGATTTACACACATTCCCTCAAAACTTATCTTCTAATACTACAGGACTCTATATGCACATGGCAGGGGTCAGTTGTAAAGGATACCTAGTACAGTATTCTAATTTCCACAGCAAGGCCTGTCAGTTGAAGTGGATAGTCCTTGGTGCACCATAACAGACTTAACCCTTTTCCTGCACTTGTTGTGATCAAGAACATGTCCATTCATACATTCAAAGATGCTCTCCACTCATTCCTATCACATGCAACCACTCTGCCTTGCTCCACAAACATTCCCTCTTGCATCTAACACTCGCTTTACAGTGCCCATCCATCTCATTTGTGGTTTTCTCCAGAGTCTTTGACATCTTCCATCAGATATAGTCATCTTCTTCACTTGAAAAGATAAAATCTTTGGAAAGATGTGCAGGAAGAAGGCAAAGACAAACTTCATCATGTCATTTTTTTTATAAAGATGACTATGTACTCAGAAAAATATAAAATTTTAGTCATACCTGTCATCCTACTCAAGTGAGAATTTACAACATCACCTGGTGCATCACCTATACACACACACACACACACACACACACACACACACACACACACACACACAAAGCCAACATCTGTGTATTAAAATGATGCTATCATCTGTTGGTCAAGACTACAGACTGTAAGCTTTTACAAAAAAAGGTAACAAGATAATCATATCACCACCTATCAACAACCTGCCCCTTACTTGATGCCACAGATGTTGATGGAGAGGTCCACTTCATCAATGGGAGTGTAGAACTTTGGCAGGCAAGGTTTCTCTGGCACAAACATGCCATGAAGAGACTGGGCATACCAAACAAGAAACAATTATCAGACTTTTCTCCTTATCTGATACATCATACTTGATGCTTTTTAGTGTGACTTGCTACCAGGGCTGGCATTAACCCCCCTCTCATCACCAAAAAAATTTTTTTTTTTAAATATTTTACATATCAAAATTTATTTTTATATCATTAATAAACAAGGTCAATATATGTACATATCCATAAAAATGTAAAAGTAGTCAAGCCTGACTCATTCATTTCCTGTATAGTATAAGGTAACACAGGCTTTGTCCAACTGGACCAACCTGTATCAGCATGACCTAAACAAGTGTGTGTTCTTCATTAATGGAAAGTGTCAAAATCTTTCCAGATCTAACTCCTGTTGTGACTTTAGGCACCTTGCCAAAAACATCTCCACTAACTTTGCTTCTTTATCTTTCCCTCCTTTATTTCAACCAGATGGCACCACTGCCATCTCATCTATTTCTAAAGCTGAACTCTTCCCTCAAACCTTTGCTAAAAACTCTACCTTAGATGATTCAGGGCTTGTTTCTCCCTCTTCTCCACCCTCTGACTACTTCATGCTACCCATTAAAATCCTTCGTAGTGTTTTCCATGCCCTCACTGGTCTAATTCCTTGGAAAGCTTATGGACCTGATGGGGTCTCTCCTATTGTTTTCCGAAACTGTGCCTCCGTGCTTGCACCCTGCCTAGTCAAACTCTTCCAACTTTGTCTATCAACATCTACCTTTCCTTCTAGCTGGAAGTTTGCCTAAATTCAGCCTGTTCCTTAAAAGGGTGACCATTCCAGTCTCTCAAACTACTGTCCTATTGCTTTAATTTCCTGTCTCTCTAAAGTTTTGAATCTATCCTCAACAGGAAGATTCTTAAATGTCTGTCACTTCATAACCTATCTGGCTGCCAGTATGGGTTCTGTCAAGGCTGTTCTACTGGTGATCTTTTGGCTTTCCTTACTGAGTCTTGGTCATCCTCTTTTAGGGATTTTGGTGAACCTTTTGCTGTTGCCTTAAACATATCAAAAGTTTTTAATAGAGTCTGGCACAAAGCTTTGATTTCCAAACTATCCTCCTACAACTTTGTAACTTCATCCCAAGTTTCTTTTCTGACCATTCTTTTGCTGCTGTGGTAGATGATCACTGTTATTCTCCTAAATCTATTAACAATGGTGTTCCTCAGGGTTCTGTCCTGTCACCTATTCTCTTCCTATTATTCATCAATGATCTCAGCCAAATTTCTTGTCCTGTCCACCCCTACGCTGATGATACCACTGTGCACTTTCCCATTTCTTTTTGTAGACGTCAAACCCTTCAGGAAGTAAACAGTTCACACAGGGAAGCCACAGAATGCCTGACTTCTGATCTCTCTAAAATTTCTGATCGGGCAGAGCAAACTTAATGTTGTTCAATGCCTCAATAACTCAATCACTCCATCTTTCAACTTGACACAACCTTCCATACAACTATCCCGTCTTCTTCAGTTACACTCAATTGTCTCCCTCTTCTACACTGAACATCCTCAGTCTGACCTTTACTTATAATCAAAGCTGGAAACTTCACATCTCATCTCTAGCTAAAACAGTTTCTGTGAAGTTAGGAGTTATGAGCCATCTCTGCCAGTTTTCTCCCCTCCCCACAGCTGCAAACTCCGTACAGGAGCCTTATCTGTCCGTGTATGGAGTATCTTTCACATGTATGGGGGGGTTCCACTTACACTGCTCTTTTAGACAGGGTGGAATCAAAAGCTTTTTGTCTTATCAACTCTTCTCCTCTAACTGACTGTCTTCAGCCTCTTTCTCATTGCCACAGTGTTGCATCTCTTGCTATTTTCATGTCAAATGCTTTTCTGATCTTGTTAGCTACATGCCTCCCCTCCTCCTGCGGCCTTATTGCACAAGGCTTTCTTCTTTCTCTCACCCCTATTCTGTCAACATCTCTAATGCAAGAGTTAACTGGTATTCTCAATCATTCATCCCTTTTTCTGGTAAACTCTGGAATTCCCTGTCTCCTGTATTTCTACCTTCCTATGATTTGAACTCTTTCAAGAGGGAGGTTCCAAGACACTTATCCTGTAATTTCTAACCACCACTTTTGACTCTGTTTGGGGACCAGCACCTCAGTGGGCCTTTTTTTTTTTTTTTTTTCTCTCTCTCTCTTACCTGGTACCCTCCTACATGAAAAATAAAGACCCTTAAAACCTTTTGATTCACTTGATTACTTTTTAATTGCTTGTTTTAACTGATTTACATATAAATATGAGGAATAAAAAAAAACAATAATCCCCCCCAAAAAGGGTTGTTAAAAAAAAAAAAAAAATTCAAACCCTGCTTGCTACTGAATATTCTAAGCTCATATGATAATGATAAGCTAAAGGATTTTTCACAGACTTATATTCGTGATACATTGTTAGAATCACGACAAAGATGCGAGGATAGACACCAATACGACATGACTAAATGAAGTGTAAAACAATGAACAACACAAGTATACCTGCAAGTATTTGTGTATACTCCAGGCAGCAGTCTTGCCATCATTGACACTTTCCACAGTGGTCTCTGCAACACCAGCAACATCCCCACCACAAAACACTCCCTGTGTGAGTGTCGCCATGGTATTGGGATCCACCTCAGGTAGGCCCCAGCGGTTCAGCTTGACAGGGGCAAGGGCTTCCTGGACTGTGAGGGAGCAGCACCTGGTGTCACTATACTTTTACCTCTCGTCTTTCATAACAGCATCAATCAAAGCAATTTCAAAAATGAATTATTCACACCTTTGTCAGAGTAATGACATATACTGTAATCATGTACATAATCATCATGGAGTAACACTAGGAAGGAAGCTTACCATCCTTATCAGAGAGTCCTGAGCCAAAAGCAGATATAATATAATCACACTTGAGCCGCACAGTCTGGTCCTCATCCTCCAGCCAAGTGCCATCCTCTGCCTGCTCTGTCCTGACAAACTCCATACCAGAAACGCGGCCATTCTTTGTCAGTACTTTACGGGGTGAAAGGAAGGGCAGGAACTCACACATCTCTTCCCGAGCAAGCTCCATCTGGAAAGGATGTTAGGGAGCTGCATCTTACCAGAAAAGCTTTACTTTATATGTACCTGCCATCCAACTTGTCAAGATAATGAAGTTAGATCATGTATAATAAGTTACGGAATAAGAGTTTTCTTCATATTTCTTTCTGTGAGAACAGACCTCTTCTGGAACGGCCCGGATGTTGGTGAAGCCTTTCCTGAAGACAACAAAGACTCGCCTGGCACCACAGCGAAGAGCAGACGTAGCACAGTCAAAGGCAGTGTCTCCAGCACCCAGCACCAGCACCACTCCTTTCACTTCAGGCAGCTGAGACTTGCACTGACACATGCCTTCAGAGGAATATGACTTCATGTTACTGGATTCTAAGATTCAACTAAAATGAGTTTTAATGAAGATTTTGATTGCCATAAAGGTTTGGATAATTCTGATGTACAAGGCTAAATAATGGAAAAACTTAAAATGCAAGATTATATAATCCTAAGACAAGAAAATAGTACATGAAAATCCACAAAAACAGACAACTAGGGGACCTGCTGCTCTATATAAACTACCAGTCTATCTATTTACTGGTATGGAAGAACATGAAACAAATAGGACATAGGTACCTGAAAAATATTTTTATAAGATATGACATAATTTCTTTCATATTAACCAATTGCAAAAAATGAAGAACAGGACAGTACTATGAATGTGAATGTAACCAAAAAGCAATACAAGTAAGAGTAAACTGACCTGTCTTGCTGACAGCTGTGACCTGAGGCAAGAAGTCCTTGCTAGTATAGAAGCCCATGCTGGTGTTCAGGTCAGCAAAGATGCCTATTTTCTTAGGCTGTGGTAGACCAATGCCCATAAAGATTGCCTCATAGCCCTCATTCTGCAGCCCCTGTCATTGGAGGGAAGACACTTTTATTAGGCTTGGCTATATACATGTACAGTATTGTGTTTTGAAATCCTTAAAATTTTACCAAAAGACATGCCTATGGAAGAGGTCAGGTGGGTAGGTCAATGTGCAGAATTGCTGCTCCTAACCGGTCTTTTTTTTTTTTATGCACAGGATGCATACCCTACTTAACATCTATGGCAATTTCAGTGGGTAGTCGGCTTTTGGTTTGGTCAAGTTAAGTTAGGTTAGATTTGCCATATCCCCGGTCAGGAAGAAAGGGGAATGGAGTTTTACCTTCCACGAAGTCAAAATTCTTATCTGAGAAATTTCCAAAATTTTTTGGGGGGAATCCGGGGAAATTTCCCTTGGTTCTTAGAGAAATTTTCTATATTTTTCGTGGCAGCTTTTTTTCAGTGGCTTCCCCGCCCACAAAAACTCCGCTTTCTCTACAAGTCCAACTTGCATTTTTACCGTTGGGTATAAGAATGTTCAAAAGCACTGCATGCTTTACCAGTGGTTGTATGGCCAGTGCCCACTACTCACAGCGAACGCAGCGACCATCAGGACTTAAGTACACGCTGGTCGACTGTGTCTCACCACTATAATGAACCTGAGGGAAGTTAACTCTGCCCATGTCTTCACACTTGTGCTCAGCCTGGAGGCACAGGCTGGCCCCTCCAGGGCACAAGCCCCATGTGGCAATTCCGTACTTGCATCTACCTTAACAGCTTACTAGCATAGGAACCTGATTACGGCTGAGATGGTTTTGTTACTTAGCAAGCAAACGAACAAGGGTATCTGTGAAGCGAGCCTTTTATGCTTCCCCAACCTGAATTACTGCAAACGTCATTATACTAGAGTTTTTTTTTTTTTTTTATGTAGGAAGGATACTGGCCAAGGGCAACAAAAATCTAATAAAAAAAATGCCCACTGAAATGCCAGTCCCATAAAAGGGTCAAAGCAATGGTCAAAAATTGGTGGATAAGTGTCTTGAAACCTCCCTCTTGAAGGAATTCAAGTCATAGGAAGGTGGAAATACAGAAGCAGGCGGGGAGTTCCAGAGTTTACCAGAGAAAGGGATGAATGATTGAGAATACTGGTTAACTCTTGCGTTGGAGAGATGGACAGAATAGGGGTGAGAGAAAGAAGAAAGTCTTGTGCAGCGAGGCCGCGGAAGGAGGGGAGGCATGCAGTTAGCAAGATCAGAAGAGCAGTTAGCATGAAAATAGCGGTAGAAGACAGCTAGATATGCAACATTGCGGCGGTGAGAGAGAGGCTGAAGACAGTCAGTTAGAGGAGAGGAGTTGATAGACTCTTACCTGTACTGTGATGTCAGATATGGAGAGCTTTCGCCCAGTGAACACCTGCACGCCAAGGTCCTTCATCAGATCCACCTCGAACTTGACCACCTCATAGGGCAAGCGGTACTGGGGTATCTCCGAGGAGCTGAGGCCGCCCACGAAGTCATTCTTCTCATAGATGTGGATGTTGCGGTACCCAAGGCGGCCCAGGAATGTTGCACAGGATATGGAAGCTGGACCACATCCTGCCGAGTGTGGAATAGGTGTCATGATCAGCAGTGGATGTGGTGAACATCATCATGCATTACAATGACTTCCAGGCACATTTACTGACGCACGTATGTGATAGGAATAGCCTATATCAAACATTAGTCCTACAGTCATACATGATCTTATAATGAATACTGACATTGTGTTACAATAAAAGCCTGTTTTAATCTACATATTACCGATACTCGAGTTACATTAAATAGGGAGTTATATTGGTACGAGTGTGATGTTTTCTCTCTAGCAACACATGAGCTGGCTGTGGCCCATGACACCGATGGGAGCACCTCGTGACGGCAGGGGCGCGAGGTGAGCCGCGGCATCAAACACTCACCAATGAGGGCAATCTTGGCGTGGTAGCTTTCAGGAAGGTTGTCCGGCACGTCAGGCGGAAGCACTTGGCGGATGTTCATCTGCCGGAAGATCTGGGGGAGACAAAACAAAATAAAATAAATAAATAAATAAATAAATAAATAAATAAATGAATAATGATAATAATAATAATAATAATAATAATAATAATAATAATAATAATAATAATAATAATAAT
>NC_087162.1:15382947-15392947 GCF_035594125.1 Scylla paramamosain | reverse complement strand
ATACACTTTGCTCCACAATATAATTCCATGGTACTCACCGCGCAGTTCTTGGGTTTGTTCCTCTTCCAGTGCATCTTGTTGGCCTTGGTGACGGCTGAGGGCTGCAGCGTGGCATGGCGGGGAATGCGAGGGTTGAGCGCCAGCACATTCTGAGAACAAAACGAACACGTATGTAGACACAAATCTATTAAATCTAACTCCATTTGCACAAGGGCAAGCCACTTAAGAGTTAAAAAGCAAATCTACTTTCGCCGTTTCCCTAGCTAGAGTGAGGAGTTGGCGCCATGTACGAGTCTCCTCCAGTTTCTTCTGTACATTGCATCTTCCTCTGTGACTCCCATCCTTAGCAGTTTTACCGCAATTTCATCCCTCCATGTCACTCTCTGCAACGCAAATAAAATCCAACTAACTAGAGGCACTGCTCCTAGCGGGGTGAAGTTTTCAGAAGATTCAGTCATGGCTGTACATAACTGAATTGCAGAGAGAGGTCAGGAAGGCTGATTGATTTAAAACACTACGCCATAAGGATCCAGGGATGCCAAGTGTGGGAGAGAGAGGTCTTTATTTCACTGTCTCTTTATATACACGCTCCTACACGAGGTAAGGATGGACAGGTAAATAGGAATAAAGGAAAGTACTATTTGGAAAAGTTTAATTTTGTATAAGAAATGCATAAAAAAAAAAAATTGGTGAACTATTTTGACAGCATAGAAAATTTGTTAATCTTCATGTTAAACAAAAAAAAAAAAAAAAAGTTTTGCTTCTTCATCGTTTAAGTTTACATATCTTAGGTTAAGGTTTTCTCAACATTACGTGAGTCATACATAAGTAGCTCGAATAAAACTAAAGTATTTCCTGCGCCACTCATTACAGCCACTCAGGTGTTTGTTGTATCACTTCCTGAGAGTACGTAGCCTGCTTAAGTCACTGAGGAATGGGAGGCAGGAAGAGCTTTATTTTTCTACTACAACGAGTAGTAGTAGTAGTAGTAGTAGTAGTAGTAGTAGTAGTAGTAGTAGTAGTAGTAGTAGCAGTAGCAGCAGCAGCAGCAGCAGCAGCAGCAGCAGCAGCAGCAGCAGCAGCAGCAGTAGTAGTAGTAGTAGTAGTAGTAGTAGTAGTAGTAGTAGTAGTAGTAGCAGTAGCAGTAGCAGTAGCAGTAGTAGTAGTAGCAGTAATAACAGTAGTAGTAGTAGTAGTAGTAGTAGTAGTAGTAGTAGTAGTAGTAGTAGCAGTAGTAGTAGTAGTAGTAGTAGTAGTAGTAGTAGTAGTAGCAGTAGTAGTAGTAGTAGTAGTAATAACAATAACAATAATAATAATAATAATAATAACAATAATAATAATATTAATAATAATAATAATAATAATAATAATAATAATAATAATAATAATAATAATGAGAAGAAGAAGAAGAAGAAGAAAAGAACGACGGCAACAACAACAATAATGATAATAAAACTACACAACTACACCACAACAACACCACAGCCTGCATGAAGCTGGGCATTGAAGGGTTTCGTGACTCGCACGTAACACAACCTGGCCCCAACATCTATAAAGCAGCCCCAGCCCTGTACTGCGTCTTCGCGTCCCCGCCACACCGATCAGCCTCTACTAGAATACCCGTAACTGGCAACTCTACGCATCCTGACCTCATTCCTTCGGTTCTGATCATTCTGCCCACTACAATGGGCTGTCATTCATAATTGTACTCTCTCTCTCTCTCTCTCTCTCTCTCTCTCTCTCTCTCTCTCTCTCTCTCTCTCGCGATCGTGGTGACCTATTCATGAGTGTGGCCAGTCAGCGGCGATCTTTCTCTTACCTTCTCTCCTTCACTTACACCACACACTCTACCATTGTCGTTTGTACTCATTACTAAGCTCAAGAGAAATACAATTCATACATGGAAACGTGGACAGATTCCATGATACTTTATTTCATTCACATGTCACCACTACCTCATTTTCTACATATACCTAGAGTTGAATTTTTCCCTCAGACTTTTGCTGACAACTCCACACTGGATGATGCTAGGCTTGTTCCTCCCTCTGATTATATCATGTCTATTATTGAAATCCTTTGTAATATTTTCTCTCTGACCTTGATCCTCGGAAGACTAATGGAGGCATTCCTGAAGTTTTCTGTAACTGTGCTTCCGTGTTCCCTCCTTGCATGATCAATTTTTCTGTCAACAGCGATCTTTTCTTCTTGCATACATTAACGAGTTCCTAAGAAAGGTGGTAACCATTCCAATTCTTCAAACTACCGGGCTGTAGCTGTCATTTCCTGTCTTTTTAAAGGTACTGAATCTTTCCTCAATAGGAAGATTCTTGTTAAGCACCTATGAGTATACTATCTTTCGTCAGTATGGATTCCATAAAAAACTATTTGCTGGCGATCTAACTTTCCTTAATGAATCTTTGCCTGTTCCTTTCTTCCTCCCACCTACAAATTCCACACAGAAGCCATACCACTTCTTGTATGGAACAGAAATTCCATATACGAAATCAATTCATACAAGCCTACTAAATAAGGTAAAGTCAATATCTTTTACCTTCATGAAATTCCCTCCTTGCACTGACTGCTTTGTCTCAATCAGTGCTGCATCTCTTGTAATTTTCTTCCATGGTTACTGTTTTCAGCTTTTAAACTGCTTGCCTCATCCCTTTCCGCTGCCTCGCTGCACGTTTTACTCTCTCATCCTCATTCTGTCCACCTTACCAGTGCAAAGCTAACCATTGCCTTCTTTCATTCATCCCTTTCATAAGTACACTATGAAACCCTCTACCTGTTTGTTTTACCTCCTGACGACCGCATCGAAAGAGAATTAGGATACCACCATTTTTTATTTCTTAACCATTTTCTTTCTCTCTCTCTCTCTCTCTCTCTCTCTCTCTCTCTCTCTCTCTCTCTCTCTCTCTCTCTCTCTCTCTCTCTCTCTCTGCCCTTTTCGTGTAACCTTGGCCAATCTCCTCCACACACACACACACACACACACACACGAAGTACAGTTTTCCTCACAGAAGTGTGAGGTTTTAAGACCAAACTAGATAGATATAGAGGCGGGATACTATGAGATTACTCCCCTCCCGTAAACCACAATTAAGTAAATACAACTAGATAAATACACACACACACACACACACACACACATGCCCTTTTCGTGTGCCCTTGGCCAATCTCCTACACACACACACACACACACACACACACACACACACACACACACACACACACACACACACACACACACACGTAAAAAAAAAAAAAAAAAAAAAAAAAAAAACGCGTGGAGACAGTAAGGCCACGCATGACCATGCACAAATCCGTCTCCTAAACTGTAGACTGCAAGTGTCGCATGCAGTGTTCTTTTGTGATGTTTTATTCACTATCTTCGGTACATTCAGACATTTAAAGCCTGCTGCTCACAGCGGCACAACCTTGATGTGAATGGCCATGAGCTTGTCTAAAACCGTTTGCATGTGTTTCATGGCCAGTGTTGTCATGTCCCTGGGAAGGGTTTGTATTTAGCAGTGCTCAGAACTATATGATTCACTGTATCTCTGCAGCCTTCAGATAACTAGTTGTCAATGTCAGATATATTACCATCCACCATAACTGCACTACACGTCGGTCATCTCTGAGACCTTTGAAGATAGATCAAAGAAACCTGATAGTAGTAGTAGTAGTAGTAGTAGTAGTAGTAGTAGTAGTAGTAGTAGTAGAAGTAGCAGTAGTAGTAGTGGGGGTATGTAATAGTAATAGCAGTACCACTACAACAACAAACAAACAAACAACAATAACAGCAGCAACGACAACAATGACACCACCACCACTAAGTAAGAGTACATGATCATGTTTGCGTCGTGTGAGATTAACCTTGGTCACTGCCCACAAATTCTTCCTTGCCACGGCTGCCTCAATGTCTAAAGAAAGGCGTAGAATCTCCAAGACCTAGACCAAGAAGAGTTAGAAGCGAAGGGTTTGGTAACACAGTATGACTTATGTACTGAACAGATTAGATTATCTGATAACGATGAAGTGACACTCGAGGACGTGAAGCACTGATCTAACTAGGAGTGTGTGTGTGTGTGTGTGTGTGTGTGGTCATATGGTTATCTAATGTATTATGTGATTCCTAGCTGTAGTCAAGAAAATATCTATCCATCTATCTATTAATCTGTATCTTTCATAACAAACGTCTTTCTAATGGTTGTATGATGCAGTTATCGAAAGCTTCATTTTCATCTCATACTCTGGTTGTATACAGACACGACAACATGGCTTTATAATGTTTTCCTGGACTTTTGTTTTGGTGATGGAGATTTGAAAACTCGATTGCTGAAGTTGAACAGTGGCGTGTGAGTCCACATCTGTTCCACTTCATGATCTGATGCGTTGGAATTGTGTTGTTTGATCGTGTTCGATATTCTAATCATATTGTGATCATACTGGGTGCAAATCAGCTTTCGTATATAATGTGTTCTTTTCCGACCAGTATTCAAATGAACGGTGGGGAGGAGCCTTCCAATGTTTTTTTTTTATTTATTTTTTTTATTTAAGTTTTCACGTATCAAGGAGAAAGAACATGGAGGAAAAAAAAAAAAAAAAATGGCCGGATGGGGTGGGAGGGAAACAGGCCGTTCAATTTGCCGTTCTCATAATAAAAGTATGGCTAGTTTATTTTCAGATATGTATTGATACTTCTCTTAAAAATAAAAATAAAAAAGTTCAAGTCGATGGGCATCATGGGTGTGGGACTGAGAATAGAGAGATGTGCTGATAGGTCGAGAGAGGAGGGGAGAAGGACGTAGCTGGCAAGGATTACGTGCAGGGTGGTGTAATCAGATAGCCTACGCAGGATCTCAAGATGCGTTATTACATAAAGTCCTCTGTAATATGTGCTATATAAGTGATGGGAAAAAAAGTTACGGTGAGAGAGAGAGAGAGAGAGAGAGAGAGAGAGAGAGAGAGAGAGAGAGAGAGAGAGAGAGAGAGAGAGAGAGAGAGAGAGAGAGAGAGAGAGAGAGAGAGAGAGAGAGAGAGAGAGAGAGAGAGAGAGAGAGAGAGAGAGAGAGAGAGAGAGAGAGTTTGTTTGTGAATTAATCTTGAATATTTCTAAATAATTCTAGACTATTTCTGAGCATTATTAAGAGCGATATGTAATTTCCGGACATGTCGATAATTTGGCGGATGTGAACAGAGCGCCGCCTTCCCTAAAGGGCCAACATACCGCTTGTCTTCTCAAAATGGTTGCACAGGACGACAGCCGGTTCAAGAGTGAAAGAAATTAGTGCAGCTATGAAACGTTACTCCTTGTAGACCTCACAGAGGAAAGAAAACACATAACAAAGGATAAAAATTGATTCGGGGGTGACCTCCAAGTGAAAAAGACTGTATGGGCAGACACTGTTGCCCAACTGAATTAAGCATGCAAACATACATATAATTTGCATAATACATCTCTCTCTCTCTCTCTCTCTCTCTCTCTCTCTCTCTCTCTCTCTCTCTCTCTCTCTCTCTCTCTCTCTCTCTCTCTCTCTCTCTCTCTCTCATACAATATATATATATATATATATATATATATATATATATATATATATATATATATATATATATATATATATATATATATATATATATATATATATATATATATATATATATATATATATATATATATGGATGTCGCGTTTATGTGCGCAACGACTTAACCTGCTCTCGTGCCCATGCTCTTGAATCTTCCGAGTTTTCCACCATCTGGCTACGACTACAGAGTCACTCTCAAACTAAATTTATCTGTGCTGTATACCTCTCACCTAACTCCTCTGACTATAAGAAATTCTTTGACTACTTAACTTTTAAAGTGGAGCACATTCTGACCCTCTTCCCTTTTGCAGAGATCTCCATTCTTGGAGACTTGAATGTTCATCACCAGCTTTGGCTTTCCTCTCCCTTCACTGACCATCCTGGTGAACTAGCCTTTAACTTTGCAATCTTCCGGGTGCAACACCCTACTCGTATTCCTGACCGTCTTGGAGATACACCCAACATTCTTGACTTTTTCCTGACCTCTAATCCTTCTGCTTATGCTGTCACCCTTTCTTCTCCGTTGGGCTCCTCCGATCACAATCTCATATCTGTATCTTGCCCTATTGCTCCAATCCCTCCTCAGGATTCCCCTAAGCGGAGGTGCCTCTGGCGTTTTGCCTCTGCTAATTGGGGGGGACCTGAGGAGGTATTTTACTGATTTTCCTTGGAATGACTACTGCCTCCGTGTCAAAGACCCGTCTTTGTGTGCCGAACGCATAACAGAGGTGATAGAGTTTGGCATGGAGGCGTACATTCCTCACTCTTTTTCTCGACCTAAACCTTCCAAACCTTGGTTTAACAAAGCTTGTCTTCGTGCTATACATGATAGAGAGGTGGCCCACAAAAGGTACTTAAGCCTTCCATCACCAGAATCTCATGCACTTTATATTTCTGCCCTTATAACTTATGGCTTATGGACTTGATGGGGTCCCCCCTATTGTTCTCCGAAACTGTGCCTCCGTGCTTGCACCTTGCCTAGTCAAACTCTTTAAACTCTGTCTGTCAGTATTTACCTTTCCTTCTTGCTGGAAGTTTACCTACATTCAGCCTGTTCCTAAAAACTACCGTTCTATTGCTTTGATCTCCTGCCTATCTAAAGTTTTTGAATCTATCCTCAACAGGAGGAGGCAGGGAGGAGGCAGTAGACACCTGCCGAAACAATAATTAGTCCCAGTGAGGTCTAAAGCACTGTTCAGGGGGTGCTGTGAACTTATCATTAAACCCAGCTGTGACCTCACTGAACGTTTCCCTTTGTGTCTCACAACACAAGGGGGCAGTCACAGCCTGCCCTCTAAAGACAACTCTCTTCCTCCACACAAAACTACAAGCACCTAATAACACACACACCCTTCACTCAAAAATTTTAAAATCATCATGGCAACTCCTACACCAGCCTCGGAGTGCCCATCTGGGGAGGGGACCATAAATGTCCCCAGGTCGGACTGCCTTTCTGTCGACGACCCTAAGTGTCTTGACACCCCCCTCAACTTTTTCTTCATTAACTTCTGCAACATTCGCGGTCTAAGATCTAATTTTCAATCTGTAGAACACCACCTCTCCTCTTCTAAACCTCATCTCCTTTTCTTCACTGAAACTCAGGTGTCTGAGGCAACTGACAGTAGCTCTTTTTCTGTTCCCTCCTACTTTCTCTATCCTCATTTTCGATCCAAAGCTGGATGTTGCGCTTATGTGCGCAATGACTTAACCTGCTCTCGTGTCCACGCTCTTGAATCTTCCGAGTTTTCCACCATCTGGCTACGACTACAGAGTCACTCTCAAACTAAATTTATCACCTAACTCCTCTGACTATAAGGAATTCTTTGGCTACTTAACTTCCAAAGTGGAGCACATTCTGACCCTCTTCCCTTTTGCAGAGATCTCCATTCTTGGAGACTTCAATGTTCACCACCAGCTTTGGGTTTCCTCTCCGTTCACTGACCATCCTGGTGAACTAGCCTACAACTTTGCTATCCTCCACGACCTAGAGCAATTGGTGCAACACCCTACTCGTATTCTTGACCGTCTTGGAAATACGCCCAACATTCTTGACCTTTTCCTGACCTCTAATCCTCCTGCTTATGCTGTCACCCTTTCTTCTCCGTTGGGCTCCTCCGATCACAATTTCATATCTGTATCTTGTCCTATCACTCCAATCCCTCCTCAGGATCCCCGTAAGCTATGGTGCCTCTGGCGTTTTGCCTATGCTAGTTGGGGGGACCTGAGGACGTATTTTGCTGATTTTCCTTGGAATGACTATTGCCTCTGTGACGATTCTGGGCTTGTTCCTCTCTCTCCTCCACCCTCTGACTACTTCATGCCACCTATTAAAATTCTTCGTAATGATGTTTTCCATGCCCTTGCTGGCCTAAACTCTCGGAAGGCTTATGGACCTGATGGGGTCCCTCCTATTGTTCTCCGAAACTGTGCCTCCGTGCTTGCACCTTGCCTAGTCAAACTCTTTCACCTCTGTCTGTCAACATCTACCTTTCCTTCTTGCTGGAAGTTTGCCAACATTCAACCTGTTCCTAAAAAGGGTGACCGTTCTAATCCCTCAAACTACCGTCCTATTGCTTTAATTTCCTGCCTATCTAAAGTTTTTGAATCTATCCTCAACAGGAAGATTCTTAAACATCTATCACTTCACAACCTTCTATCTGATCACCAGTACAGGTTCCGTCAAGACCGCTCTACTGGTGATCTTCTGGCTTTCCTTACTGAGTCTTGGTCATCCTCTTTTAGAGATTTTGGTGAAACTTTTGCTGTTGCCTTGGACATATCAAAAGCTTTTGATAGAGTCTGGCACAAAGCTTTGATTTCCAAACTACCCTCCTATGGCTTCTATCCTTCTCTCTGTAACTTCATCTCAAGTTTCCTTTCTGACCATTCTATTGCTGCTGTGGTAGACGGTCACTGTTCTTCTAAATCTATTAATAGTGGTGTTCCTCAGGGTTCTGTCCTGTCACCCACTCTCTTCTTATTATTCATTAATGATCTTCTAAACCAAACTTCTTGTCCTATCCACTCCTACGCTGATGATACCACCCTGCACTTTTCCAAGTCTTTCCATAGACGTCCAACCCTTCAGGAGGTAAATATTTCACGCAGGGAAGCCACAGAACGCTTGACTTTTGATCTTTCTAAAATTTCTGATTGGGGCAGAGCAAACTTGGTATTATTCAATGCCTTAAAAACTCAATTCCTCCATCTATCAACTCGACACAACCTTTCAGACAACTATCCCTTCTTCTTCAATGATACTCAACTGTCCCCCTCTTCTACACTGAACATCCTCGGTCTGTCCTTTACTTATAATCTGAACTAGAAACTTCACATCTCATCTCTAGCTAAAACAGCTTTTATGAAGTTAGGCGTTCTGAGACGTCTCCGCCAGTTTTTCTCATTCCCCCCAGCTGCTAACTCTGTCCTTGTATGGAGTATGCTTCACATGTCTGGGGGGTTCCACTCATACTGCTCTTCTAGACAGGGTGGAATCAAAAGCTTTTTGTCTCATCAACTCCTCTCCTCTAACTGACTGTCTTCATCTTCTCTCTCTCACCGCCGGAATGTTGCATATCTAGCTGTCTTCTACCGCTATTTTCATGCTAACTGCTCTTCTGATCTTGCTAACTGCTTGCCTCCCCTCCTCCCGCGGCCTCGCTGCACAAGACTTTCTTCTTTCTCTCAGCCCTATTCTGTCCACCTCTCTAATGCAAGAGTTAACCAGTATTCTCAATCATTCATCCCTTTCTCTGGTAAACTCTGAAACTCTCTGCCTGCTTCTGCATTTCCACCTTCCTATGACTTGAATTCCTACAAGAGGGAGGTTTCAAGACACTTATTCATCAATTTGACTACTGCTTTGGACCTTTTATGGAACTGGCATTTCAGTGGGCATATTTTTTTATTGGATTTTTGTTGCCCTTGGCCAGTGTCCTTCCTACATAAAAAAAAAAAGGGAAGATTCTTAAACATCTATCACTTCACAACTTTCTATCTGATCGCCAGTATGGGTTCCGTCATTGCCGCTCTACTGGTGATCTTCTGGCATTCCTTACTGAGTCTTGGTCATTCTCTTTTAGAGATTTTGGTGAAACTTTTGCTGTTGCCTTGGACATATCAAAAGCTTTTGATAGAGTCTGGCATAAAGCTTTGATTTCCAAACTAACCTCCTACAGCTTCTATCCTTCTCTCTGTAACTTCATCTCAAGTTTCCTTTCTGACCGTTCTATTGCTGCTGTGGTAGACGGTCACTGTTCTTCTCTTAAATCTATTAACATTGATGTTCCTAAGGATTCTATCCTGTCACCGACTCCCTTCTTATTATTAATCAATGACCTTCTAAACCAAACTTCTTGTCCTATCCAATCCTGCGCTGATGATACCACCCTGCACTTTTCCACGTCTTTTCATA
>NC_087162.1:15367947-15377947 GCF_035594125.1 Scylla paramamosain | reverse complement strand
GGCGGATCAACACACGGGACCATATTCTGAAACACTGCTGCGCCGCACCTTCGTGACTTTCAAAAAGCTCTAGTTGAAGTGACATGGAGTTTTTAAAGGTTCTAGGGAGAGATTAGCAACATTTCTACATTTCTAACAGAAAAAAACTCTTGAGAATCCAGCTAATCATTTCTGTGGCTTTTGAAAATAGTTGTGGTGAGAGAGCGAAGCGAGGGTGCATCCTGGAGACAGCCGGACAACATCGAGAGGCGTCATCGGTTGTGAGAGGTGACGACCCCTCGCAGGAAGCAGCAGTAAAACCGGCTAGTAAAAAGCGTCTACAGAAATACATAAATGAATATATATATATATATATATATATATATATATATATATATATATATATATATATATATATATATATATATATATATATATATATATATATATATATATATATATATATATATATATAATGGTAATAATAAAATAGTATAAGGATAAGTACGACGCATTTCTGTCATTTATTCTTCCACTTTATCCTTTTCCTAACAAGTAAAACAATCGGATTATCCAGAATAATATGCATCAGGTGAATTTTGTGCCTCAGCTGATCGTTGCGAGACGCCCGCCGCGCAGAGGTGGCTGTGGAGGGAATGCCAAGACCTGCATCGGGTGCAACCTTACGTCTCTGTGACAGTTAATAACTGAATTCATACCTTGATTTCGGATTTCTCAGCCACATAAGAGCCAACCAGCCAGCAGAGAAGGAGCGATGACGCGTCTCGCCTCGCCCTCATGCTGTGTGCTCCCGTCTGCAGGCAGGAGCGCCATCATCCTGTAGCTGCAGCGCCACACGCCTCATCAATATTCATTTCAGACATAAACACTCAACCGATCCGTGTTTGGGTGACTAATACTTACTTTATCTGAACTACTACTTTTTTAAAATTTATTTTTAAGTAAGAGGTTCTGTCCAAGAGCAACAAAAAGACTAGGGAAAAAACAACAACAACAATAAAGGCACCAGTCCCTAAAGATTATAGTCAGATGGATTATCCAAAATCGTGAGAGGTGTCTTGTCAACGGGACACTGACAGTCGCCTTACGCCACCTGTTCCCACGCAGCCGCCACAACAAACACGAGCCCACACTCGCGGCAGCAGGGACACCCAAGGACAGATAGGTAACACTTCTGCAATGAAATATACATGGGCTGGTAATGGATGGCAGCTCGGCAGTATCAACAATATAACTAGTTGCATTCATATCAAGGATGCTTAATAAAGACGGAGGCGGCAGTGGCCTACTGTAAGCGAAGTCCGCGTTAATGAGTGGCCGGCACATTGGTAGGGGAGAGGCCGCGTGAGGTGTTCAGTGTGGAGGTCTGAGATGTAACAGTCCCGTCTGTTGACCTCACCTGCAAATTACTGACCTCACATCGAGAACATCTGTGATGAGGTGATCATCTACACCACATGTGCTCGGTGTGTATGTGTGCCTGTAATTATATATATATATATATATATATATATATATATATATATATATATATATATATATATATATATATATATATATATATATATATATATATATATATATATATATATATATATATATATATATATATATATATATATATATATATATATATATATATATATATATATATATATATATATATATATATATATATATATATATATATATATATATATATATATATATATATATATATATATATATATAGGGTGTTTTGAATAACACCGTCAAACTCTGAGAAACCACCACTGCAAAACAAATAAACTTCATTCTATAATAAAATGCATAAAAATGAGCCACTGATGAGGTACAGAACAGAGAGTACCTACGGAGCAGCAGGTGTTCGGTTTGTTACGCAATGGATGGGCTGCGGCTCCGTACACTAAATAATAAATAATAACAATCCTTTAGCTCAATAATTTTCTTTGCTTATATATATATATATATATATATATATATATATATATATATATATATATATATATATATATATATATATATATATATATATATATATATATATATATATATATATAAATAATACTTATGCGTAATGAAGTTCAAGAAGCAAGGCGAGGTGACTATCCTTGCGTTATCTCTTCCTGCCCTGACAGCTCCAGGCGACACCAGTAATTCACCAATACTCAGACCATCAGCAATTGATATGATGAAGAGCGGACTTCTGGACAGTCATGGTTTGAAATATGACCTCAAAGAAACATTCCTAATGTACATACACACAAGTTCATAATTTATCTGAACGTTCTCAGATGACTGCTGTATGTATGACAGGGTCTGTTGCTGCCAAACTTCAGAGAAAGCTTAACTGTGAGGCGTGTGTCGCTGCTGTGACAAGCTGCGAGAAACTTGCACCACATTCACTTATAGAAACAAAGGACTGGCGGGACTGTTATCAAAATTTGACGAATGTGTGAAAAATAAAATATCAGGAAAAGTGTCACCCTGGGCAGTTGTAGCTTCCATAACAAAACAATGTACTACAATAAACAAGGGATTGTTCACGCTGTCCTGGTAAGTTATTCTAACAGAGCTGTTTTTCAGGAGCTATTCCCCACCATGACTAATACACATCCACCGACAAATCATATTTTCTTATAAATCAAAACTGCGTGTGAGATCTGTCTTGAAGTCCGGTATTGTCATGCAGGAAAACAACACACAACAGGTCTACAGAGCAAGAAAATCTCCAGAAGTCCCTACGCGTACAAAGTGCTGATTTTGTTCAGTGAACTGTACGTATATTGTACATATTCATTTTAGTACAAATCCGACGGTTTTGCTTCCCTTGCCTGAAAAAGGTGATGTTCATGAGTGGACTGGTGTTGTTAGCGCTGGCACCTCTCCCCTCCTCCCTCTTTATTAAACCTCTCCGATTCAAGCACCTTACATCTACGTCTTTATCAACATTTAATTCTTTATGATTATTTATAGTTATGTCCTCCCTTCCCGGGACAACCTCTCTTAGTCACAAAATTGTAACAACTTGCGAATAAGAGCATTCAAACAATCCACCCCCAAACATCTCCAAGTCGAACGTTTTTCATTTTGTTTATTCTTAATGAAAGGGAAAAAAAAAAAAAAAAAAAAAAAATTGAAATGAAAATACCTTGCTGTCAGAACACACACACACACACACACACACACACACACACACACACACACACACACACACACACACACACACACACACACACACACACGGCGTGCGCGCGCGCCGTGTACATAGGTAATAAATATGATGACCTCTGCCTCAACACAACCACCTGGGAGTAAACATTGCTGGCAGTCTTGTGCAAGTGTTTATAGGGTGATGTATTTATATTAGTTCACCGATCAATGGAGCAGCAGCAGCAGCTGCAAGGAGGGCGGGATGAGGCCTCAGTGCGAGGTGATCCCGAGGGCTGACCACACCTTGTTCTAAAGTTCCTGAAATTTCATTCTGTTTAGAAAGCAGCACCAGGTCATTTTTCGCCATCTTCACGAAGAGATGGAGGCAGACGGGAAGCTCTCGCGTATTGAGCGACTCACGTACTGTATGGGGGAAAGGTGTTACTTCGCATACTTGTGGCTCATCAGGCTGAACGGCGGGCTGCCCTACTCGTGGCACCGGCCGCGCGGCGACCACGCCCGCAGGTGGTGCATGGCGACTTGGGAAGGCCCTCGGAGCGTCCCTGTTCTCATCCGCCGCCGCCATCTGGTGCTGTGGTCTTATTTTATCGCCATGCTGATCTGCAGCTCCTTCATGGCCTATATGGTAGTCATCTTGCTACCAAGGATGAGAGGAGATCCCTCCTTGACGTCCCAAGCGAGGATACTGAACAGCTTAGTGGGTTCAGTGGCCACCATGGGGCTTGTCTATTACCTCATGGTGAGCGGCACGCAATTGGCCAGGATGGTGAGCCACCTGTACGTCTTCTCCTCATCCTTCTACGTGCCATTCGCCATGGAGAAAAGCAGGATACAATTAACCGCCGTCTTCATCATAATCGTGTCTTATGTCTGTGACCTGGGTTTTTTGGTGAGGGGATTCGCTCAGGTAAAGTCTGTGTACGTCATCCTGGGCAGCGTCTCCTCGGTGGTACTGCGGTTCGTCTCCTTGGTGTCCGTCATGCCTGTGCAGCTGCTATTCCACTGCAACTCCCTCAGGATAGCCATTACGTACAACCAGGTGTTCCAAAGTTTCCACCACCACGTCTCGGGACAGCAGGCACCCGAGGGAGACGCAGACGAGGCGCATCCCGAGCAGCTCGCTGACTCACTTCACAAGATAAGACAGCAAGCTTACTCTCGCCGCGAGAAAAACAGGAAAGTACTCAACGAATACCTGCCAGCCACTGTGGAGGATGCTGTAATGGTAACCGCCAGCAGCGCCCTCCACATAGTGCACCACGCGCAGCACCACCAGCACCTGTTCAATGAGTACTTCTCCGTGCCAGTGCTGCTCATCATGGCGCGCTCCATCACCAGCCTCATCTTCACATTCTTCTTCGTGATCTTGGACCTTCACAACAGGTCGTTTTCCACCACGATGAAGCTCCTGCAAGATGCCTCATTCATCCTCGTCATCTGCCTGGCCCCTGAGGCTGTTGCGAGGCAGGTACGGCACGGCTGCATTCAGAGGACGGGCGAGCCAATGGTGAAGACAAACAGGAGATTATCAAGAGATAATAAATATATGAATAATAAATAAATAAATAAATAAATAAATAAATAAATTAGTAAATGAAAAAAAAAGTCGAGTGCCAAACTAGATTTGCTAAATCAGCACGATGAAACTTTAACAGAAACAGGAGGAATGGAAAAGAACCATCAGTGTGTGTGTGTGTGTGTGTGTGTGTGTGTGTGTGTGTGTGTGTGTGTGTGTGTGTGTGTGTGTGTGTGTGTGTGTGTGTGTGTGTGTGTGAGCGCGCGCGTGCGTGCGTGCGTGCGTGCGTGCGTGCGTGCGTGCGCGTGTGCGCGTGTGCGCGTGTGTGTGTGTGTGTGTGTGTGTGTGTGTGAGAGAGAGAGAGAGAGAGAGAGAGAGAGAGAGAGAGAGAGAGAGAGAGAGAGAGAGAGAGAGAGAGAGAGAGAGAGAGAGCAGCACAGGATAATGTTATTCTGATTTGTTTGCAGAGGAGAAAACTAAGAGGAGAATTGTGTCGCTTGAGGGTCTTCTGTAGCGACAGACTCCACGCCAAGGTTAGGAAGATTACACAGAATTACAAAGCATGACCAAACACCTACACACATTTAGGTCATTACAAATAAAGCTGCTAGGAAACTACCTGTAACTAACTATAGGATAAGGAGACAGGACAGTAAAGCAGAAGGTTCCTCGCTTTCCACCAATCCCTCCGCCTTACGCTGGCATGGAAACAGTTAGGAAAAGTAGCGTGGCAAGCAGTATGGAGAGGATGATAGGAAGCTCTGTTGTTCACTCCTCTTAACTCTACACGTCTGACAATCTGAAAATTAATAGATCAATAATTACAGACGAAGGGTGGATATATGTGATATTTAGCAGTCCGTAAAATAAGAATCATATACAACACCAGAAATTTCATGTGCATTTATTAATTATGACAGAGTTTGTTGGGGGATCCGCTTGCATGCGTTTATCAACTCTAGTTTTTAGAATTCGGTTAAGTTGTTGAGGAGGAGGAGGAGGAGGAGGAGGAGGACAAGAAAAAAGGGAGAGGAAGTATGAGGATGACAGAGATCCATTTGTGTGATGATGGCAAGAGATGGACGAAGGTGGGCAATCAAAGGCACCGACTCCTGCCTCCACGTCATGCTCCCCCCAGCAGTCACCCCGCCAATGCCTGCCTCCCCAACAGTCACCCCACCAATGCCTGCCTTTCCAACAGTCACCCCACCAATGTACACCTCCCCAACAGTCACCCCACCAATGTACACCTCCCCAACAGTCACCCCACCAATGCCTGCCTCTCCCATACAGTCGCCCCCACCAATGCCCACCTCTCCCCCATACAGTCACCCCACCAATGCCCACCTCTCCCCCACACAGTCACTTCGCTGATGCCTGCCTCTGTCCACAGCTGGGCCGCGTGCTGGAGCTGATGGACGATGACCCAAACTTCAACGTGGCAGGATATTTCGTGGTGGCAAAGAGTTGCATTATACCGGTATTTCGCTGTCTGTCTGTCCGTCTGTCTGTCTGTCTGTCTGTCTGTCTGTCTGATTATCTGCCTGTGTCTATCCGCATGTCTGATTGTCTTTGGCTGACTGTTGATATGTACGTTCGTATGTCTGATTATAACTATCTGCCTGTGTTTATCTGATGGTCTAATTGTCTGTCTATCTAGCTAACTGACTTTGTTCGTCTGTTTTGTTGGTTGTTTGTCTACATGGCTGTCTATCTCTGTTTATCTGTCTCGGTATTGACTATCTGGCTCTCTATCCAGCTGTCTGTTTGTATACCTGGCTGACTGTCTGACTATCTGTCCGGCTAGATAGTTAGATAATTGCTCTGGCTAACTTGATCTGTTCGTCTCTGTGGTTAGTTGGTCGGTCGGTCTCTCTCTCTCTCTCTCTCTCTCTCTCTCTCTCTCTCTCTCTCTCTCTCTCTCTCTCTCTCTCACTTGTTTAATGGAATCTGGCGAAAAAGTGTCCTTATAACTCATGTAAGTTTTTGTTCTTGGACGTGAAAGGTGACATCTGTGAGAAAAGTTGCTGACTTCATGGATGGAGAGAGAGAGAGAGAGAGAGAGAGAGAGAGAGAGAGAGAGAGAGAGAGAGAGAGAGAGAGAGAGAGAGAGAGAGAGAGAGAATATCGACTAGGAATTACAACAGACTGCCTTTCGCATACACATATTAGAGTTACAAGGCAGCAGACGAGGCGTGCTAAACAAACATCTACTCCTTCTCTTCCTCCTCCTCCCTCTACCTTACAGTCCTTCTCATCCTCCTTTTCTTTTTTTTTTTCTTCTTCTTCGTCGTCGTCGTCCGCCATCTTCCTTCTGTTACCTCTTTACTCATCAGTCATTTGAAAGTAAGGTTCCTTGCAAGAATGAGGAAGGTTTGTTGCTGTTTGGTTCTCCTACGTAATGTTATGTAGTCCTCCTTCTCCTCCTCTTTCTCATTTCTCCTGCTCCTCATTGTTTTCTTATTTCTCCTCTTCCTCTCCCTCCCATCATTCCTTCTCCTCCTTTTATTATTATTATTTCTCCTTCACTTCTTTGTTATTCTTCATCCTCTTCCTCTCATTTCTCGTACGTTTCCTCCTATCTTTCCTCCTCCTCCTCCTCATCCTCCATCCTCCTTCACTTCCTCCTATTATTCATTCTCTGTCGTTACCTTTTCTTCATTTCTACTCAAATTTTGGAGCGAAGACAATATGTGCACTTTTATCTAGTTTTTTTTTCTTTCTTTCCATCATATTTGTTTAATTCTTTCTTTTGTAGCATTTCGTCATTCTCTCTCTCTCTCTCTCTCTCTCTCTCTCTCTCTCTCTCTCTCTCTCTCTCTCTCTCTTTTATTTAAACAAAATTTACATCAGGCTTAAAACAACACGTTTTTTATGCTGCTATTTAAAAACCTATACTTGAATATAAAGAAGAAAATATATACAAAAAAGCGAACTCATCCTACTATATATATATATATATATATATATATATATATATATATATATATATATATATATATATATATATATATATATATATATATATATATATATATATATACACATGATTAACACAGCACTAGTGTGGGAGTTTGTGTTTTACGCCACCTGTGTGCAGCCACTTTCACTTGCTGGAGTGTCATTGTCTGTGTATCACTTCTCCCCCTCCCTCTCTCCCTCTCCCCCTCCCTCTCCCCCTCCCCTCCCTCCCTCCCTCCCTCTCCCTCCCTCTCCTTCTCTCCCTCCTTCTCCCTCCCTCTCCCCCTCTCTCCCTCTCCCCCCCTCCCTCCCTCCCCCCCCTTCCTCCCTCTCCCCCCCTTCCTCCCTCTCCCCCTTCCCCTTCCTCCCTCCCCTCCCCCTCCCTCTCCCCTCCCCTTCCCTCTCCGGTCCCAGACCTGTCTCCGGTCCCAGATCTGTCCCAGACCCGTCTCCGGTCCCAGATCTGTCCCAGACCTGTCCCTGTCCCTGTCTCTGTCTCAGACACTGTCCCTGTCTCTCTCTCTCTCTCTGTCTGTCTCTGTCTGTCTGTCTGTCTCTCTTACAGAAGAACGTAGAAGAAATAAAATCCATATAATTTAATCA
The DNA here is from genome assembly GCF_035594125.1 of Scylla paramamosain. Classification (NCBI taxonomy): domain Eukaryota; kingdom Metazoa; phylum Arthropoda; class Malacostraca; order Decapoda; family Portunidae; genus Scylla; species Scylla paramamosain. Next base: position 15,369,693 of record NC_087162.1, on the reverse strand, counting down.
AACAGTCAATTAGTCAATCAATCAGTCAGTCAGTCAGTCACAAAAATGTCAAAACAAATAAATAATAAAAAAAAAAATAAAAAAAAAAAAGAAAACCAACCAGTTAATCAATGAGTCACAGAATCACACCTGCCTGGGACACAACGCACTAATTACAGCTCCTCCCCACCCCCCCACCCACCCTTGGCCAGGTCACCAGCTTCATCAGCACGTACCTGGTGATTCTGATCCAGTTCCACATTAGCGAGTTGCAGTGTCCGACAGGGGACGCAAGGACCATCGCCAACACCACTGACACCACCACCGACATCTTATACCACTGATGTCCCCCCCTCCTCTCCCTGATGTCTACTCCTAATAAGTGAAAATAAGGGAAGCTGCAAGAAGTCGTCAGGCCTGTAAAGGTGCACATGTTTTCTTTTTTCTTTCTTTTTTTTTTTTTTTTTTAGCTCCCTACTAACTCGGCACAGACAATCTGCTTTCAGAGTTTATTCCAGCAAGGACAAATGAAAAGACGGGAGAACATACGAAAACACACAAAAGTACACACATGGGAGAACAAAAAAAAAAAAAAAAACTTGGAAAACAAAAGAGAACATGAAAGAAGATAAAGGAACATGGAAGAAAATTTTAGAAATGTGAGAAAAAGTGAGAAGAAATGTGTTAATGGAAAAAAAAAAACAAAAACAAATAGCAAGAGAACACAAAGGAGGCGAGGATATATGAAAGATAGGGTAGAATTAATGTGTTATCTGTGAATAAAAAGAACGGGAATGAAAGACGACGAAGAAGAAAAGCAGTACGGAGGGAAGAACTATGTAAATGAACGAATATAAGGAATAAATGTGAGCCATAAAAAGATGAATATAGACAAATAAAAAACAAAACGAAATGTGTAGCAAATTAAAAGGAAAAATGCATTAAAAGAAAAATGCAAATGAAGGAAGGAAAGAACAAAAAGAAAGAGGCAAATAAATGTAAAAAAAAAAAAAGAGTAAAATAAGTAATACAACAAACAACTGAACTACTAAATGTAAAGAAAAAAAAAAAGAACGTTCATAATAGATGAAAACAAAGCTGAAAAAAAAAATCCTACAAAACAGAGCTAAACCAAGAGGCAAATAAACGTTTGGATAAAAAAAAAAAGAGCAAAATAAGTAATACAACAAACAACTAAATATACAAGACTGCATATAACATTTTCTATCTTCTCAAATTAATGGTGGACTTAAGAATATCAACTGTCATAATTTTTATTTATTTTTATACATTCGTATTTACTTTCCTCTTACTTTTCCATGGTGTTCAAATTTTAGACGTGCTTTTCTTAAGCAATCGTTGATATTTTTTTTCTATTTTTTTTTTCTATTCAGATACAGTGTGCTGCAATTTTAGACGTGCTTTTCCTAAGCAATCGTTGATATTTTTTTTCTTCTATTTTTTCTTTTTTTTTTTCTATTCAGATACAGTGTGCTGCGTTTCGTTTAGTTTATTAGTGTTGCATGTAGTATATCCGTGTGATTACAATGACTGATTTTACACGTGCAAATGTTTACTATGTGGTGTTTTCCTTAAAATATATTAGAGGTGTTATATTTGTCCTGTATTGCACTCCTTCGTACGTAACTGCTGACGACTAACTTGACTCTCTCTCCCTCTCTCTCTCTCTCTGGAAGGGACACTAAAGGTGTGTGTGTGTGTGTGTGTGTGTGTGTGTGTGTGTGTGTGTGTGTGTGTGTGTGCGTG
>NC_087162.1:15335447-15362947 GCF_035594125.1 Scylla paramamosain | reverse complement strand
ACCCTCCCCCTACGTAGGATTACCGGAAGGGCGAAATATTGAAACATATGGCAGTTATTAAACTCCAGGACTGGCTGGAGGCGAAAACAAACCAAACCAAACCTAACCGCGTGGACTGGAGCACCTTTCATGTTTTTTTTTCCTTTAAAACATCAACAGAAAATAAAACACTATTGACGTCTCATAATTGCGAGTTTCTTGCGAAAAAAAGTAACAGGGACATCAAAATATTCCCGCGATGGTAATAAAAAGAAACATGCGGTTCTGGTGGTAGTGGTGGTGGTGGTGGTGGTTGAAAGTTAAATGAATCAGTGGTTTGTAATAAAAGGGAGCGCGGCGAGGAGGGAAGGACAAGGGTAAGGGAGAGGGGAAGACGGAGAGAGAGAGGGGGAGACGGAGAGAGAGGGGGGAGAGGGAGAGAGAGGGGGAGAGAAGAGAAGGGGAGGTAACAAAGGATGGGGGGAGAGGAGAGACCTGTTGGTGGCGGTGGTGATGGTGGTAACAAGGGGAGGAGAGTGAGAGTGGGGGAGGAGGTGGAGGGAGGGAGAGGGGTGTGGGCTTGAGGGAGCGGGTGGCATTGTTCACTTGAACCCTCTAATCATTACTCACGTCGGATTAGATTCTCGACACGACAAGTGGGCACGATCTTCTTTTGTCCTCCAGGCCGCGCACTATGAACTCGCCAGCCTCGATTTTATAATGGCTTGATTACTTTGCAAATTTGAGACGAGAAGCGACCGAGACTTGATTATTGGGATGAATATACATATGCTTTTTTTCTTTTTTCTAATAATGTGTGTGTGTGTGTGTGTGTGTGTGTGTGTGTGTGTGTATGTATTGGTGGTAGTAGTAGTAGTAGTAGTAGTGATCTCAGTGCCAAATTCTGTGGTAGACGAGACAAACCGTGTGTGTGTGTGTGTGTGTGTGTGTGTGTGGTAAAACCTTAAGCTTATTTTCCAGTTTCATGGCTTTCTTATTCATCCAACTCTCTCTCTCTCTCTCTCTCTCTCTCTCTCTTCATCATCATCATCATATCTCTAAATTTATTCCTACTCTACTTCTCACTATTGTTTAATTTTCCTATGCTATATTTTCCCATCAGTCCCGCCCTGCTGTACGTGAGGGAGCATGTACGTGCGTGTTTTTTTTTTTCGCAGTAAATTTTCCTTGTCCTAAACTTCTTCAGAAGCTCAAACTATTTTTTTTAAATTTTATTATTTTCATTTTACATGACGCCATTACTCAGAACAGCATGACACATTTCTTCTCTGTTTTCCGGTTACGTTACTGTGATTTATACAAATTTGAGTTTTGTTAGTCATTTTTTTCCTTGTTTATAAATTTTTCCTAGAAAAACAAGCCACGTAATGCAATCTGCTTCCCGGTCTCTCTCTCTCTCTCTCCTTCCTTTGCTCGGTTTTAGGCCCTTGTGATCTGCTGACGACCTAATAAAAGCCTGGAATGTTCGATTCCCAGTTGTGAGGGACTGAGGTTGAGGGTAAAATACGGTTAGTTTAACGTAAATAAATGTGCTTTATTTGCAAGAAGTTTTATTTTCAAGACATTTCTCCTTTAATTTTAGTTCATCTTTGTGGCCTTACCGTTTAGGGACTAGCATCCTGAGTGGGCCTTTTTTATTTATTTATTTATTTTCATTTATTTATTTATTTTTTTTCTTATTTTTAGCCCTTGACCACCAAAGATCCTCTTGCATAAAAAGAAAAAAAGTAACTTATAGGTTTAATGTTTCATATGTCGAGATTAAGAACTGCTTGTTTTTTTTTTTTTTCTCTCTCTCTCTCTCACTCTTTTTCTCTCTTCAGGATAGCTTGCTGGTGTTGCTTATTCTTCGTGATATTGTTGTTATTATTATTGTTATTATTATCATTATTATTATTATTATTATTATTATTATTATTATTATTATTATTATGAACTGCAATATTTTGTATGTTTAAGTAAAGCTATCGTGAAATTGTACTGTTCTCGATCAAACGAACAGGAATTTGTGTAATGACTATATTGTTAAGCTGTTCATAAACTACTACTACTACTACTAGTATTACAACAACGACAACAACAACAACTAGTACTACTACTACTACTTCTACTACTACTACTACTTCTACTACTATTGCTACTACTACTACTACTACTACTACTACTACTACAACTATTTCTACTACTACCTCAACTACTTCTACTTTATTACTCAATGTTGCCTCTCTGGACCAATGTCGTGTAACTCTATTTTCGTGGCATGAGAACGAAAGCTTCCTTCCTGTCCTTTGCTTCTTTCTTGTTGTTTGTGCGGTGGGGAGTTGACCCAGATGATGAAATTATGTCTGTCATCCGTGCTAGGTATTTATTTCAAGAGTACCTACTCCAGTTTTGCTTTCTTTGTGTTAACTTCTGCTTAATCTTTTTTTTACCAGTTCCACTATTCCAAAAAGGTTTCTTCTATCATAAAGGGTATTTTCAAGGGCAACGACAGGGTTAGTCAGGCTCTTACAAATAACTTTTTTTTTTTTTCTGTAACTTTTATTTAATCTTCATCTTACAACTTCCACTAATTCAAATATCTCTTCTATCACAAGGGCTATTTTCAAGGACGACGGATATGGTTAATCAAGACGGTTACTCCTTAACATTAAGATCACCGTAAAAATTCATTAGCATGGACATATCAACACAAAAATACAGAATGGGAAGTAGATTTAGTTTTTCCTAAGCTGCAAAACCATTGAAGAGACTGAAAAGCAAGAGAGTTTTTAAAGTTATAGATTTCATGTTAAGTATTTTTTCTATTGTGCCAAGATGATGCGTATAACTGTTGCAAGTCGTATATGATCGTGTGAGTGTTAATATACGCAATTAATACAAATTAGGTAACGCTCATCAAGCTCAGCGCGTTTCTTTGAACCCACAAGTGCCTTTCTTAGAAATTCATGGACGCAAAAAAGATCGTGCAACATAGAAACACAACATTTATGAGAACTATGAAGCAGTGTATGGATAAACGCCGCACCATCTCCGCTAAACTATCAGCAGGACCATGAAGACACCTCTGACAACTGCTATAACTCTTATTCCACTACGGGTTGTTCAAAGCACAGAGAGAGGTAACAATGCCACAACTTTTCAGAGCACGATCCAGTGTTCAATTGGTTGTTGTGATAATTATGTTAACGCCTTCGTCTAATTAATTAACCAACTATTTACAAACTAACTAGCTTCCTAACTAACTAACAAACAAACCAGACGCGTTCCCTACATTAACGCTCCTCTTTCTCTTTCATACGTTACTATTTTCTGTGCCTTATAATGACAAATTTACACACAGAGAACAAACAGTCGTAAAGCTTCATGCTAGTAAAAAAAATAAGAATAAGAAGACCTTGTGAGGAACGAAGATGGTAGGGCGGAAGGAAATGAGGAGAGAAGGGACAGAAAGATGGGCGAACGTACGGAGGGAGGGACGGAAGGAGGAAAGGAAGGGAGGGTACTGAGAGGTGGGGTGTTGGGAAAATGGGAAAAGGGGAAAACAACGGCAAGCACGTGTCGGAGACAAAAGTGACGCGACTCTGCAATGACGTGTCGTGTTACGCTGTTATTGCGTTATTAAAGAGGCCAATTTTGGAGAGAGAGAGAGAGAGAGAGAGAGAGAGAGAGAGAGAGAGAGAGAGAGAGAGAGAGAGAGAGAGAGAGAGAGAGAGAGAGAGAGAGAGATTAGGATGGCTAACTTTTTTGGTTTACGTTGTAGAGATTTCCAGAGGGGGTTTGGAAAGGTGCACACACGCACTCTTTTCCTAAACGCATCGTGGTCTCTTCTCGATTCTCGTTATCATTTTTTTTCCTTTAGAAAAACAGATTTCACGGCATGAAGAATTAGTTTAGTTAACACTTATATACTTGAAACTTATTCCCATTTTACTTACTTATTTGAAGCTTCCGAATCAGTGTGTGGGTATTCTGTAAATTAAAATAAATTAATAAATAAATAAGAATAAAAGAATAGATAAAGAGCTAACAATAACATATAATAACCATAACAACAGCAAACATTTCAGTAGCAATAGTACGAAATAATTTTTTTTTATATTACACCACTATTCCAGTTTCTGTTTAAAAGAAAACACGTATTTCTTTTTTATCCTTTTTTCATGTTTGAACATGTTACCATCACCGCCGCCGCCGCCGCCACCACCGCCACCACCGAGATCTTTGTCGTGACCTCTATCACGTTTCGGAAATGAGAGGTTGGTGAGGAAAGAAGAAAACAAAGGAAAGATTACAGCTTTATATGCAGAGAGAGAGAGAGAGAGAGAGAGAGAGAGAGAGAGAGAGAGAGAGAGAGAGAGAGAGAGAGAGAGAGAGAGAGAGAGAGAGAGAGAGAGAAGATGAATATGGAGATGAAGATAATGATAATGAGGGGAAAGAGGAGGAGCAGGAAGAGGAAGATGACAAAGAAAAAATGGACAGAAGAATAGAGGAAAACAAAAATAGGAGGAAAAGAAGGAGGAAGAGAAGAAAGAGAATGATCCTAACACACACACACACACACACACACAGACACACACACACAATCACCTCATACGAAGGACAGGTGCAGGAAAATGATTGGAGAGTCGCCAGTTACTCATATTTACTCAGCTGTATCACCTCCCTGTCCTATTCCTCCTTCCCTCCCTCACCCTTCCTCACCACCACCACCACCACCACCACCAGGGAACAGATGTGATGCAGAAATGAATCAACAATTTTCAAACATATGGCAGAGAAAATAGATGATGGGTGTATGAAATATGACTAGATAGATAAATACCTCTCTCTCTCTCTCTCTCTCTCTCTCTCTCTCTCTCTCTCTCTCTCTCTCTCTCTCTCTCTCTCTCTCTCTCTCTCTCTCTCTCTCTGCGGATATGTTATATGGTTTCCTCACATTTTCCTTTACCATCATTATTTGTCCCAGTCCTCCTCCTCCTCCTCCTCCTCCTCTTCTTCTACAGAGAGCGACACCTGCCTTCAGACAATGACGTCAACTCACAAACAAGTCTCTCTCTCTCTCTCTCTCTCTCTCTCTCTCTCTCTCTCTCTCTCTCTCTCTCTCTCTCTCTCTCTCTCTCTCTCTCTCTCTACCCTGCGCTTTGTAATGGAGACGCGCGCAAGTAAAGAGACAAAGAGGAAAAGAGAAGGAGGTAAAGATAAGACCAGAAGAGTAAACAACGCATAGAGAGAGAGAGATACGTTCCCTGCTATAGGATTTTATTCCTTCCTGCGATATTTATTTATTTTTCAAGGACGAATGAAGAATGTGTTGTGTCGCAGTATTGTTTCATTCATTTATTCACTGGTTTTGTTTTATCAATCTATTATTCACTTATCTATTGATAGTGTACTGCACTTGACAGCATTTTTTTTCTCGTAATGTTTGTTGGTTTTGTGTTTTCAGAAATATATGTGGTGTGTGTGTGTGTGTGTGTGTGTGTGTGTGTGTGTGTGTGTGTGTGTGTGTGTGTGTGTGTGTGTGATAATTTTCGTTTAGATTCGTATGTTTACCTCTTTCCCCGTGACAGGTGTGTGTGTGTGTGTGTGTGTGTGTGTGTGTGTGTGTGTGTGTGTGTGTGTGTGTGTGTGTGATAATTTTCGTTTAGATTCGTATGTTTACCTCTTTCCCCGTGACAGGTGTGTGTGTGTGTGTGTGTGTGTGTGTGTGTGTGTGTGTGTGTGTGTGTGTGTGTGTGTGTGTGTGTGTGTGTGTGTGTGTGTGTGTGTGTGTGTGTGTGTGTGTGTGTGTGTGTGTGTGTACAGGATTTGAGTCAAGATCGTGTTGTCCTGGCTCTAAGACTACTTTCATCCAGCTAATCGTGTGTGTGTGTGTGTGTGTGTGTGTGTGTGTGTGTGTGTGTGTGTGTGTGTGTGTGTGTGTGTGTGTGTGTGTGTGTACTCTCACATCATCAATCTTCCCACTCCTCCTCCTCCTCTTTGACAACAAAACACTACTATCAGGACCCACGGATGCTTGTCAGTGCTATCTATCCCTGCATCGCCTTTACCAGTTCGTCTCTTCACTTTTGACAAGGCGAGGTCCTCTCTTCTCTCCACTCCCTTACTTGTACAAACACCTCACCACCACCACCACCACCACCACTATACAGCACTCGATTTTTTGCGTCTAAAAGTTCTAAGGAGTTCGATTCTGGGTAGATATTCTTATTATCAGAAGTTTTGTTTTTTTTTTTTTTCTTTTTTTCTCTCTACGGGAGTCAATCGGACGCTATAGGCGTTCGTATTTAATCGAATGTTCAAGTTATTTATTTATTGCCTTGCGACTATCATTCTCTCTCTCTCTCTCTCTCTCTCTCTCTCTCTCTCTCTCTCTCTCTCTCTCTCTCTCTCTCTCTCTCTCTCTCTCTCTCTCTCTCTCTCTCTCTCTCTCAATGGGTGACTCACTCGCACTGTGTATGGCTTGTATTCTTCCCTTTTCTTCCTCACTTGTCTCCCTCTTTTCTCTTTCCCTCCTCCTCCTCCTCCTCCTCATCCTCCTCCTCCTCCTCCTCCTCCTCCTCCTCCTCCGGGTGACCTCACTCGGCGGGAACACTTGATCTGCGGTCAGGCGCCAGAAAGGAGAAAAAAAGAAGGTGGGCGAAATGTCATTAAGGGTCAAAGGTAAAGTGTTATTATCGGGAGCCTCGTCGTCTCGCTTGGCTGACCTCAGGAGGACATGCTGGCCCGCCACACACACACACACACACACACACACACACACACACACACACACACACACACACACACACACACACACACACACAGAGAGAGAGAGAGAGAGCTATATGCGTAAAGTTTCTCGTGAAATGCATGATACTGAAATGCATGCTGAGTTACTACTACTACTACTACTACTACTACTACTACTACTACTACTACTACTACTACTACTGCTGCTGCTGCTGCTGCTGCTGCTGCTGCTGCTGCTGCTACTGCTGCTGCTTCTACTACGACTACTATTTTTTCTATAACGTTTTATATCAATTATCTATGAGTTATTCACTTGTCTGTGTCTATTTATCTATTAGAGTATATCATTATTATTATTATTATTCATTTAACTATCTATACGTTTCTCTATTTGTAAAAGCACACATTCATTTATCTTACTACATGTCAGTCTATCAAACATTCAATCCATTTATCTCTCTATACGTACTGTTATTTTCTCTGAACCACTCATCTGCCTACCTATCTCTCCATCTCACTACCTATATATGTATCTGCTTACTTATCTATCTATTTTTTTTATATCTCGAAACACAAATAAGACTGAAACAACACTGTAATAAGATGTGGCATCTCTCTCTCTCTCTCTCTCTCTCTCTCTCTCTCTCTCTCTCTCTCTCTCTCTCTCTCTCTCTCTCTCTCAGGAAACCGGAGCACACGTCACCATCTCTGTTGACATCACGCCCAAAATTACTTAAATCGTTGTCCTTTTGCCTCCATTCTTATAATTTTCCTTGTTTTTCTTATCTTTCCAGTGATTCTAGCATTCCCACGTATCTCTCTCTCTCTCTCTCTCTCTCTCTCTCTCTCTCTCTCTCTCTCTCTCTCTCTCTCTCTCTCTCTCTCTCTCTCTCTCTCCACTCACCCACACCTGTCTCGTCATACTAAACATGTAAACAACGAAAGTCAAGTTGTTCTCTTCTGTTATTCTTGTTCTTTCGTAAAATACAAGGACTCTCTCTCTCTCTCTCTCTCTCTCTCTCTCTCTCTCTCTCTCTCTCTCTCTCTCTCTCTCTCTCTCTCTCTCTCTCTCTCGCAGCTGTGTTGAGGAGAAGCACAGGTGAAGGTGAGGTAAGGAGATGGGGCGGGAGGAGGGACAAGTGGTGGTGGTGGTGGTGGCGCTGAGTCGTGGGAACCGAGGGACAGGTTGGAGCAGGTCAGTGCACACACCTGCTGCCTCCCTCGCCCCAAACACACTAATAAGGCTGTTTGGCGGCATCAAGGGTCACGAGGGACACAGGTCAGTCCAGGTCATGGATTATACCGCTTTTTCTCCTTCTTTCTCCCCTCTCTCCCTCTCTGCTCAGTCGCAAATATATATATATATATATATATATATATATATATATATATATATATATATATATATATATATATATATATATATATATATATATTTTTTTTTTTTTTTTTTTTTTTTTTTGCCTCTACCTTTTTATCTATTTATTTTTTTTATTACGGAAGGTGTCTCTCTCTCTCTCTCTCTCTCTCTCTCTCTCTCTCTCTCTCTCTCTCTCTCTCTCTCTCTCTCTCTCTCTCTCTAATTTTGGTTTATTTTGTGTTTTTTTTTTTTCCATTTTTCATACTGTTTCTCTTCGTGCTTGTCTGTATTTTGATTTCTTCAATTTTCTTTCTTTACTCCCTCTTCTTTTACTTCTTCTCTACCTCCTCTTTCTACTTTTTCTACTCTTATTTTGAATGTTCCTTTTTTTTTACTTTTCCTTATTTGCTTTCTCTTTCTCTACTTCATCCATCTGTAATTCCTCTTTTCCTTATTTTTATTTCTTCTCCTTCATTTCCTCCTCCTCCTCCATCACGACCACCACCACCACCACCACCACGTTCTTCTCCCCGTCCTATTTCCCCTTATTTCCATGCACACACACACATGCACAACATTAAACAAAAAAACATGAATCTTCCCAAACACTAAGCAGGAAGCAGTACTGTGCCTCTCCCTCGCCTGCTCATAACGTATCTTTCTCCTTCAGGTGTTGATGAGTCATAGGGGAAGAACGACGCTCAGGTGAGGAGCCGCAAGGTAAAAGCAATTTAGGCCAGGTGAGAAGAGAGCACGTGACTCTGACGTGAGGTGAAATGAGGTGCTGTAGATGAGAAATTAAGCAAGATAAGGTACAGTAAGGTATACAAGAATAGTAGAGAGAATAAATAGGCAAGGTGTAAGAAGATAAGAGGTGATATTAAATGCACGGAGTATGATAAAGGAGAAAGGCATACCATTATCTGTGTTTGTACGGTATACCTTTTAGCTTTATTATATTATGTACCAATACTATACATCAGTTCATTTATCTTTAAAATGTATACCGCACAAGCAGAGATAATTAGCTTTTGTAAAGTACGCAGCGTCTCTCGGTTGACGCGATATATAGGGACCTCCAGGCAGCATGTAAACAAAAATCATGTAGATAGATAAATAAATAAACATAAAACATTAAAAAGAAAAGAGAAAACGGGGGTTAGAGGATTTGTCCAGTTAAATTGCACCATCTTGTTCAACCCACTTGCGTATATAGTAAGTGAATTATACTAATGCCTACAGTAACTACTTAACCATGTTTCTTAATCCTAACTTTGAATATAAAGCTTGGGTTGGATCATGCTAAAATGAAAACTTCGTGTGAATTCAATTAAATGTAATGCTCCTATGTTTCAAGTCGTGTTAAACCACATTTGAGAGAGAGAGAGAGAGAGAGAGAGAGAGAGAGAGAGAGAGAGAGAGAGAGAGAGAGAGAGAGAGAGAGAGAGAGAGAGAGAGAGAGAGAAAAAAAAATCGCGTAATCCTTAATGTATATGTAAGTGATGGGAGACTGACGCCTAAACTGAGGGAGATATGAAACAAGATGCACCAGGATATGGTAAGAAGAGAAACATATATCACAGATGAAAAATAAATAAAATAAAATAAAAAAGAGAGAATATAGGAGACAAAGGTGACCACAAGCGAAAGGCGAGTGAGAGGGAAAGTTTAGGCTAACGTAAGGTAGAGTGAGGTGGTGCAAGGCAGGTGTTCCGCAGCCAGGTGTGTCTGCCCCCTCCTCCCTTCACCTGCCCGTCTCCCTCTCCCTTTATTCCTTCCCTCTGACTGTTTCCTCTTCCTCCTCCTCGTCGCTCACAAACCCCAACTCATTCCCTCGAGGTGTGGGTCAGAGAGAGAGAGAGAGAGAGAGAGAGAGAGAGAGAGAGAGAGAGAGAGAGAGAGAGAGAGAGAGAGAGAGAGAGAGAGAGAGAGAGAGAGCAACATGTACTCAGATTTTTCGAAGGTTTATTGTAAAATCTACCCTCCCCCCAAAAAAAAAAAAAAAAATCTCTCCCTCTTCCTCCTCCCCCTCTTCTCCATCCCTCATGTATCTGTCAGCTTCATACCAGTGGCGCCCCTAACCAGTTAAAGTACATACACTCAGCCTGGACGTCAAAAAGACACTCGCACATCATTACCACACTATCACTCCTTACGTCACATCCCCAGCGCGTATCGTTCACGTTCAGTACATGACACGCAGTCGTTCCCAAGCCTCCGTGGATGCGTTTGTTTGTTTCTCCCTCCCATGACTCACCACAAGAAGGCACCCGTCGGTTACTCTGAAGGACACTGACAAGTCCCGTTACTTTCACGCGCGGGCATGATTACCTTGGTCTTGTTTACAACCTGTGGCGCCCTGACCTCATCCTATGATTCCCTAACCCTACGTGGATTTGTACACACATACACACACACACACAAACGTATGAACGTGCCGCCCGTCTACCGCCCACGTGCTTTCTTCAGTTGCCAAGTGATTTATTTATTTTTTTTAAGCCCCTAAATGCGTCACGAATATCAGATTCCACTTCAACAATTTCTGAAGGATGTGACGCTACGACACTTCCCCACGCTCCACCACGCGCAGGCGCAGTGCTGCTACAGCTACTGAGAGTTACATGTGAAAAAGTGCATACTTGTCAACAGAGGAGGATGGGTTCGCTGGCTGAAGGATCAGTGACCGCTACTGGCGCTGCACAGTGCACACGCTATACGTTGGCCGAGTCAGTACCCCTCCTCACCCCGCGCTGACAGGACCAGTGTTCATTCATCTCCCGGATAACATAGAAGTGAAAGCGTGTGCACTGACTCATTGCGTTGTAACAGTGATTTGAAATTTTGTGTGTTCTCGCGTTGCAGTTCAAGTTCAAACACTGTAATGATTAACACGATCTGGCACGTCTGCGCTGTGCCCCTTGACCTGCCGGGGACGAGGCGCGAGACAGGTCAAATGTGTCCTTACTGCCGCCGCGACATGATGGCCACACTGCAGGCTGGCAATACTGGTAAGTGATTCGGTTGTTAAGGCAGAATACGGGGAAAGGGAAGGTGCTGTGTGTGTGTGTGTGTGTGTGTGTGTGTGTGTGTGTGTGTGTGTGTGTGTGTTAATATTTTTCTCCTTATTTAATATCTTGGTTTGGATTTGAAAAGAAAATAGTAGTGGTGGTGGTGGTGTTAGTGGTAATAGTAGTTATTTAATGTTGTTATTGTTGTTGTAGTGGTGGTGATGTTGAGCAGAAAACTTATATGAACCTAGGTACTCATTTGTCTCTGCACAATTTCCATAACTATATCTTTACTTTTCTTTACCATTTGCGATTCGTTCACACTCCAGTTGAGCAGCACACCGTTTTTAATCTTATCTTTAAAATTTCCTCTCCTTTTCTCTTTATCACATTTTTTTTTTTTTTTTGTCTTTCGTTGTGTGTTTTCTCTTCTCTTTGTTTTGATAAGTCTTTCATTATCGTTATCTTATGTGTGCTTTTGTCTTTATCACCATATTTTCCTTCTTGTTGTTTTTCCTTGTTTTATTTTCATTTATTTGTTTTTTCCTGTTGAATACACGTCTTTTCATCATTTTCATTAGGTCTTGATTTTTTTTCCGGTTACTCTATTATTTTTAACGTTATTTTTGTCGTAATTCTTATTTCTGTGCTTTGTGCTCGATATATTCTCTCTCTCTCTCTCTCTCTCTCTCTCTCTCTCTCTCTCTCTCTCTCTCTCTCTCTCTCTCTCTCTCTCTCTCTCTCTCTCTCTCTCTCTCTCTCTCTCTCTCTCTCTCATATACATATTTCTGTGTATCATTATCTGCTGATATGCTTTCTGATTACTTCATTATTTCGCAGTGTGGTGTTTCCAGTTGTTCTAGTGTGCAAACGTATTCATGTATTATGTTTATTAGTCATATTTCCGAGAAGTGACACACACATTACTATTAGTACATACTTCCATCCAGCCCTAGCGGTACTTCATGAGTCAGGGCAGGATTACTTGTGATAGGAAATGTCCAGAGAGAGAGAGAGAGAGAGGAGAGAGAGGAGAGAGAGAGAGAGAGAGAGAGAGAGAGAGAGAGAGAGAGAGAGAGAGAGAGAGAGAGGAGAGAGAGAGAGAGTTTCCCTTTCCTCACGTGTTTCTGTCTTACATGCTATTACTTGTTGTGTCGCAATAAGTATTGTCTCTACTCGCCCTTTCTTCACCGGAACATTTTCCACCTTAATAAACACGAGTTTTTCTTGCCTCCCTCTTCCTCCCGCCCTCCTCCCACGCATCCTTCAGGTGAACGTTTTGCTTGCCTCTTTGGTAAAAACGTTCTGCTTTGTCTCGCCTCAAAGTAATATTCTTTGTATTTGATTGATAAGGATGTTAAATATAGAAATTAACAGTACGTTCTGCTTCATCTCACTTCAACACAACGTTTTCTTTGCTAAGTTGGTTAGGAAGCTTAATTTCAATAAGATTTTGTACGTTCGTTCTGCTTTACCTTACAACACAACGTTCTTTGTATTTAATTAGTTAGGGAGTCTGATACAAAAAAGAAGAGACCCATTTCCGTTTTTGCCATAGTTATTGAGTAGAGATGACGTGTGTGAGGCTCACCCCTTCTTCCCCTTCCCTCCCCTCAGATCTGGCTCTTCCTGACGTGGTCACCAGCAACACACCGTCGCCCACGCCTCTACATGACGTCTACTTCTTCCCGACCGAGGAACTCTGCCCCGCCCATGCACACATACGCGCCCCCACACACACCCATGCCCCGCCGCAAGACTCGGGCGCCTCCACACACACACCATGCCCCGACGCAAGACTCGCACGCCCCTGCCACACCTACTGCCCCGAGCTGTCCTCTCGACCTACCACTATTGCAGTGGATCGCGCACCCCCCAAGGAAGGAGCAGGATCGAGGAGCGCCAGGTGAGGCCGAGGGGGCGTGTGTGGAGTGGGCACAGGTGGGCAAGGAGCTGAAGCAAGTGGCCGACACATTCCAGTCCGAACACAGAGCGGTAAGTCGCGTTCCACCTTCACCTGTTGTTTGTGATGACTTGCAGGTGAACATGAGACACCTGTTGAGATTTGTTGATTGACTGATAGCTTTTACTTTTTTCTGCTTTATCTTTGACTAGTTTGTACAAATAATAGATGTAAGTTGAAAGAAATCAATTGATGCACGTCAGTTTTGTTTACAGTAACAGTTAACTCGTACGGAAATGACTCACAAGGAAATAAAAATAAATAAATAAATAAATAAATACATATTATCTTTGTCCCGTTGCTTCCCACTTAATGCAAAGAAGCCAGAAGTATGCGCAACACCAGTTTATGTCTTACGTTTATACACGCTTCTAATTCCCAGTAATGTGTATACAGGAGTAAAACGTATTATACAAGTAAGATTTGTAGCATCGTGTATTTCAACACAAAGCCCACCTTGTCACGTCACACTACACATCTTACCATACTGCACTTCATCTTATTACATCACCCACTCTTCCTCTCCATAACTGTTTGGGAACGGTATTTAGCGGACTTTCCTGTCACTGTTGTGCTCTTAGCTAGATTCCTGGACATGAAGAAAGAATAGAAAAATAAGCAAATTAAAATATGGTCATGAATGCATAAAAGGTAAAACGGGTTAACAGTTAATCATCCCATTGGTGCCCCTTTCACAGCAGCGCCATATGACCCTCTTGCTGTGGCGATAATACCAATACCAATACCAATAGCAACCAACCAACCAATTAATCACTTTTACAGACCGCAGAGGAGCAGCAGGAGTCTTTCTTCGTTAACACTCTAGCGACGGGTCTCTGCCTTTCCCTCCTGTGTCTCATTTCCTGGAAGGTCCTCACGCAGACACAATGAACAACCAAACCAAGAGCAAGTCAACACGGGTGATGCAATAAGGGACGCCTCCCGCCCGTCCCGCCTACTCACAGTCGAACACGTAGCAAGATCTGGCGTTGCAAGAACGTGGCATGATTCCTGCGAAAAAAAGCGCATTTCTTTCGTCCTTCATGTCCGAGGAAATATTTTGTGCATTAGTATGTGGTGTGGAGAAGGTGTGTGTGTGTCTGTGTG
The DNA here is from genome assembly GCF_035594125.1 of Scylla paramamosain. Lineage (NCBI taxonomy): Eukaryota > Metazoa > Arthropoda > Malacostraca > Decapoda > Portunidae > Scylla > Scylla paramamosain. Next base: position 15,348,774 of record NC_087162.1, on the reverse strand, counting down.
TGTGTGTGTGTGTGTGTGTGTGTTTTATACAAGTGCAAGGATATACTCATCTCTTCCTTTGGTCTTTCATTAGTGCTGTAAGTAATGTGGATTATTATTTCGTTATCATTATCATTATTATTACATTTATCATTACCATTATCATTATTACCATTGTCAGTAATACTCTGGTGCAATGAATAACCATATCAGGCATTCCTTTTATTTATCGCACATCCTTGATACTTAATGTGATAACAGATGCCAATAAAAAAGAAAAAAACTTTAATCTGTATTTAATACCTGTACATTAACCCCTCTTTCTGCCTCTCTCTTTCACACTACAATACTACATTACAGCGTCTTATCTCTACCACTTCAACAGGCTTCAGGTAGTGAAAGCTATTAAAGATTTCGATAGTGTTTTCATGGCTCCAGTAATGGTTAAATAAAGATTCTACATCATCAAATCAATAAAACACACATGAGAATCTGAGTAATTATATCTGGGGCCTTTGAAAATAAGCCCCTATGAGAGGCTGGGGTGTTTCAGAATAGGGGGTCCTGAATAGTGTAGTCTCGCCTCATGGACTGGTGTCAGGCAAGGGTTTGTTCTTTACTAGGACACAATAATGGTAAGAAGTCGAGTAAACATTTGCACTCATTTCTATTGTATTTCAAGTTTTTTCTCGGTCTGAAGTCCTCTGATCTGCTGCCAGACTAGTAAGGCAACCTGATGGATTCCTTGTCGATCGGAGGATTTGGGATTGAGAAAAGATAAACACACTTGGAGTGAGTGTTATGTGATTACTCACTCAACTATGGTCACCCCTTGGATCTTGCTCATGAGGGGGTCGCCGTTCCTCACAAACACGTAGTCCTCGCCCCTGAAGTACACCAGGGTGAAGTTCTGGCTCCCCATGTACTCGACGAAGACCTCATCGAAGGCCGAGTGATGCACAACTTCAACCACTACGACGCGTACGACCAAGCGAGACCAGGGAACGTTCTCCAGTATGCCCTTCTCCGCGCCCTGGACGTCAAGGGAGAGCAGGTCCACTGTGGAGACATTGAGGGCCAGGAGGTAGGAGACGAGGGGGAAGCACTGCACCAATGAGTACGACTTGGTGGCCTGGAGCAACATGGAGTCGTACAGGGTGCTATCCAGGGTCACTCCGAGGACATATGATGATCCGTGTGGATCGTTGGCACGTCGCATCAACTCTGACTCTTTCTGCACACCCCTGGACAGCGACACAAGCACCTCCTCTTTTGGGTAAGGGTACAGGGAGATGCAGGTGTGCGACGTCCATGCCTTTCGCTGCTTCGTCATCAGGTTCCTGTAGTTGACCGGGTTAGGTTCAATAAGGAGACCTGTCCAGCCCAACTCCCGCTCCAGCCAGAGAGTGTTGGACAGCCGCTCGCCGTCCAAAGCTCCTGCCTCCACGAAGAAACCCTCCCCGCTGGTCGCCAAAGAGGTTCTTAATCTGAGGCATGATGAAGACGTAGCTGCCGTAGGTGTTCAGTCTCCTGGTGAGGGTGTCGGTGGAGAGGTTGTAGGGCTTGGTGGAGGGCGGCTCGAGGTATCTGTCCTTCAACACCGAAAGGAGCAGAGGGTAGTCTGGTGGTAAAGGTCCAAGGAGTCTGGCCTGCAGGTCCTCGTCCTCCGGTACTGGTGGAAGGGTCATCCTCCACGCCCTCTGTCAAACACCAGGACCTTCATTATCCGCAGGGAAGGACAGGAGTGTTTTTTTTTTTTTTTTCCTTAGGAGGATTTTATGAACACTATAGAAACATGCTATTTAACTAGATACTTGTTGAACTCTCTCTCTCTCTCTCTCTCTCTCTCTCTCTCTCTCTCTCTCTCTCTCTCTCTCTCTCTCTCTCTCTCTCTCTCTCTCCTCTCTCTCTCTCTATATATATATATATATATATATATATATATCTCCCTCTATCTCTCTCTCTCACACACACACACACACACACACATCTACCTTTGAACAGGTGACCAGGAGGAGCAAGGTGAGAGACCCGAACAAAGGTCCTCCAGGAACCTCTGCCGCGTGGACACATTGGCGCACGCTCTCTCTCTCTCTCTCTCTCTCTCTCTCTCTCTCCTCTCTCTCTCTCTCTCTCTCTCTCTCTCTCTCTCTCTCTCTCTCTCTCTCTCTCTCTCTCTCTCTCTCTCTCTCTCACACACACACACACACACAGATGGAATACGCTCTTATGTATCTCTCTGTACGATATACTCTCTACGTAGTCAGTTAGCAGGTATTTTATTTCGTAACTTTTTTTTTCCACTTGGCACTCATCTAATGTGTTTGTGTCCTTTATTTTTATTTTTCAATATTTACTCATGTACATTTATTCTTTTATTTTTTTTTCAAGTCACAATGCAGTCATAGCTTATATTTCCTTAAGTTCTTGTGCTATATATATATATATTTTTTTTTGTCAATAAACACTCATATTTTCTCCTTCTTTCTATCCAGAGAAAATGTTTTTTTTTTCAGTATTCACTAAGTGTATTTCGTAATTTCTAATCGTTCACATTCATACAAACCTATTATTCTTTTATAGTTTCAACTATATTCTTCCTTTCCCCCCCCCCCCCTCTCTCTCTCTCTCTCTCTCTCTCTCTTTTCAACAAGTAATCACTCATTTATCTTATCTTTCAGTCACTCGTAATCAAGACCATGGCAACAATATAATTCTTTCTCGGTAATATATTCAAGTCCTTTTCTCTCATTTCACGTTCCTGCAACATGTCACGCATTAGTCCTTGGAACACACACTTCAAGACACGGCCATTCTCATTTTCTTTCACGGTCACAACACTCCCTGGTGAGGCAGTGAAGGAAGACTCACTGGGTTTTCCTGGTGGTGGTGGTGACGGGGCGTGGCTATGTGCACCCTTCAGCTAAGAATATTCTGCATTACTTTCCTCCTCAATTATCCTGCTTTTTTTTTTTCATTTATTTATTAATTTATTTATTACTTGGTCTTTATAAAGCAAGGGTCGTGTGTAAGGAATTTTCGTGGTTCTATCTACTGAAAATCCTGTCATGTATATAATAAATCTGTATGTATATTAAACCATGGTATGTATTTATAAGCCCTGTGTTCTCTCATACATACTTATTCTCAAAGGCTACAGAGATATTTTGTCAGGTTTTCATCAGTATCATATATATATGGAGTAATCGTGATTTTTATATCGAATGTTGTTATGTATATAATAAGTACGTATGCATATACATATATTACACTCTGGTCTTTGTTCTTTCATATAAACCATTTTTAAAGGATACAGAGATGAATAATCAACTTCTCATCGGTATTTCTTCCACTTATGAGGCGGAACACTAGTTAACCTATCACCAGAATCACAAACATCTATGAAAACCACGGTAGCTTTCACTAGAGCCTCTTGAATGAAGTGGAGTTTAAAGGTAACGATGCTGAAGAGTTTGGAATGTTGCACTGGGTCTGCATGTTACTTCGATGCCACTCAGACAACTGTACAACCTTTAGAAACACATCCATCGCACTATCACGGGCAAAACTCTCATCTCCCTAGGCTATCTATCTATACACCAGGCCGGCAATACCACACGGGGCAGCCCAGACAAAATCCACACACCACACACACACACACACACACACACACACACACACACACACACACATCATTCATTTTCTTAGCCCCGTCAGCCCCTGGTGGAAAGGAATAGTCTCATGGACCACTGCTACACTCCAGGAGCTTCTAATAGCATCATGTATTTCACCACAAACTACCTTTTTGTCTTATAAGGATTAGTAAGGTTAACCCAACGTGGCAGATGGTAAGATTAGGCTTTAAAAAAATTAGACATTAGTGAAGTACTATGTCGAAGGATATGTGAAATTATTTAGTTTAGTAACACAATTTCATCTGGTAGAGTAAGACGAGTGTAGTTCTTAACACTTTTACTCATAGGAAAACAATGGTGTGTGTGTGTGTGTGTGTGTGTGTGTGTGTGTGTGTGATTTCACCTATGGTCGTCTGCTGGTCACCCAGCCAGCCGTTACCCCTACGGGAAGAGCTCAGAGCTCATATGTGACCGATTTTTGGGTAGGACTTAGATCCACTTACACACCACACACCGGGACAGCGAGGTCAAAGCCCTTCGGGTTACATCGCGTACCTACTTGCTGCTAGATGAACAGGGACTACACATTAATTATGAGGCTCGCCCATTTGCCTCGCCGCTCCCGGGATTCCGAACCGGGCCTTTTTGGTTGTGAGCCGTGTGTGTGTGTGTGTGTGTGTGTGTGTGTGTGTGTGTGTGTGTGTGTGTGTGTGTGTGTGTGTGTGTGTGTGTGTGTGTGTGTGTGTGTGTGTTGGTGTGTGCGCGTGCGTGTGTGCGCGCATTTAGTATAGTTTCCCCGTGCATCGACATGTTTTTGCTTCAAAGAAAATGGCATTATTGGAGTACTTTAAGGGTGACCACTTTAAATAATTTCCTCTAGTTAGCATAAAACGAGTAAACATCTATCCATCAAAAAACATTGCTGTGTCTTCTAGTATAGTGTTCCAAGAATTCGTAAGTTTCGTTTCAAAGAGAATGATGTTACTGGATTACTTTAAGGATGACTGATTCAAATTATTTAATCTGGCAAAATAAAACAGGTATAGTTCTAAACGTTTATCCATAGAAGGGCAGTGATATGTCTTTTTAAGTATGGTGCCCTTCTTGTTTTTCTTTGGACCTGTTACGCTTTGAATCGCTTCTTAGGTCTCTCTTCTTTGTCTTTCTCTACCCTCCTGGATAATTATTTCTTACTGCCCAACACTTGGTCAGAAATTTTTTTTTCATGTGGCTCACTATTTCTCTATTGATCTCTTTTGTCTCTTGTTAGTCGTAGCACTGTTCTAATTCCTCTGTATTCTTATTCCTTCCTCTTTTCCCATTCCTCTCGGCCTATAATTCCTGCCACTTGACTATCTAACTTTTGTTTTTGTGTCCTGTACATATCACACTCTATAATGAAATGTTCGATTCTTTTTCTTCCCTACATAACTTGCATTGTTGTTCTAGTATGTCTCTGTTCTTACTATTTAATTCTAGCAGTAATTTACCTGCCCAGTCACCTTGATACCATTCTTCTCTTCGTATCTTTTCTTTGTTTCTAGAATATCTTAGTGTGCTTTTTGTTTCCATGCCATTCCTCTATTCCTTATGGAAATTCTCCTCTATCTTGTTCTTAATTTCCTTGACTGTCATTTCTTGACATCCTTCTTGTATTCCTTTTCTGTTCTTTCACCTTTCTGTTTCTCTGTCTCCACGGTGTGAACTGTCCCTGTGATGCATTGTGTACTTGGCTGGCCCATCTCTCTCTCTTCACTCATTGTTTGTATTTTCTTCAACAAAGCTTCCCTTTTTCTATCCTCTCCTTAAAAGAGCTCCACCCCATTTCTCCTCCCAGTGCTTCTGTTGCTCCTCAACACCACCGTCCATTTTGTAGTTGATTATTTCTGCTCCATATAAACAATGTGGCGCTGCAATTCCTTTCCATAGACACCTTCCGTGATCATACTTGTTTATTTCTCTGCTCCCTCTGCTCATTATCATTCCCATAATTTTCCTTGCTTTGTTTTTATTAATTTTCCTTTGAGTGTTGTCCCTAATTCCATCTTTTGTTATTTCTATCCCAAGATAACTGAAGATTTCCATCACTTGGAGCACATCATTCCGCAGTACCGGGCCGCTGTCCTTCTTCTCTTGTGCTGAATTCCATAATTTTGCATTTGGTTCTTGCTAAATTTCATCTCCCATTCCTTTCCATATTCTGTAACAATGTGTAGTAGTCTGCCCATATCCTCTTTATTTTCTGCAATGAGCACCACGTCACCAGCATATGCGAGACAGACAAATTTTTCGCCTTTCTGATTCTTGTGAGCAGTTCCTCTATGTATATGTTAAACATTGTTGGTGACATCATGCAGCCTTGTCTTACTCTAGTGTTGTTTTCCATCCACTCTGTCTCCACATTCCTCAGTCTGAATTTTATGATATTTATTGTATGTATACATTACTTTTATGATATTTATAATTTTCTTGCCTGCCCTTGCTTGTTCTACTTATTTTATTAATTTATTTCTATTAATCGAGTCGCAAGCTTTTTCTATGCTCAGAAAGCCGAGATAAAGTTCTCTTTTGTTTTTCCTACAACTGTCAATTACTTCCTTTAGGACATATATATTCCTCCATTCCACCTCTTCCTTTTCTGAGACCATTTTGTTCTCCGAGTACTCCTTTTCTCTACCTCTATAATTTCTTATTCATTATGGTCCCAAACAACTTGTTCAAAATATTTATCACACTTATTGGCCTGTAATTTCCAATTTCTGTTTTGCCCTTCCTTCCTTTCTCCTTTGTGTATGACCTCCACTTTGCTCCTTTCGTCAGTCTTCAGGTATTTTTCCTGTCTCATAAACTTCAGAGAACAAGCTGTGTAATGCTTTCTTCAGATTTTCTCCTCCTTGCTTTATAAATTTTGCCACTACATCATCGCATCCTCCAGCTTTCCTGTCCTGAAGTCTTTTAATGGCTTGTGTTCCTGTTCTGTCAGTTCTTCTTCAGCCATCAGATATTCTCCTAAATATATAGTTTTTTTTTTTTTTTTTTATATCGCAGTCTCTTCATCTTTCTTTCTTTGGATTGTTTTTTCTCAGAAATTACCCATGATTTCTATGATCCTTCCTCCGTCCTCTGTTCCACCTTTATTTCCTTTAAGTTTAATATTTCTTGTATTTGGAGGTTTTAAATTTTCTTTCAGCTTTTTCCAGCTTTCTCTTTCTCTTTCTCGTTTTGGGAGTCTACTGATGACTTCTGTTCTGTCTTTTTCCCATTTAATAGTTTTGTCCTGTATCCTTTGTTGGGTCCTCTTTTTTTCTGTCATATATTCTGTCCGCTTCTGTTGCCATGCCTTATCTTTTCTTTTCCATTTAATCTCCATAATCCTCTTCAGCCTTCTCACGATATCATTCAGTTTCCCTCTAGAGAAAATGGCGCTACTGGACTAATTTAGGGATTACTACTTCAAATAGCACCGCAGTTTGAAATGTTCTGGAGATAATAAATTCAAATAGTATTGAAGTTTGGAGTATTTTAGGGGTGACTAGTTCAAATAGCACCCACGTCCCATCATTCAAGTGGTCTATATTCTCACACTTCAGCTCCTTATCTATTCTTCAACAAACTATGGTGAAGATAAAAGAAATTTTCAAGAGTGTCTTCATGATAATAGCGACAGTTCAATAATGATTCTGCAGCAACAGCAAGGAAAAAAAAAACACCCATGAGAACCTGACTAATCATCTCTGTGGCTTTTGCAAACAGTCCTTACGAGAGGTTAAATAGTTTGAGAATACAGGCAGATAGAAAAATATATACTTAGGTAAGGCTTAAGATACTAATACTATCCCCTACCATCCACAAGGACACGTGGAAGGAAGAGGGAGGGATGGAAAATAGAGGATGTGGTGAGTCTGAGGGAGAAAATGGAATGAAAAATAGAGGAAACAAATGTGAGGGAGAAGAAGGGATTGAAAATAGAGGTGGTAAATATGAGAAAGAGGAAGAGATGATCATGAGGAAGAGGAGGAGATGAAATAATAAAGATGAAGGTGAATATGAGGAAGCAGAGAAAGGAATGGAAAACAGGAAATGTGATGGAGATGAAAAAGGGATGGAAAACAGAAAAGGTGAATATGAAAAAAGGAAGTAAAAGAGTAAAATAAGACAAGTACTCTGAACCACCTCTCATCAGGACTATATTCAAAGGACACAGGGATGATTTGCTGGCTTTTTCATGGGTACTTCTCTCCATTTGAGACGCAGAGTCCTTGTTAAACTATCATTGGTGTCATGAAATCATCCTTGAAATCCTCAGGAGCTTTCATTTATGGAAAACAGATTTGAGAATGGAAAGCTAAGTGAATGAAAAAAGCGAGATGAAAATGAGAGAGAGAGAGAGAGAGAGAGAGAGAGAGAGAGAGAGAGAGAGAGAGAGAGAGAGAGAGAGAGAGAGAGAGAGAGAGAGAGAGAGAGAGAAAATCCCTCATGAAAAAAAAAAAAAAAGTCAAGTAAGAACATATAAATATAAGGGAAGCTGCATGAAGCCATCAGGCCTAGACGTGGCAATTACGAAATATGCCTTCTTATTTCCACCTAGCAACCCAATCCGTAAATGTGTCTCATCATCTTTTAAAGCTCTCTAATAACTCGACACTAAAAACCTGTTGATTACTGAGTCAATTCCAGTCATACACCACTCTTTTAAGAACCCATTTCTATTTCCTATTTTAAATCCAAGTTTACCAAGCTTGATCCCGATGCAATAAGGTAAATCTGTAGCATGACGTCTATAACTGCTACTACATCGAGACCCCCAGTCAGTTAGAACGAGGAATTCTTATAATGATAGTAATCAAATAAAAGGTCTATCTATCTATCATCTATCTATATACCAGGTCGGTAAACCCACCGGAAATCATCCACTCAGCTCATTACACACTCACAGATAGATAGATCGATAGATACTTTATTGGCCACAAACCTGATGATAAATACATAAAAAAAATGTCTTAGTAAAGATATCATGTATTGTCAAACTATAAATTCAAACTGCAATATAACAGTGCTGTGTGGGACGGACGTGGCGCAGGTACCGTGAAAAGGGAAACACACTCGTACACACGCATCATTCACACTCTTAGCCTCGTGAAAAGGTAAACAACAGAAAGCACATCAATTACAGGAATGAGCGAATAACACAAAAGTAAAGTTTGAAAATACTACTCCTTGAAATCTTAATGAGTTTGAATCCAGAACTAGCAAGTAAAAACATCCTTCATAAAAAGAAAAAAAAAACTCACGTGAACAATTCAAGACATACTTAAACTTAAGTTTTCACAGTACTCCATTACAGCTGCACGAGGAACACCTACACAAGTAAGTTAACGGCCTACCTGGGTTTTTCTACTACTACTTCGATTTCCTTGTAGCACGACTGTTTACTTAATGGCTGAGAGAGAGAGAGAGAGAGAGAGAGAGAGAGAGAGAGAGAGAGAGAGAGAGAGAGAGAGAGAGAGAGAGAGAGAGAGAGAGAGAGAGAGAGAGAGAGAGAGAGAGAGAGAGAGAGGAGAGGAGAGGAGAGGAGAGGAGAGAGTAGAGGAAAGAGTAGAGTAGAGTAGGGTAGAGTAGAGGAGGAGGAGGAGGAGGAGGAGGAGGAGGAGGAGGAGGAGGAGGAGGAGGAGGAGAGAGAGAGAGAGAGAGAGAGAGAGAGAGAGAGAGAGAGAGAGAGAGAGAGAGAGAGAGAGAGAGAGAGAGAGAGAGAGAGAGAGAGAGAGAGAGAGAGAGAGAGAGAGAGAGAGAGAGAGAGAGAGAGAGAAGGGGGGTGGGTAGCTGCCTCTTACATAAGTGGGTTTGTCCGTGACTTAATGGTGGCGACCGTACAACACGAAGAGGAGGAGGGGGAGGAGGAGGGACTCGTCAAATAAAATAAAAACATGAATTTTTGTACCACACCCCTTTCTCCATCACACACAACACACACACACACACACACACACATACACACACACACACACCAAGAGCCACAAGTCTTCCATCGCAATGCCGAACTTCTCGTCTGCTCAATTTTTTTCCCTCACTTCCCACAATTCCAGGTTTATCGCGCCACTTTGCGGGAAGTCGAGCAATCCCCGTGATGCAGCCGCCGCCGCGCCCGCCGCCCGCAGATGGCGCTGAGGCGGCGGTAATGGCGCGCGACGGACGGTCATACTTCACTGTTATTATGACGCACAGGTCGATTCCCGCATTGAAAATTACCACTTCAGCCACTAATGCAGTGCCGCACGGCCAACCAGAACGCGAGTGGTAGCGGAGGTGCTCCGTGACACGCTCCAAGGCGCCGCTGAGTGATGTCCGGTCTGGCAACACTAGAGCCACCACCACTAGGGACTTCAGGGACTATATTCTGAAACACTCCTGCGCCTCACTTCCACTACATTCAAAACGCCTTAGTTGAAGTTACACTAATTTTTTAAGGGTGCTTTTATGGTTCTAGAGGGAAATTAACAAGATTTCTACATTATCAACAAGGGAAACTACTCTGGAGAGCCCGGCTAATCATCTCTTTGGCCCTTGAAAATAGTCGTGGTGAGAGAGCAAAGCGTTTCTGAATATGGGCCCAGGTCGTCGTCTTCTCCTCAGCTTGTGTCCTGTTTCTGCACGTGGTCGCTGTTTCGGGTAAGCCTTGCCCATGTGGTTCTGGACTGTATTCAGAAACGCTTTGTTCCCTCACCACGACCACTTTCAAAGGCCACAGAGGTGAAATGCCATGTTCTTAAGAGTTTCTCCTGTTAAATTCTGCAGAAATCTTGTTACTATGTCACTAGAACCATAAAGAAAAAAAAAAAAAACACTCTCAAAAACCCAGTCTAACTTCAACTAAAGCCTTTTGCATGTAGTGGAGGTGTGGCGCATGTGTTTCAGAATATGGTCCTCTGTTATATGCTTCTGCCTGGTCTATCACTTTCTGTCTTACATCCTTCTTCAAGCAATCGATCCACTTCTTTTTCGGCCTTCCTCTTCAGGTACTACCCTCGTGTTTCCCTTAAGACCCTCATAACTATTATCAAAGTCCACAGAGATGAATAGTTAGGTTGTCGAGAGTGTTTTCTTCATTAATGGTGTAGAGTAAACGACAGACAATCACTGGAAGCTCATACAGCCCTTGAAGACCCTAACTTCCACTAGAGCCTCTGGGAGATGTCGAGTTTAGATGTTGAGACGATTGGGAATATGGTGGTGGAAGAGGAGGAGGAGGAGGAGGAGGAGGATACCCACCCCCAATAACAGCCTCATCGGCCCAACGAACGTTAAACACACTTCACAATTCGACGCTTCTGAGATTCGAACAATTCACAACACTGATTGACTGTAGTATTCTCTGCCTGTCTCTCTCTCCCTTTCCCTCTCTCCCTCCCACGTAGAGGCGCCTCATATGTGGTCGTTGTCGTGGTAGTGGCAGTGGTGGTGGTGGTTAATTCGGTGCCATTGAATTTGGTCGTCAAAGTTGGGCAAAAGTTACGGGGATTTATATTCGAGAGGAAGGCGAGGCGGAAAGGTGGAAGTGAACCGCGCTCCCGGGGGATTGTGGGCACGGGAAGCGAAATTGGCCCCAGGATTTGAAGACTAAAGCGAATGTAGGACGAGGACGAGGACGAGGACAAGAGAGGGGCGGATAGGCAGACAGGAAAAATGAATCTGAGTGAGGCGGTGATGTGAGGAAGGGTAGGGGAGAGAGAGATGAAGGTGGCGGTGGTAGTGGAGGTATGAAGGACCCCTTATACCTCCATGGTGGTGGTGGTGGTGGTGGTGATGATAGGAGTAGTAGTATTAAAAGAAGAAAGAAAATGAGAAGAGGAGAAGGAAGAAGAAGAAAAGAAAAATGACGAGAACGAGTAGTAGTAGTAGTAGTAGTAGTAGTAGTAGTAGTAGTAGTAGTAGTAGTAGTAGTAGTAGTAGTAGTAGTAGTACCAGCAGTAGCAGTAGTAATATTAGATGATTCAAACACAAGATCAATGAAGTGTAGGAGTAATATTTGGAACCTAAAGTAAACAGAAGCATTGTGATAGTGATGTGTGTGTGTGTGTGTGTGTGTGTGTGTGTGTGTGTGTGTGTGTGTGTGTGTGTGTGTGCAGAGAGAGAGAGAGAGAGAGAGAGAGAGAGAGAGAGAGAGAGAGAGAGAGAGAGAGAGAGAGAGAGAGAGAGAGAGAGAGAGATGGATGCAGGTTAACGCATTTTCTTTCGCTAAAATCTTTCATCCGCAGTATCATTTTCTGAACTCTCTCTCTCTCTCTCTCTCTCTCTCTCTCTCTCTCTCTCTCTCTCTCTCTCTCTCTCTCTCTCTCTCTCTCTCTCTCTCTCACGCCCTTAGCAAGTTAGCAATGCACATTTCCGTCAGCGACACTCACTCCTTCACCCTTCCTCTGTAGGGTCACTCTCACCCACTCACTCCCCCAGGGAATACACATCGCCGTCAGCTACATTCATTCCTTCACCCTACCTCAATAGATTCTCTCTCTCTCTCTCTCTCTCTCACATACACACACACACACACACACACACACACACACACACACACACACACACACACACGCGCGCGCGCAACCATTAACTCCATCACTCACGCCCTTAGTAAATCACTCACGCCCGTCAGCGACATTCACTCCTTCACCTCTCTAGACTCACTGTCACTCACGCCCATACCTGCACCACTGAAGGGGAGGGTGAAGGTGCGGGGGGACATGGCGAGCACCTCTTTACACGCGCGGCTGTCGATATGTTTCCCTTAATTGCGTCTACGAGCGAAATTCAGGTGAACGAGGCGATTCAGTGACCCGAGGCGCCACCGCTAACGACGCAAGTTGAGCCATTCGTCAAGCGGGCCCGGCGATAGAGCGCGAGGGGGCCGTAACTCAGGGGAAGGCTTTAGGCTGGGAGGTAAAGCCGCCGCCGCCGCCACCACCACCACGCCTAGACACGACCACGACATGCCCAAGACGACCTGTGCCTCTCCTCCAGGTTGTTGCTGTTATTCGTCTTCTTTTTTTCTTCTTCTTTTTCTTTCTTCTTTAGTCTGTTGTTGTTCTTCTTACTCCTCTTCCTCCTTCTTCTACTTTATATCTTCTTCTTTTCTTAGTATTCCTCCTCCTCCTCCTCCTTTCTTTTCTTATTGTTACTCTCCTTTAGCTTGTTTTCCTTCTTATTCCTCCTTCTTTCACTCTATATCTTCTTCCTTTTCCTTTCTTAATGTTCCTCCTCCTCCTCCTCCTCCTCCTTTCTTTTCTTATTGTTACTCTCCTTTAGCTTGTTTTCCTTCTTATTCCTCTTTCTTTGACTCTATATCTTCCTCCTTTTCCTTTTTTAGAGTTCCTCCTCCTCCACCTCCTTTCTTTTCTTATTGTTACTTCTCTTTCTGTCTTTTTTCTTTTTACTCCGCCGCCTCATTCTTCTACTCTGTACCTTCTTCTTTTCCTTTCTTAGTATTCCTACTCCTCCTTTTCTTTGTTATTGTTATTGCTCCTTATCCTGTTTCTCTTCTCTTCTACTACTTCTCTTTCAACTTCTACTTGATTCGTCTTCCACATCTTTCTCATCATCATTCTTCTCATCCTTTATGCAGTTCCTCTTTTTCTTACTTCTCCTTACTCCTCTTTTTTTTTCCTTTTATGTAGGAAGGATACTGGCCAAGCGCAAGAAAAAAAAAAAAAAAAACACTGAGATGCCGG
>NC_087162.1:15322947-15327947 GCF_035594125.1 Scylla paramamosain | reverse complement strand
TAGTAGTAGTAGTAGTAGTAGTAGTAGTAGTAGTAGTAGTAACAAAACAAAAGCAGACCTACAGGTCACGGTCGCGCTTTCCTCTGTTTCACGACAAAGCTTTAACAGTAAGAGACACTGTAACACATGATGTGTTCGCTCGAAAACTATAACATTTCGCTACTGTCGTGACCTCCGTCCTCGCCTGGAAGGTCACACTACACACCACTGATTCCAAAACGGCGCACTACCATTACGACCAAAATTGTAGGTATAAAGGCGCAATTTGCATTTTCCGAAGGGATTTTGTCACAACTAAAAAAAAACTTGGAAAATTGCACTCTGGATCAAATCTATTTCAACCCATCTGGGGCAGGATTTCAATAAACCTGCCGAATTTCATCCGATTTGAACCCATAGTTCCGACCGCCCATTACACACACACACACACACACACACACACACACACACACACACACACACACACACACACACACACACACACACACACACACACACACACACACACACAGACAGACAGACAGACAGACAGACAGACAGACAGACAGACAGACAGACAGACAGACAGACACACACACACACACACACACACACACACACACACACACACACACACACACACACACACACACACACACACACACACACACACACACACACACACACTTGTCACGTATGTAAGATTAATGACTTACTGAGGTACATGAAAAAAAAAAAAAAAAAAAAAGAATGATAACATAACATTCTTCTTCCCCCATTCCACCTTTCCACCACCAAGCATAATCTTTAATACGTGCACTCTTAAAAGAATATATGGGTACTCCTTACTCCCTTGACGTAAAACAAAATCCTTTCACATTTATTACTCCGCTAGCCTTTCCTTCTATTTCTAACTTTTCCTTCCATTCACCATTTCGTTTTCTTTCACCATCCCACAAAACCTGCAGCTCGTTTTCACTTCTCTGAGGTAAAACAAAATGCTGTAACCTTATCTGCCACAAATTACTCACACCACAAGATCCTAATTTTACCTTATCACTGCCACAAGCAACTCACAACACAAGAGGCACTATACTGAAAAGAAAAGATGATTAGAAGAGTAGATTTACCAATATTTTGAGTATATAATGTTTAGAAGCGGCTGTAGAACAAGGAAGGAGAGAGAGAGAGAGAGAGAGAGAGAGAGAGAGAGAGAGAGAGAGAGAGAGAGAGAGAGAGAGAGAGAGAGAGAGAGAGAGAGAGAGAGAGCAAACACACACACACACACACACACACACACACACACACACACACACACACACACACACACACACACACACACACACACTATTCAAAAGTTTAGTCAGCTGTAGAAAAAAAAAATCGAGTAGTTTATGATTAAGGGGCAGTGAATAAGACAGGTGAAAGAAAAAGAGGAACAGATGAACAGATTTTCCAGTGCTAAGATAATAATGGTGTTTAGAGGTGCCTGTATGTAGAGAGAGAGAAAAAAAAATATTGAATGGTTTGTGAATAAGGAACGGAAAATCAAACAAAAGTGCAATGAATAAGGTGAAGAAAGAATTAGAAAAAAAAAAGATCTTCCAGTGTTAAGATAATATAATATTTAGAGACGTTGATCGAACAAAACACACACACCAAAAAAAAAAAATAACGAAATAAAAAAAAAAACGCTAAACTACAGTGACTACAGCGAGTACATGCAACACACAGGCAGGTAAAACTCCACGCCTGACTAATTTACCTAAAAGGGGACGTCAGGTGTACTTACTACTCTGTGTACCCGTGACTCTGTGTGCCTCTGTTTTCTTTTTTACTGTCTATACAACGTCCTAGTATTAATCTTCCTGTGTAGGTTTCCACTAGCAGGGTCCCTTGTACGCTTCTGGCAGAGGGAGGAAGGGAGGGAGGGAGGGGTGGGAGAGAGAGAGAGAGAGAGAGAGAGAGAGAGAGAGAGAGAGAGAGAGAGAGAGAGAGAGAGAGAGAGAGAGAGAGAGAGAGAGAGAGAGAGAGAGAGAGAGAGAGAGAGAGAGAGAGAGAGAGAATGTCATGGATGTGAGAGTAGTATGAGGGAGTAAAAAAAGAAGAGGGAGAGGGAAAGGGAGAGAAAAATCACAGATATTGGATAAACGGGACGAGGAAAAGGAGGAGGAGGAGGAGGAGGAGGAGGAGGAGGAGGAGGAGGAGGAGGAGGAGGAGGAGGAGGGAGCACAGAACAGTATGGAAAACGAAGGAAGAGGAGAGGAGAACACAAGAAAGATGGAGGAAAGCGAAAGGAGGAGAAAGGGGAAACACTGCATATAGAATGGAGGAAAAAGACGAGGAGGGAGAGGAGAAGGGAAAGATGGAGGAGGTAGACAGGAGGAAAAAGCAGTGGCATGGAGGGAATTGGAAAGGGAAGAAGAGAGAAATACGTACATGCGAGTAGGAAGATGGAAACGAAGGCGGGAAGGGAGAGAAGAAAGGAAGAAGCAATGAGAAGAGAATAAAGAAAATATAGGAGGAAAGCAGGGTAAGGGGAAATAGGAAAGAGAGCGGCTCACACAGACAAGGGAGACGGATAGGTGGAATGGAAGGGAAGGATAATAAATAAACAAAAGGGTGAATGGAAGAGCAAATGAAGGAGAGAAAGATGAATGGAGAGACATGACAAAAGGATAAGGGAAAGAAAAGTTGGAGAGAGAAAGAGTAGGGAGTGAAGGAATACAAGTGAGAGTTTGGATTGGTAGTAGGAAGAGGAGATGAAAGACGGGATGAGGAGCCGATTAACAGAGGATGAAGACAGACTGTTGGTAGAAGATTAGAGAATGAACATTGAAAGATCTGAGAAGGAGCATTAAAAAAAAAAAAAATGAGTGAGCATTTAAAAGTCCAGGGAAGGAGAATTTATAGGTCAAAATATGAATGTATAAAGAAGATCAGATAATGCACATTTAAAGAAGAAGAAGAAGAAGAAATGAAAAAAAAAGAGAAGTAGTAATGCAGCAGATCAAGGCTTATGAAAAGAGAAAATCCGATGAAGACCATCAGAAGGGAAGGATGGAAACATGTGATGAATTTTTGCATAGATTTTTTTAAAAGACGATAAAGAAGAAAGTTTTCAAGTCTCTCTCTCTCTCTCTCTCTCTCTCTCTCTCTCTCTCTCTCTCTCTCTCTCTCTCTCTCTCTCTCTCTCTCTCTCTCTCTCTCTCTCTCTCTCTCTCTCTCTCTCTCTCTCTCTCTCTCTCTCTCTCTCTCTCTCTCTCTCTCAGCCGGGACACAATCTTACAACTACTCGACTTGCATACAGTTTCGCTACCTGGCTGTGAGCTACAAATGACGGTGCTTATGCCAACAAGTACTGTAAGTCTGCTTCACGATAACAATGGAAAACGGCAGGAGAGGACGAGAGCACATAGAGTTTCACTAAAAGCTATCTTATAAGAAACATTGCTGATATTACTACACTAACTATATTTAACGGAAGGTAAATTACTGCTACTTCAACAACAACAACAACAACAACAACAACAACAACAACAACAACAACAACAACAACTACTACTACTACTACTACTACTACTACTACTACTACTACTACTACTACTACTACTACTACTACTACTACTTTTATTACTGGTACTACTACTACTACTACTACTACTACTACTACTACTACTACTACCATCACTACTACTACTACACTATCATGGCAACATCTTTAGGCATGCCTGGCTCTAACATGGGTGAAAAAAAAAAAGACGAGCACCCAATGAACCACCAGTTAATACTGACCAGTACAGCAACGTGTCGGAACTGTTCTGGGAAAAAATACAATTTTGAAATCCACAACACCAGAATACCTTATTACCTTACTTATTCCCTCCCTGATAAACTGAGGCTACAGAGACACAACACATCGAATTTTACCTCCAGGAAAATGGAGTGGAATCAGTAACCAGGTTGACAGGGCTGAGTCATTAGGGAGCTATTAATAGAATATTAGACATATCTATGGATGGGGATGATGAGTGGAAGTGGGTAGCTATGTATATTTCCTACAAGGACTGCCACGTGTAGGCTTGAGGGCTTCTTGCAGCTTCCCTTATTTTCTTACCCACTTACGTCATTATGAAAGCATCAAACACCAACCCAGTTTCAAAATTCCTTGCCCCCCTCTAATGCTTTTTTTTTCGTTCTTCCGTCTCCCCTAATTTATCGGGGTTAGGACGGGGCCTCTTAACGAAAGATTTTGACTTTGACAATGGGAATCATCACCCAGGATGGATGCCCTTCCTTACCTCGGGCAGTGGGAAGCATTCGAACCCGCCCGTCTGAGGACCCCTCGCCCTCCCGGGCGCGCGGTGCCTCTGTGCTCAGGTTATTATCGAGTCTAGTGCTGCGTGTTAACATCCACCACGCCCACCCCGCCGGCTGTTCAACATTCCCCGGTGACTGGTGGTGCACTGGGACACTGGGGGTCTAAAATGAGATATCATAGCCACGCAACGGGAATCAGAAAGTGTAATCTGTTCAATGTGCTTACCTTTGCCATTTTGACTTTGATTTTCTGCGTGTGCTTCTTTATCATTTTGTCTTTGTTCGTCTCACTCTCCCTTACTTTATCAGTATTCCACTTGCGAAAAGATGGTTCTGTTCTCTCTCTCTCTCTCTCTCTCTCTCTCTCTCTCTCTCTCTCTCTCTCTCTCTCTCTCTCTCTCTCTCTCTCTCTCTCTGTCTGTCTGTCTGCCTGTCTGTCTTCCAGTAGGGAGAGAGGAAAGTATTTCTCGATCATCTAATTTGCTAATTACTTCCTCCCTCGTTTATCGCGCACGTGTGGAAAGAGAGAGAGAGAGAGAGAGAGAGAGAGAGAGAGAGAGAGAGAGAGAGAGAGAGAGAGAGAGAGAGAGAGAGAGAGAGAGAGAGAGAGAGAGAGAGAGAGAATCACACTCAAATTAAGGAGCGAGATTAAAAATTTTGCGCGCGCGCACGCGCATGCACGCACGCCCACTTAATTTGAA
>NC_087162.1:15310447-15317947 GCF_035594125.1 Scylla paramamosain | reverse complement strand
GCATCTCTAACATTCTCTTATAATAAATTCATCTCCCATCTATCCTGCTATCTTTATCTCCTTGCTGCTCGTCTGATCTAGCCAACCGTCTCCTTCCCTCCCTTGACCTCGCTGTACAAGACTTATTACCTTCCGTCACCCCTGTTCTGTTCACCTCACTAACGCAAGAGTCAACCGGTATTTCACTCTTTCATTATCCCTCTCACTGGTAAACTCTGGACCTCTCTTCCTGTCTATGTTTTTCCTTCTAGTTGTGACGAAGTGCTTTGAAAGAGGAATATCATGACACATCGGGGAAACTGACTAAAGTAATATATTATTTCATTCATTACTATTATTTCTTACAGATTTTTGTGTCCTTGTCCAAACTCTCCAACACGTGAATAAAATTATTGTCGTCCTTTTTTCTTCTCCTCCTGAACATCATCATCACCATCAGTAGTAGTATTGTGGGGAGGAGGAGGAGGAGGAGGAGGAGGAAGATTTTTTTCCCTTTTAGTCGTTTTTCTACGCCAGAAGTTAAAAGAAAAAAAAATCAAACAAAAGGCTGATGCAGTGAGACACGTTTTCTCATTCCAACACTGTTCCCTCCCTCGACACACACACCTGCCCGCCGCGTGCACCTGCCTGCCCGCCACACCTGCACAACACCTGTGACACACCAGACACCCACACATACACGCACACAGACACACACACACACACAGTATCACCTCGTCTTAATCCTCTTTTCTTCTGCAATTTTTCTCCTCATTTTCGTGTTTCCTATTTAACTTTCTCACTTCTGTTTATCTTTTTTTTCCTCCTCGTCCTTCATTCAGTAATTTCTGTGTAATCTTCCGCCTTTCTGTGTCTCAATTTTCCTCTTACCCTTCTTTTTCTTCTTTTTCTTATCCTTCTCTTCTCTCATTTCTATTTTTCCTCAATTATTTTTTGGGGCATATTATTCCAGGTCGTTTCTTCTTCAACTGCTTTATTTTTTCCTCATTTTCTTCTTTCACACTTCGTCTCTTTTTCTTTTTCATCTTGCTTACTCGTGTTTCTCTTTATCATTTGCATTTTTTCGCTTTATTAAGTTTTCCTTACGAGTTTTTTTTTATATTCCCATCTTCCTTCTTTCTCCTCCTTTCTTCCTTTGTTTCTCCATTATCTTCCTTCCGTACCTGCAAATTCTCTTTATCTTTCCCTTCCTCCCTGACCTCCTTGCTTTCCTTCCCTTCCATTCCCCTGCATCCTTATCCTCATCTCCCTCTTCCCTTTCTTTATCTAAGTCTTCTCTTTCCTTCCCTTCCTTCCTCTACTGCACATTCTCCTCGTCTTTTCCTTCGTTCTTACCCTCTTCCTTTTTGTTCCTATCCATCATTCTCTTCTCCCTCATTCTTGTCGTCTCCTTTTCTTCCTTCATTACTTCCTTTCTTTACGTCTCGTCTCTTTTTTTCCTTTCTCTACTGCAGATATTCCTTCGTTTCTGTTCTCTTTATTCTCCTTTTTATTCTTTTTCCCTTCCTCTTCCTCATTTTTATTATCCTCCTTGTTCTCCTTTTTTTCCTTATCGCCCACGTCCTCTTCTCACTTCTCTTCCTCTTCCTCGTTTTTATTCTCCTTGTCCTCATTGTCACCCTGGATCTCTTCTTCCTCCTTATTCTCCTCCTCGTCCTCCTCTTCCCCGTCCTCCTCATTCTTCTCATCTTCTTCACTGTCATCTTCCTCTTCCTCCTTGTTCTCCTCATCGTCTTCACTGTCATCTTCTTCTTCTTCCTCCTTAAGCTTCTCGTCGTTCTCATCGTCCTCTCCCGGCCAGGCAATGCTCGTCCCTTCCTGTAATCACGGCAGCAAGTCCTCCTCGCCCACTCAGAGCTCGGGTCCACTCACGGCTTCCTTTGTACCGCGGGGTCATCAGCGCCTCCTCGCAAAGCCTTCCCTTGCCCTGCCTCCCACCCCCCCCCCTGCCTGCCTCTCACTGCCTCCCTCCCTGCTTCTCTGCCTCCCTCACTCCCTGCTCACTCTCAAAGCCTTTCCTTACCCTCTCTGCCTCTCTCCCTGTCCAACTGTTCACACTCCCTCCCTGCCACACACACACACACACCCTCTCTCTCTCTCTCTCTCTCTCTCTCTCTCTCTCTCTCTCTCTCTCTCTCTCTCTCTCTCTCTCTCTGCCTCCTCTCAAAGCCTTACCCTTGCCCTGCTTTCCTTCCTGCCTCCCTCTCCTTCTTGTCTACCTGCCTGCCTGCCTCTCTCCCTGCATCCCTGTCTCTTTCTCTCTGCCTCCTTCCTTCCCTCCCCCTCTCTCTCTCTCTCTCTCTCTCTCTCTCTCTCTCTCTCTCTCTCTCTCTCTCTCTCTCTCTCTCTCTCTCTCTCTCTCTCTCTCTCTCTCTCTCCCTTTCCAGATGTCCACACACCCGCCTCTCCTCTTGTCCCTCTCCTGTTCAAACTCTTCAAGGTTATCAGCGTGTCCATTCAACTAATTCCCTAGTTGCCTTTGCCTTCCCTGTTTCGTTCCTTTCCAGGCTCTCTCTCTCTCTCTCTCTCTCTCTCTCTCTCTCTCTCTCTCTCTCTCTCTCTCTCTCTCTCTCTCTCTCTCTCTCTCTCCTGTCTCATTCTTTTATCTTCTCTCTTTCTCTCTCTTCCTGTTCCTGACCAATCTCCTGTCCCTCGTCCTGTTTCTTATCTTGTTTCTATGTATTCTTGTATTCATTATTCCTTCTTGTTCATATTCTTCTTTGCTTCCCCTCTCTCATTTTCACCTGATTTGTCTCATTCTCTTCACTTTTTCTCTCTACCTCCCCTTATTTTCTGTCTAATCTTCTTTCCTTTCTGTCTCTTATCTTGTTGCTATTATTATCTCCATTATTCTTTCTATTTCATATTCTTATCTACTTCCTCCCTTACATTCCTGTCTTTATTTCTCTCTCTATTCCTGTCCATACCCCTTCACTGTCCAATCCCCTCATCATCCTTTATCCTTCCTGGAACCCCTCACTGTCACCATTATCACCCCTTCCCCTTATCTATCACTCCTCTCACTTCTCTTCCCCTCTATCACCCCTTCTCCTTATCTATCACTTCTCTCCCCTGCCTCGTCCCTCCGCTCTATGTATGCTCATCCCCAGCGCCCCTTTCATCTCCTTTGGCACTGTCCTCCCTGCCATGCCTCGCCCATGTCACTTTATTCTGGCTCCTGCCTCCTCCTGCCACCTCCTCCTCCTCCTCCTCCTCCTCCTCCTCCTCCTTCTCCTCCTCCTCCTACTTCTCCTCCTCCTCCTCCTCCTCCCTACCCTAACTCGCCTCGCCGCTGCTATTGTGTCAGCAACTGATAACTCTCTAAACTTGGGATTGGATTGCCTTCTCACGCAGCTGTTGCCTCTAGAGGTGTCCCGGCCAGTTTAACTTTCCTCCTCCTCTTCCTGCTCCTCCTCCTCCTCCTCATGCTCCTTCTTCCGATGACGACCCTTCACCTCCCACACGAAGGCAGCCTCGAGTTACGGCCGCTACTCTCGAGTTGTGACGGCTTTAGATCGCGCAGGACAGTCAGTAACCCTCATACGCATTCAAGGTGATGGGCGCTAGTTGTGCAATACGCAACACTCACCTCTTCTATGTTCGGGACTTGCCCTCAACATCAAGTACTCTCATTTACTAAGTATGATTGATAATTATGGTGTTGTAAGCAGACTGTCAGCGGATCTGGACACTCAGGATGCATCTTTGAACAATCTAGAGTCCATACGAACTATTTTTCAACAATTTGGTGTACAAAAGAATTATTTTTCAACAATTTGGTGTACAAAAGAACTATTTTTCAACAATTTAGTATCCATAAGAAATATTTTTCAACAATTTAATATCCATAAGATTTTTTTTTCTGCAATCTAATGCCCATAAGAAGTATTTTCCAACAATTTAGTGTCATAAGAACTTTTCAAAAGATTTTTTTTTTCAACAATTTAGTGTCCATAAGAACTACCTTTCAGAAGCCTTACAAATGATTAGTCGGATTCTTATTGGGTCTTTGTTTTTTCCTACTGATACTTCACAATACATGTTAAATTACCACTATTGAAACACCTGAAACGACTCCACCAACCCGCACAGAGACGCCACACTCACTGCCAACGTTCAGCAGATCAGGGGACTTAAGGATGTATTCTTCACAATTCTTTTCAGAGGCCACACAAATGGATTCTATTGAGTGTTTGCTTTTCAACTTACTGATACAGAACACATAACAAACAACCACTTGCGCCATTAGAATACCTTCAAGTTCCTAACAAGTCTCACCAAAGCCTCTCAAAACTAGAAAAAAATTGAGACGCGGCAACGTTTGGGAGTTTGAAACTGAAAACCGAGGGGAAGCACTGACGCAGAGAGAGCAAAGGTGAAAAGTGTATTTCTGGCCTTGACTGTACGAGAGCTCACTGTTGCAGGGGTGATTAACGCACAGCGGCTCGCGAAAAAGTAATGAATAAATAAAATAACTAGAAACAAAAATAAATGAAGGAATTAAATTAATAAAAAAAATCAACCAAAAATAAAGGAACATAAAATATAAATAAATAAATATATAAACTAATAAGTAAATAAACAAATAAAATAACAGATAAAATGAAAAAAATGTAAATGTGTGTGTGTGTGTGTGTGTGTGTGTGTGTGTGTGTGTGTGTGTGTGTGTGTGTGTGTGTGTGTGTGTGTGTGTGTGTGTGTGTGTGACAGTACGAAGGAAACCAAAGAAGTGTTCCCTACGTACGTGTGTGTGTGTGTGTGTGTGTGTGTGTGTGTGTGTGTGTGTGTGTGTGTGTGTGTGTGTGTGTGTGTGTGTGTGTGTGTGTGTGTGTGTGTGTGTGTGTGTGTGTGTGTGTGTGTGTGTGTGTGTGTGTGTGTGTGTGTGTGTGTGTGTGTGTGTGACAGGATATGAGAGAGGCGGCTGGGTGTGTGGGTGCGTGGGAGGGAGATGCAAAGGAAAGGAAAACTCAAAAGTCTGAAGGAACAAAGAGCGGGAGGACACGGAAATAAACGGTGGAAAATATAACACTGGCAGTCAATATGAGAGATGAAAGGATTGAGAGAGAGAGAGAGAGAGAGAGAGAGAGAGAGAGAGAGAGAGAGAGAGAGAGAGAGAGAGAGAGAGAGAGAGAGAGAGAGAGAGAGTCACTCCACAAGAAATAAAACAATTAAGACGAATTTACATATCGAACACAAAAGGAAGTATAGATGAAACAATATAAGAAAAACGAAAAGCGAAAATAAAATCCCAGAAAAGGGAAGGAAAAAAATAACACTTCTGAAGCAATTTTCTTTCCATGAACCGATACTCGCAAAATCCGATTCAGTGGACCAAGGCGAACCAAACCCTGATCTCTCTCTCTCTCTCTCTCTCTCTCTCTCTCTCTCTCTCTCTCTCTCTCTCTCTCTCTCTCTCTCTCTCTCTCTCTCTCCTTTCCTTAATCTTTTCCTTCCATTCTTCCTTCTTTACTCGTTCCTCCTCCTCTGCTCCTCTCTTCCTCCCCTTCTCTCTTTCTCTCTGTATCTTTCTCTTTCTTCTCTTTTCTATCCTTATCTTTCTCCCTTTCTCCTCTTTCCTCCAGTCTTCCTCTCCTACTCTCCTTTTCCTATTCTCTTTATTCTCCTACTCCTTCTCTCTTCCTCTTCCTCTCTTTCTCTTCTCCTCCTTCTCTCTTTTTCTCCTCCATCTCGTTCTCTTCTGTTTTTTTTTCTCCTCTCTTCCTTCCCTTCTTCCTTTTCTCTCTTTTTCCCCTCCCCTATTCATGCTTTCTTTCTCCCATCCCCCTTCCTCCTCCTCCTCCTCCTTCTCATCTTTTCCCCCTTTTCTCCTCTTCCTCTTTCTCATTTTCCTTCTCTCTTCCTCTTCCTCCTTTCCTTTTTTTCTCTTCTCTTTCCCTCAATCTCATCCTACTCTTCTTTTACCTCCTATTTCTCTCTTTCTTCTTTTATTTTATTTTCTATTCCTCCACACCTTTCTCTTTCTCTTCTTCCTCCTTTCCCCCTTCTTCCCCAAGCTCTCTCTCTCTCTCTTTCTCCCCCTCCCCTCTTACTTCCTCTCTCTCCCTCTCTGTCCCCCTTTATTTCCCCACCACCCCCTTTCCCTCAAAGAAAAAAATTCAAATTTTGCCTCTCGCCCCGTACTCCCGCAAAAGGAAGGAGCGAGTTCAGTAAATCAGCAAACTGGTGAAAACCCTCGAGTGTGGCGTGCGCCCTGCAGTGTCAGCAAGCAGGGGCAGGAAGAGGGGAGGGAGGAGGAGGAGGAGGAGGAGGAGGAGGAGGAGGAGGAGGAGGAGGAGGAGGAGGAGGAGGAGGAGGAGGAGGAGGAAGAGAAGGAGAGAGAGAGAGAGAGAGAGAGAGAGAGAGAGAGAGAGAGAGAGAGAGAGAGAGAGAGAGAGAGAGAGAGAGAGAGAGAGAGAGAGAGAGAGAGAGAGAGAGAGAGAGAGAGACTGTTCTACTCCTTTTCCCTTCCACATTTGTTCTATGTTTACCAATAAGGTCTAAAAATCATATTCTTTACTGCTCAGTTTTCTGATCATAACAATGTATAAGGGAACAGAATATAACACAACAGTATTTGTTCATTTTAAATTTATGAATGATAACATCCTCTCATGTTTATTTATTCATTTCTTTCTTTCCTCTCATCTAATATTAACCTATCTTTCGGAGCTAAACTGATCGATTTAGAGTCTCGTCTTTCCTTTTCCTTTTTTACTGTTTTTTTTTTTTTCTGTAATATAAGCGTTTATTTTTCACTTTTTTTTTTTTTTTTTTTGGTGGTGGTGGTGAAGGAATGATGCTGACCACTTCCTTTCATTTATTAAAAACAAAGAAAACAGGAAAACATCACGCAAAAGAAAATGGAAAGATACAATTCCTGTTTCATCATCCCAAACTTCAGTAACTCTACAGCAATACAGGACCTGAAGGCACACTTGAAGAGGGGCTAGCGACGACTCTTACCTGCAGGAGGCACCGGGGTGTGGAGGTGGAGGGTCGCGAGACGAGCAGCGCAGGGAGGGACTGGGACACTGGGCTCCGTCAATGCCATCAAGCCTGAGGACGAGAGAGCTTCACTGGTAATTGTCTGCTTAAATAATATGTAGTAATAGTAGTAGTAGTAGTAGTAGTAGTAGTAGTAGTAGTAGTAGTAGTAGTAGTGATAATAATAAAAATAGTAATAAACAATAATAACAATAATAATAACAATAATAATAATAATAATAATAATAATAACAATAGTAATAAGAAATAATAACATTAACAACAAAAACACTGGTCCCATCAGTGCCACCAAGCCTGAGAACGAGAGAGATGGCAGTTAGTTGTCTGCTTAAATAATACGTACTACTACTACTACTACTACTACTACTACTAGTAGTAATAGTAGTAGTTAGTAGTAGTAATGATGATGATAGTAGTAATAATAATAATGATAATAATAATAATAATAATAATAATAATAATTAGTTAATAATAATAATAATAATAATAATAATA
>NC_087162.1:15287947-15305447 GCF_035594125.1 Scylla paramamosain | reverse complement strand
AGTATAATTTCTTATAACAGAAACAGAGATTTGTATGACAAACTATGACATT
The DNA here is from genome assembly GCF_035594125.1 of Scylla paramamosain. NCBI lineage: Eukaryota > Metazoa > Arthropoda > Malacostraca > Decapoda > Portunidae > Scylla > Scylla paramamosain. The sequence continues at coordinate 15,305,395 of NC_087162.1, read as the reverse complement.
TATTTTTATACGCTGCTACGCAGAGTTTTCCTACCATGTTTAAGTTGAGGCTCAGGGTGCTGGGGGAGAGTGCGTGCAAGTAATCTGGGAGCGGTGAGCTGAGAGAAGGCAAACCCTTGTCTCTCCCACCAGGCCACGCGCCCGCCACTTTCACTCTTTCTCTTGGGCTTTTGCCTGTTTCAGGAGAGGCATCTGAGCATTCTTGGCAGCTTGTGAGGCTGGACACAAGTCATCATTCACGAAAACGTTCGCACCCTTAAGCTTGTCTGCATTTTTCATTATAGCCCCTCTGACACAACAGCGAGAGAAGCGTGTCACAATAGTGCGAGACTGGCGTCCCGACTCGGCTCAGTCCTATGTGTTCGCTCCATTACGAGTCCAGGCAGCTGCATCTCGTCCTGCAGCATGTAAGTTACCGCGGCCGCCGTCTACTCACATGTCTCACTGATCTCGCTCCTCTACGCCGCTAATCCTCACGTTCATTCTTCTGCTGTAGTCGTCTTGATAGTTGATCCTGTCTTTTAATTCTATGATTTTAATGTTTGACAACTCGGCTTCGGTTGATTTATCTATTTTTATATTGTCATCTTTCCTCTCATCCTCGTAGTCCTTGTTTTGAGAGAGGAGGAGGAGGAGGAGGAGGAGGAGGAGGAGAAATACAAAGGAATACAAAGGAAATCCAAACAGCAACAGACCCTGTGGCTCTTACTAGGCTGTTTGGGTAACTATTCTACTCTAATAGTCGGAGAGACAAGATAGCACCGGAGAAGGCTCCTCCCCCGCCATCCCTACAGCCGAAGCTGGCCGGAAAAAGGAAATGGTACCATGTTGTATAGAACATGGAATTTGAAAGGAAAGAAGAAAGAGATGATGTCTACTTCTACTATAACAATCTACATACAATCTTAACATTTATGTCATCTGATGAGGCGCTTCTTCTTTAAAACTATATTCAGTGAGGTACATTTAACTAGATGACTATAGTGATGGGTGAGTTGCTCTGCAAGGACTCGATTCCGAGAAACAAGTCATCACTAAGGTCTCTTTAATCTTTAGTCTTTGTTACATAACAGTTGTTTCCCTTCCTTAGTGAAATATACCCCCATCACATGACAGATAGTACGGGGTGAACGTGTTCGTTATTCACACGTGAACAGTGACAACCGGGGATTAGTTTCTAGATACTTGTCAAGCATCTAGATATTAATCAACAGTACCCGAGTTAACGACGGTTAATGGAAGACAATTCCATATATTTATGACACTAATGAAGAAAAATGGTTTGGCTTCATTTGCTTGAAATCGCTTACCTATTATTTTGAAACCATTGTTTCCTGTAACATTAGATTGGCTGAGTGTTAGTAAAAGTTCGGGTCTCATATTTCTGAAACCCTTAAAAATTTTGTGAAGCAATATCAGATCCCCTCTTAGTCTGCGTTTGGATAGGGAGAATAGATTTAGTTGTTTAAGGCGTTCCTCGTGGGGTTTATTGCGAAGCCTTGGGATAGTTTTTGTTACTCTATGTTGTATTTTTTCTAATTTCTCGATATCCTTTTGTAGTGGGGTGACCAAAACTGTACGTTGTATTCAAGATGAAGACGTGCGAGTAAGTTGTACAAGGCCAGAATGATATTCTCAGATTTGAAGGTGAAAGATCTTCCTATGAAGCCTATTAATTTATTGGTAGTTTTAACGACTTCAGTGCAATGTTTGCTTGGTTTAAGATTTGTTGACAGTAAAACTCCCAGATCTTTTTCAGCATCCACACTTTTGATGGGAGTGTTGCCCATTTTATAATTATCCTGCGGATTACTGTTTCCAATATGTAATGCGTGGCATTTATCAAAATTAAAGTTCATAAGCCACTTTTCACACCATTCAATGAGTGTCTATGTCTTTTTGCAAAATTTGACGTTGGTTTGGTGAGTCAGGAGGAGGAGGAGGAGGAGGAGGAGGAGGAGGAGGAGGAGGAGGAGGAGGAGGAGGAGGAGGAAAAGCAGTAGGAGAAGAAGCAGAAACAAAAACAGAATGAAATTGAAGAAGAGATAGCAGAGTGTGTGTGTGTGTGTGTGTGTGTGTGTGTGTGTGTGTGTGTGTGTGTGTGTGTGTGTGTGTGTGTGTGTGTGTGTGTGTGTGTGTGTGTGTGTGTGTGTGTGTGTGTGTGTGTGCGCGCGCGCGCAGCAGGAGGCAATCACGCCTAGCCAACACAGCCTCGCGTCCCAGAAAACATCAAAGTCTCGCCTCGCCACTGTGTAATCAATGGAATGCTCCTGCCTCTTTATGCGGAATTAATACGCGGTCTGCTTCTTGGCTTCTTGGCTTCCACCAGATGGATGGCGTCTAGACAGCTCCAGGCGCCATAACATTCCAGCAGGCGCCATAACATCAGATGAGAAGAGGGCCAAACAGCATAGCGTTGTAGAAGATATTATCAGACAGCATACTATTACAACAGGTAGGATTAAACAGTATATAAAATAGTACTAGAGAGCATATCATTCCAGCAGACACCGTAGCATGACATCACAAGAGGATTAAACAGCATAGCATTGTAGAAGACAGCAACAGACAACAAATTATTACAGTAGACACTATAACATGACACCACAACAGGATGAAACAACATTACATTATAGAAGACAACGTTAGACAGCATTATATCACAGCAGAGTCCATAATTTAATTACAAAAAGACTAAACAGCATTGCAATAAGAAAAAAGGACTGGACAGCATTACATTAAAGCAGAAATAACTAGAAAGCATTACATTACAGAAGACAGCATTATACAACCCAAGACAGCACTGAATGGCAGGAAACAGAACTGAGCAGTATTACGTAAAAGAAAACAGCACAAGGCAACATTTCATAACTTGAGACAACACTACAAAGGATTAGACAACACCAGATTAAAAGTATCACTCAATTAATAATATTTTCTTGTTTTATTCTTTGTTATTTATTTATTTATTTTTTTTCAAAGGGACAATTTTGCCAATTTTCTGTAATATTCCTTGCACGTAAATTTTGGTTTTATATCCTAATTAGTTCACATTTTCTTTCTTACTTTTCAATATCAATTATTTTATTCATAGCTGCGTATATTTCTCTATCAGTGTTTGATTATTGTTTATTTATTATCATGTTGCAACAAGTATATGCAGTATATATTTTCTTTTCAAAGATTTTTCATTTATTAATTTATTTTATAGTTCTTAATTACAGCGTGTTTTCATACAGATATTTCCTCCTCCTCAACCACCTCCTCCTCCTCTTCCTTTTCTCCTTCCGCTTCAACAGTTCTCCTCCTGCTCACCTTTTCCAATAATCTTCCTTTCTCTCTGATTTTCCTCCTCCTCCTTCTCATCTATACTTTACCTCCTTTTCAGTCCTTCACCTCAGATCTTCCTCTTCCTTTCTCTCCTTCAACGTTCTTATTTCTTCCACTTCCTATAATCCACCTTCGCTTCCAATTTCCTTTCTCCATCATCTTCCTCCTCCCCCTCTTCAGTATATTAAGGTAAAGAAACAGTACCTGATTATTCGAGGACAAACTTCACCAAACTAAAAATATTGCTGCCAAAAAAAAAAAAAAAAAAATTGCTGCCAAACACCCCAGACCATCCACCTCTGGTCAACCAACACTGATCGAGGCCATCACTAGGGCTCAGCTCTATAAGAGTGACTCAAATACAAAGAAAGAACTTGACGCTATGATTGTCAAGTGGAAGACTTACAACCACTATCTGTTGTTGGAGACAAGGGGTTCAAGAGATTAGTAAATGGACTCAACCCCAGATATGACTTGCCAAGCCGCAGAGAGATAGGTAGGACTCTCTTACCTTCTGCTTACAACAGAGAGGCAGAGAGTCCGTCAAGAGCTGGAGAAAACTAAACGTCTTGCTTTAACAACAGAAATATTATGGACATCCCGACAAACAAAAGCATTCATGAAAGTGACAGCTCACTACATATCCCCAGAATGGGTCCTCAAGTCTGCTGTGCTTGATACTGTTCGTATGGTTAAGTCCCATACAGCAGATAATATTGCAGAAAAGATATGACTCGTCTACAATAAATGGAACATCTGCACACGATTCCCCACGGAACCGATTCCGGAATCGGTTGCGCCTGGTAACCGTCTGAGCAGCTGGTAACCGTCTACCGACGAACTTGTAATAATCTCTGCCAGTATTCTAGATGAGTCCTGGAAGCGCTACACACTAGTGGTAACCGTCTGAGCAGCGCGCTGGCGGCTCCAAGACTTGGTACTCACAACGCGCTCTCTCTACACGATTCCCCACAGAACCGATTCCAGAACCGGTTCCGCCTGGTAACCATCTGAGCAGCACGCTGGCGGTTTCAAGACTCTGGTACTTACCCCGCGTGCTGGCGACTCCAAGACTCTGGTACCGGCACCGCGCGCTCTACATGATTCTCCGCGGAACCGGTTACGGAACCGGTTTCGACGGATCCGCCAGCCCAAAGGAATCGATTCCGTGAATACCTAAGTTATCGGTTCCTGCTCACCACTATCGTTAAGGCGCTGTATATTTTATTTAATAAATCATTAAACTCTAAGAAAGTGCTGAACGACTGGAGACTCGCAAACATCACCCCAATATGTAAAAAGACAATGAGTCACACGCTTAGAACTACCTACCGTCCAGTAAGTCTCACGTCAGTGGTAGGAAAAATTAATGGAATTATACGAGACAAAACTGTAAAGTTCCTGGAAAACAATAACATAATCAAAAACACCCAACAGAAACAAGAAACAAATAAACAAGCGGTCATGCCTTAATAACTTCCTAGACTTTTCTATGATGTATTATATATTTTACGATAACAACAGACCAGTTGATATAGTTTACTTAGATTTTCAAAAAGCCTTTTATACAGTTGTCCATAAACGTCTCATAAAAAAAAAAAAAATTGTTCACGGCATAACAGGAAACTCAGTCTCGTGGATAGAGGACTGGCTATCAAGCCGCAGCGTGTTGTTATAAATGGCAAGGCATCAGACTGGATCAGTGTAACTAGTGGCGATCCTCAGGGACGAATCATGGGACCAATGCTTTTCATAACATATATTAATGATATCAATAACGAAATCAGCAGTAAATTATCAAACAGCGCTGATTCAGAGAGACAACGGCGTCCCCTGCAAAGCGACTTTGTCATCGAATGACAGGCCTGAATTAACGGTCACTACTATTACTTTAGATCTGTGACGGGTTGTGTAAGCACGGGGCACCAGACAATTACTGATCATCTTCGGGATTACAAGTACCAAGGATCAATGTTACAGTGGACAACTTGTGCACGGCGTCCCTAAAGGGAAAGTACGCAAACTCGGTGAAGTGAGCAGAGTTGGGGCATGATTGACTGTTGCCTCTCTAGAAAGCGCCACGCAAGGCTGCTGCACCACTCCTGGACAACCACACTGTGCCGCCACCTATGATATGCACACACCACATTACACAACCATCAAACACTTACACCCTGCCCAACAAACAGAAGTAGACGTAGACCACAACTATTTTTCCCAACATCCTCTCAAATTCCATGCGGTTTTCTGTACCACATGTTATCATTTTGTATTTTCGGCCAGTTTCGGATGGGGGCATGAGTAGGGTGGGGGAGAAGCCTTCCCCTGTCCTACCCTGTATCTCCCACTAATAGCGTAGAATAGTTACCCCAACAGACAAGTAAGGACCACGAGGTCTATTGCTGTTTGGTCCTCCTTTTTATATAATCCTCATCCTCCTCCTTCAATCCTCCTCTCCTTCTCGCTCTTCTCCATACACGTTTGAAAGAAAAAAAATTAAGGCCTTGATCCCGTCCATTATTGCGCAGCAGATTTCAACAACAATGATGTCTGCCACGCCGATGAAAGCTTCACACACACACACACACACACACACACACACACACACACACACACACACACACACACACACACACACACACGGAAGAAAAAAAGTGACACGTAACGGCAGCGTCGAGATTACACAATACTGATATCAATATGACACGCCAGTGAACAAGAGAGAGAGAGAGAGAAATAAAAAGAGAGAGAGAGAGAGAGAGAGAGAGAGAGAGAGAGAGAGAGAGAGAGAGAGAGAGAGAGAGAGAGAGAGAGAGAGAGAGAGAGAGAGAGAGAGAGAGAGAGAGAGAGAGAGAGAGAGAGAGAGAGAGAGAGAGAGAGAGAGAGAGAGAGAGAGAGAGAGAGAGAGAGAGAGAGAGAGAGAGAGAGAGAGAGATTGCAATCAATACGTATACAGACAAGTCAGACAGAAACATCTACACACACACACACACACACACACACACACACACACACACACACACACACACACACACACACACACACACACACACACACACACACACACAGGGAGGGAGAAAAAAAAAAAAAAAAAAAAAAAATATATATATATATATATATATATATATATATATATATATATATATATATATATATATATATATATATATATATATATATATATATATATATATATATATATATATATATATATATATACATATATATATATATATATATATATATATATATATATATATATATATATATATATATATATATATATATATATATATATATATATATATATATATATATATATATATATATATATATATATATATATATATATATATATATATATATATATATATATATATATATATATATATATATATATATATATATATATATATATAAGAAAAAAAACAGTGGAAAATAACTTCTATTTGGGACCACAATTCGAATCCCGCCAAAAGCTGCCTGTATTTTTTATTTTTTATTTAATTTCCCCGCAAACTATCTCATTATATCGCGAAAAATACCACATGCTTCTTACCTACCTTACCTTTCACGGCTGCACTGGAGAGCTCCGGAGGGCGCCGTGAGCTTGAAAAAGGTGTCCCTCTAGAAGTCCTGCCAGCGCCACTACAGATCAGGACTGACCAACTCACCCCTCACAAATATAAGACACCGAGCACCCAAGCCTTCGGAAATAAAAAAAGATCTAACTAAACTTACCCAAATGAGCCTTCGTAAATATGAAAAAAAGATCAACTCCCCCTCCACAAACATAAAAGGCCGCGCAACTAAGCCTTCGGAAAAATAAAAGGCCTAAACTAACCTAACTAACCAGGTCGACTAACTAAGCTTACTCACATATAAATAAAAAGACCGAAAGACAAAATAAAAAGGCACACATAAAGATAAAAAATATATAAAAAAAGAAAAAAGACAAACATAAGAACGGAAGACCAAATAAGCCTCCACAATACATATAGAAAAAAAAGATCACCTGAGCATTCACAAACATAAAAAAGCTAAAAGACAAACTAAATCTATAATAAATACTAAATAAATAAAATGAATAAAGAAGAATGAAATAAATAAAACGAAAAAAATAGATAAGCAAAAAATGAATAAAAAAGCTAAAAGACAAACTAAACCTACAATAAATAAACAAATAAATAAAAAATAAAGAATAAAATAAATTAAACGAAAATAAATAAATAAACGAAAAAAGAAAATACAGAAGGATTACCAAACCAGCTTATAGGCAAAGACCACCTTCCCAAAAACCACCACCACCACCACCACCACCACCACCACCACAAAAGAAAGAGAGATCGCTTCAGAATACCAAATGAGATCAGTGTGTCCGCTCATAATGGATAAGAAGACAGGTGAAGAAACCCTCTGACAGGTATGGTTTTGTGGCGTATAACTCACCAGAGAGAGAGAGAGAGAGAGAGAGAGAGAGAGAGAGAGAGAGAGAGAGAGAGAGAGAGAGAGAGAGAGAGAGAGAGAGAGAGAGAGAGAGCTATGGAACCCCAAGAAGGCAATTAGTAGGCTCTTCCCCAGGTAGTGCAGTCCATTACCTGGGCGGGTCCCGGGGGAATCTTAATTACCCAGGGAAAGGAGAAAAAAAATTGTACACTATAGTTTCCTCGAGTAGTTATAAATGTATGTGTATAATTGAGTGTGGCGGCGCGAAGAGTGTGGGGAATGGAGTTAATGTGTGTGTGTGTGTGTGTGTGTGTGTGTGTGTGTGTGTGTGTGTGTGTGTGTGTGTGTGTGTGTGTGTGTGTGTGTGTGTGTGTGTGTGTGTGTGTGTGTGTGTGTGTAACGTAACATTCACATATATAGCTCAGTTTATTTATTAATTAATTAGTTTATTAATTAATTTATTTATTATTATTTTTTTTTTACTTTATTCTGTTCTTATTTTTTCTTTTCTTTTCTTCTGCATTGCTACGTGCTACAAAATCTCATAACTCCTAAGGTAGTTTATTAAATATCTTTCCTGCACATAGAATTTCCATAACGTCACAAGGAATTCAACTCTAAAGGTAATATTCCATCGCGTCACAAGGAATTCAGCTATAAAGGCAATATTCGTCACAAGTGGAATTGAATATGTAAGCGAAGAAATGATCAGCGTACGCATCACTTAATGAACACTGGATACTGATGCCGTAAACAAGATGTGTGGAAAACTAAATAACTAGAGTGGTTTTTCAGAGATAACTTCAAGAGTAGTTTGAGCGAGATTTGATACTTAGTGAGATATTCTTGTTTATTTATGTTTTCCTTACACAGATAGCTAACGACGTTTTATCTATGTACATTTTTTTGGCGTGGGTGTTTTTCAGTTACACTTGAGATCATAACAATAAAAGGGAAGCTACAACAAGCCATCAGGCCTATAAGTGGCAATTCCTGTATCATCCCTAACCATAAACCTTTTAAAGTTCCCCACTGACTCGACACTAACAACGTGATTACCTGAGCCTATTCCAGCCATCCACCAGTCTATGAGAACCAATTTCTTTCTATCTCTCCATTAAACTTAACTTCATTAACTTTTAATCTATTACATTTAATCCTAACTGATAACCAACAGATAATTACTAAACCTAACCGTATTGTCTACACTAAAATGTCTACCTTCATATAGATTAAACAAAAAGTACGAGGGAAAAGTTCAACGGGTTTTCTTCCTAGTCTGATGTGACTCACACCGTGCGTCAATATATAGACTATCAGAGGTTGCGCATGGAGTGAGGTGGTGAAGATGCAGTGCCTGGGTGTGGCGAGGAGTGCGGTACGCCTGGCAACACTCACAAGATTTATAAATGCGAGCAGACTCAAAACATCGGGGAAAAACAACGAGGAGGAGGCGCAGAAGACAAAGAGTGTGTGATCGCTCAGTCCTCCCATCCACCTCGCTGTCTCCCTCCCCTCCACTTGCCTCCACCTCCCTGCCTACTAGCTCCTCTCCACCTTCGGCGCGTCCTCCACCTATTGTATCCACGGTGCTCACTATTATCGGCTCCCAATAAACAGGCAACATTATCTTCACCCACCTGGGCAGCTCCAACACACACACACACACACACACACACAGTTAGTAGTTTATTGACAAAAGAATCCTTTTACAAAACACACACACACACACACACACACACACACACACACACGCCAATAAACGTAGAGGTGCATCCATCCTAACAAGGCGAGAACATAAACACATATTAAATTTAACCAAGACAGATGACACTCAACACATCGATCACTGATAACGAAAGGAGGAGGAGGAGGAGGAGGAGGAGGAGGAGGAGGAGGAGGAGGAGGAGGAGGAGGAGGAGGAGGAGGAGGTGGTGGTGGTGGTGGAGGAAAAAACGAAGAAGAAGAAGAAGAAGAAGAAAGGGAAGACGAAAACGAACATGAAAACAAAAAGAAGGAAAAAAAACAAAGGAATACACAAAAAGACAAAAACGAAAACAAAAAAGAAAAGAAGAGAGAGAAAAAAGACAGTTATTGCACCTTGACCTTATATTATTGTGGTGAGACAGTGGCAGCAGAGACAATGAAGGAGGAGGAGGAGGAGGAGGAGGAGGAAGAGGTGCGTTGTAAGTTGCACAAGGTTACGGTATTGCCAAGACCAGCGAGAGAAAGTTATGAGTGTCCCCGGAGCGTATGAGATTATCACTGACGCCAAGACCTCAATGTTACCTGCGCGTGTACCTGGCAGCGGCGTGAGGTGGGCAGGACTCTCGCACCTGGGGAGAGGAGACTGCTGCGCCAAGCCACTCATTCTGCTCGTGCTGGTGTAATTACATGTGTGTGTGTGTGTGTGTGTGTGTGTGTGTGTGTGTGTGTGTGTGTGTGTGTGTGTGTGTGTGTGTTCATGTGGTCTGGTATGTATGGCATTAGATGTGTTAATTAAGTATCTCCAGGGGTGTGTGTGTGTGTGTGTGTGTGTGTGTGTGTGTGTGTGTGTGTGTGTGTGTGTGTGTGTGTGTGTGTGTGTGTGTGTGTGTGTGTGTGTGTGTGTGTGTGTGTGTGTGTGTGTGTGTGTGTGTGTGTGTGTGTGTGTGTGTGTGTGTGTTGCAATTATACCAAACAACACTCATCATTTACCTGCGATACTTTATGTAATTATTCCACGCCATTCTTATGATTTATATTCTTATACGTATAATAGTCTAATTTTTACTTTTTTTTTTTCATCCCCCTTCCGAGTACAGCATTAAGTGACCCGCGGCGGACAACACTCAAAACTTACACCAACATTGACCGTGATTTCTTACTTTCCTATATTTCATTTACGTCAGAGAGAGAGAGAGAGAGAGAGAGAGAGAGAGAGAGAGAGAGAGAGAGAGAGAGAGAGAGAGAGAGAGAGAGAGAGAGAGAGTAGTATGATATAATCTCCATCGATCACATCCTCAGTTTTTTTGCGTCTTAATATATATAGCAGCTCACCAATCCTTATATTAATTTCTAGTCGCTTTACTAACGTGAGATTTGCTGGACTTCGTGACACCCCTTCCTGGGAGCAAGTGTACGTGGAAGGAGAATAATGTAAGTATTAGCAATAAGGAAAAGCAGTGCACAGTTCAGTTCAGGAAGGCATCCAATCTTTACAATAACGCGAGAGTTTGTCTTTGTGCATGTATTTTCTCTATAGACTCGATAATTGGCCATTAAACGCCATCTTCTTATTACATCGCTAAATAAAATCCCGTTTCTGATCGACAGCAACTTTCTCATTTAGCACAAAGTTATAGGATTCTTTTTATTAAGTGAGTACGAATGACTGAGGTTACTGGAGACCGTGATGTTGCTGCCACTAAGAAACATTCATTGTGAGCACCACCAAGAAGCAGACTTTACTCCAAAACATTGCTAAAGGCTATATGCTGCTGATTAAAAAGCGTGGTGCAATAGCAAAACAGCACCAACCAAGATTAATATTGTTCCTGCTTGACAAAGGCTCACTATACAATGGCGGAACACTGCAATACTGAACCAGCCACAGTATGGAGGCAACACTGTAATACTCGTCAATCACATTTCAGAGGCAACACTGCAACACTCTTCAACCAATTACATTACAGGAGCAACACTGTGCATCACTCCTCAACCGATCACATTAGGGGGGAACACTGCAACACTCCTCAACCAGTCGCATTAGAGGGGCAACACTGTGCAACACTCCTCAACCAATCACCTTAGAGGGAAACAGTGCAACACTCATAAACCAATCACATTAGAGGGGCAACACTGTGCAACACTCCTCAACCAATCACATTAGAGGAAAACAGTGCAACACTCCTAAGACAATCACATTAGAAGGGCAACACTGTGCAACACTCCTCAACCAATCACATTAGAGGAGCAACACTGCAACACTGCTAAACCAATCACATTAGAGGGGTAACACTGTGTAACACTCCTCCACCAATCACGGAGGGGCAACACTGTGCAACACTCCTCCACCAATCACAGAGGGGCAACACTGTGCAACATTCCTCAACCAATCACAGAGGGGCAACAGTGTGCAACATTGATCAACTAATCACATTAGAGGGGCATCACTGTGCAACACTTTTCAACCAATCACATTAGAGGGCAACACTTAGGGGTTAGGGTTCTTGCTCCAAGCTCTGTGGCAGGCGAGGGGGTGGGGCAAAGTACTGAGTATGCGGACCTTCTGGAGGTCTGTTCCTGCAATTGCAAACATGAGTGGCGACAAGACAATGCTAACTCTGCGGGTGGAGATGACCATTCCGTACGGAGGCAAGCGGCCGAAGTGCGTGCGTGTGGTTGCCAAGGACCGCGGCGCTCTGTTCTTCCCCTAACACCACAAGCTTGCCTCTATCCCGCTGTACAAGGCGGGGTGAACGCACCTGCCGGGCGACTTGTGGCGGAACGAGTAGGCCATGGAGGTGACCGTGAACGTGGCCAAGCTGCTTAAGCTCAGGCACTTCGCCCTGCAGCTGTACTGCATGCGGGGAACTGACGTCATGCACAAGGACATCTTTAACTTCCGGTGGATGATAGCGCAGAAGCAGCAGCACAAAGAGCTGCTTCTGGCCATGCGCTACTCGACGAGCTGCTGCTGGCGTCGCCTCGCCCTCAGCTGCTCCCGGAGGGCTACCGAGGACGAGGCGGTGGTGGTGCGCGGCGGCGACGAGGAGCGGGGCCGCAGCGCTAGACACCATTTGGGCACCACGCTGCGCAGTGCCCCTCCCACAGGGTCCCTCGCCCCGACCCAGACTGTGCCCGTTGCACACGTGCTCGCCCCCCTGCACGTGGGCAGAGGGTCGTCCACCGTCACAGACGGCCCCGCCGCGGCGCAGCACCCGCGTTCCCGCCACCGGCGCCGCGGAGCAGTTTTGGGGAGTTTTCGCCGCCGCGACCAGTGCGCTTCCTCGACGTAGGCGCGGTATTCTCCGAACAGTTGCGGGAGCATGACCTGTGGGCCGGGTACGCCAGGGCGCGGCAGCAGGCCGAGCAGGCGAGGCAGGAGGCCTGCTTGCAGCGCGGCGCGGGTAAACGAACCTTGGTGCGTGCCCTCGTGGCATCGGGTGGCCTGGAGATGGCCGCCGTCAGGTTGGTGGCCGGGCAGGACACGAGGCCCATGTACTGGCTGGTCTGAGCCCTGGCTGTGGTCCTCGCGCTGGCGGGTGCCTGCACGCATGTCCGTGTGTGGCGGCCACGACTGCAGAGGACGTGATGCCCTCAGGACAAAGGGCGCTTGTCCTGAGGGGAGCTACTCGTCCCGCCGTTAGGGTGATCTACTCCCAACACACTGGGAGCCCAGTGCCAAGTGTGCCTTTACAATAAGGAAATAAAGTAACATGAAAAAAAGTAGAAATAATTTTTTTTTTCGCATGTTCATCACGTACATAAAAACTAAAAACAACAAAGTAGTAGAAATCACTTAAATAAAATTACAAAGGAAATAGAAATCACGTATAATAATAATAATAATAATAATAGTAATAATAATAATAATAATAATAATAATAATAATAATAATAATAATAATAATAATAATAATAATAATAATTCATTATTATTATTATTATTATTATTATCATTATCATCATCATTATCATCATCATCATTATCATCATCATCATTATCTCAAATAGTATCCTGCTCTTATTCTACCTCCCCTACAAAAAATCCCAGCTTCCCAAGTTAAATCATCCTTCACAAAACAATACAATACACAGAAAAAAAAAAAACACCCATCCATTTCCCTTAACAAGTCATCAACACACAAATTCGTATTCTATTTCCCATCCAATTAAAACAAAAATAAATATGAAAAAATTTCAGTACATTTCGCCGCACAGTACATTTGTATATCTGTTCATTAGTGCGTGGCGTGCGTACGTGCGCGCGTGACGTGAGTGACTGTGCTGTGATGCACGTGTGGTAATGGAGTAATCAAAGGGCGTGCATTGCTGCCGTGCTCTTGATGACGTGCGCACGAGGGGGTCTGTCTGTTTCTTCTTGTTCTAGTCTGTTTCATTATTTTCGCTAGGGATTCTATTTATTTATTCATTTCATTTGTATTGTTTGGGAAGTGATGGAAATGTTTGTGTATTGTGATGTGAGTTGGTATGCGTGTGGATAAATGCGAGGAGAGTGAGTGGGGGAGAACTGAAGTAAATAAATTATAAAAGAAAAAAAAAAGACAAAAGGAAAGAATGAAAGAAAAAGAACAAAGAAAGGACGAAAGGAAGAGAAAAGAAAGACGAAAGAAAGCAAGGAAAATATTTGTGTTTAGTGGTGCATGCATCTGCGAGACCTGGTGGTGAACATGTACAGGATGAAGAAGGAATGAAGGAATGCCAGGGTAGAAATTCTCTGACTGGTTTATAACATGACATCACAAATTCATAAAGGAAGTATAAATGCAAAGTACAGGAGAACGCTAAAAGAAAACGTGAAAAAAAAAAAAACGTCATGGAGGAGGAGGAGGAGGAGGAGGAGGAGGAGGAGGAGGAGGAGAAAATGTCCAAATTTCGTCATCACAAGAAGCCTGGAAAGGTTAAGTTAATTTAGGCAAAAGTGACGTATGAGGACGTGGGCGGCAGAAGGGGAGGGAGACAAATAGGAAGACAGCCAGGTGAGGAGGTGGAAGGGTGAGAGGGGAGACAGATGATGGGCCGCGTGAGAAGGAGGCGGACAGGTGGGAAGGGGGGTGACAGGTAGATGGACGGAGTATGGGTGGAGCAGATTAGATGAGGTGCGTGGGAGATGAATCTGGCAGGTTAGTGAGTAAATGGATGACTGGGTGAGTTGATGCAGATAAGTATGTAAATGAGTATGTGATGGGGGAGTGAGTGAGTGGTGTCACGATCCCGGTCATCTCTCCATGAAAGCAGACAGTATCCCAGAAAGTTTTAAAGGTCTGGATTTTTAAAGGTCTCGAATACCTACCCGACCTATCCGAAATCGTCAGCTATTAAACCCTCTCTCAAAACCCTTACCTTGGCACAGCACATCAGGAATCAACTCAATACCAGATCAGTGTTGGGACAGAAAAACACAATTATTCTATATGATAACAGAATATTAATAATAATGTTAACTTACAAATAAATTGAGGAAGTACACATTAAAAAAAATCAGAGAACCCTAGATCAACTCAGGGTGACTCCCACACTCAATCACAGTACGTTCCCCCTTACTCAGGCTCTCATATCGCCTCCCTTGTTGCTTAAGGGTTATACACACAAATATATGACATTCCCGTCACTTCACAAAGCACTAAAACCCTGTAACTCCTTTACAGACCGCTGGAATATTTTCCCCAGGTGCAGGAATTTCCCCAGACGCTATCACAGCGTGTTTCACCTCCTCAAACCTCGCAAAACATCACCACTACCGCCGCAGTTCACCTATAACACCACAACACCACCCCCAAACCACCGATAACACCACAACACCATTTCAACCCCAGCCACAAAATGGCTGCCTCTCAGCCCCGACGCTGCACGTTCAGCGTTAAACCAGCGACACAACTCACCAACCAAATTTCAACAAACAAGAGCTCTTCGTACCACAAAAGACTCACCAACCTGATCCTGGATATCAGGTATACCACCACTTCGCCAATACCTCCACACACTCCTTCAATCACCACAATACCACCCAAATTCACCCCGTGAGAACGCCGCCTCTTTTTCTGGGCTTCCAATGCGTCCTGTTTTCTGCTGACTCAGATAGGAGAGTCAGACACGTATCGCTCTTCCCACCAACACATTTCACCTCAAATACACTTTTGCCCTTACATATACATATATATATAAAGAACTGAAATTATGAAGAGGATAATATTACATGATATAAAATGAGTAAACAAGCCTTATCCTAACTTATAACTAAAAACAAAGATATGTTCAGAAGGAAAACGGAACAAGGGGGACACTAAGAAAACGTGTTCCTTTTCAGGATGAACTCGGCAAATAACATGACAGTTGACGTGTGAGTGAGTGACTGGATAAATTAATGTGTGAGTGAGATGAGAGTAGGTGAGAATAAAAAAACTAGGTAAGTGAATGAGTAAGTGTAGACGAGTATACGAATACAGGTGAATGAACAAGTGAGATGACCACTCGTAGATGAACGAGGGAACAGGACAAGACACTGGATAAATATAAGAATGAACAACATCAAAACACACAAAATAAGCCAACAAAAAACATATGACCCACACAAACCAACACCAGAATAACTATCATAAAACGAACACATAACACATAACAGGGCAGAAGTAGCTAAGACAGTGGGTGTGTGAGTGGGTGAGTGGGCGGGGGAGAGGATGGGAGGAGTGGGCGGGGCGGGAGATCATGATGTAAACGCTTCGTCTGTCTTCTCTGCTGGAGTTTATTTTGAGGATATTCTTTCCTCCTCACAATTTTTGCCGCGCCTTTCTCTAGGGAGACATTATGTGCGCGTGTGGCATGTTGCTGCGACCCATTAAGCGGCGCCCTCCCTCGGGTACGCCGCCAAGAGGAGGAGGAGGAGGAGGAATATGCACAATGCGAAGGTAGGAGAGGTGAAATTAAGGAAGGCGGGAGGGAAGAAGATAAGGAGGAGAAGGAGGAGTAGAGAAGGATTTGAGGAAATAGAGGAGGAGGAGGAGGAAGAGGAGAGAAAGAAGAGGAGGAGGAGGAGGAAGGAGAAGGAGAAGGAGAAGGAGAAGGAGAAGGAGAAGGAGAAGGAGAAGGAGAAGGGGAAGGGGAAGAGGAAGAGGAAGCGGCGGAGGAACAGAAGGAGAGGGCAGATCTAAGACACATCCCCCTTGATCTTAGTAAGCTAATCTGAATGTGAGGAGGAGGAGGAGGAGGAGGAGGAGGAGGAGGAGGAGGAGGAGGAGGAGGAGGAGGAGGAGGAGGAGGAGGAGGAGGAGGAGGAGGACACACACACGAACACGCACACGCAAGCGCACGCACGAGAAGGAACAGTACGCGGTGAGGAATTACACAAGATAGCAAGTGCTGAGGAGACAAAGGTGTGTGTGTGTGTGTGTGTGTGTGTGTGTGTGTGTGTGTGTGTGTGTGTGTGTGTGTGT
Organism: Scylla paramamosain; assembly: GCF_035594125.1. Classification (NCBI taxonomy): domain Eukaryota; kingdom Metazoa; phylum Arthropoda; class Malacostraca; order Decapoda; family Portunidae; genus Scylla; species Scylla paramamosain. Next base: position 15,288,465 of record NC_087162.1, on the reverse strand, counting down.
GTGTGTGTGTGTGTGTGTGTGTGTGTGTGTGTGTGTGTGTGTGTGTGTGTGTGTGTAGGTAGGGATATCTGGGCCAGCAGGACAAGACTAACAACAAGAGGTATTAATTTTTTCCCTCCATCCTCATGAAATCCTACAAACTTTGACCGCAGATTTTTCTCTCTCAACTCTCCCCAGGGGCGCGCAGACCCCCATCAGGAGAGAATCAGCCCTCCTGGAGACACTGCTGTGGGGAGGGAAAGCTCATGAACAAAAGCGTGTAAACTAAAAGTGCAATAAATGAAAAGCATAAAAGGGTAACATATTCTCTCTTTCAACACTCGTACACTAGGAATGTAGCGTACACACCCCCCTCCTCTCTCTCTCTCTCTCTCTCTCTCTCTCTCTCTCTCTCTCTCTCTCTCTCTCTCTCTCTCTCTCTCTCTCTCTCTCTCTCTCTCAAACAGGCAAACATGACATAAAGTAGAGGAAAGAACAAAGCAATAACCACGACGAAGCAAACACATTTAATACACAGT